>NC_134399.1:48142724-48742724 GCF_050003625.1 Haematobia irritans
TCTTGAGGCTGGAAAAAGGGAACGATCACTGGATGAGATGCCATCTTCCAAAAGGGATCAACGATCGCTTGCCTCAGTTGCTAAAGACAGCCTTGTGATGGCTATCATTAATAAAGGAGCATTGGACGGTATGGTTCCAAAGCAAAAAAGGGAGGAAATTGAGAAAGCTTTGTCTGGCGTCTACTCACAGGTGCTGGAAAAGTTTCCCGGCCCAGATCCGCGACACCAAGAGGCTGGTTGGTATCAAGGACGATTTAAGCTAGTCGCATTTGAGGACCAGCGGTCTGTAGAATGTTTTAAAGCTGCTCTGATACTAATTGGTGAAGTTTGGGAAGGAGCTGTTCTAAAGTTAGTCGAGAAGAAAGACATACCGGCTAGACCTTGTAATGTCCAACTACACTTCATAATTTTTTGAATTTAACACAGGACCCTTTATGTCTAGTTTTTCCCGAAGAAGGTGCTCAATCGTTGGACGTGGAAAAAACAGGATACGAGGTATGGGTCGAAATAAATTTTTAAATAATACGAGATCTAGGTAGACAGGGAGCCGTTGATCGCTAGCTAGCAGCCGGGTGGGGGGTTCGGGTCCCCTAGATTCTCTGATATCCTTCAATCCTGGACATAAACAAAATTATTATAGACTCCCTAAAGACATGAAATAGAACACGATGGAATATCTAACCACACATAACAAAACCCCATATGGTTAGAATTAATGTTAAACAAATTATCTTGGAGGAAAGTTGTTTTGTAAGGAATTCCTGGTGTTCTGGAATCCTTGGCCTCTTTACCCTTATCCCTGCCATGGTATTAGTGGCCTACAATGTTACTAATACCCCTACTCAGATATTACCCTACATTTACATCACCCACGTAAGAATATTGAAAAGTTTAAGGATTCATTTTAAAAATTATTTTCATTATATTTCTAATATTTTAATTAAAGTACATAATACGAGTTTTCAAAAATATCTGGTAGTTAAATAAACAATTAAATTCAAGGACAATTGTAAGAGCATATTGCAAAATCGTTTAGATAAATTTTGTGATTGTAAATTCTCTTTCCACGGAATTTTAACTGAAATTATATTAAGAAAAAATAAACTACAAATATCCTGTGGCAGGACTCTAATATTTGTTAAATTTGGACATGAAGTATTTTAGTGAGGATCAGTTAAATTAACGTGGAAAGGATACTAATTCCAAGGATTTTATATTTTTTTTTAAGTTTTTTTTTCTTTTTTTTTTCTACTAAATTTTGGGAATTATTAATTCAAAATTTTCGAAATTCTATTAATTAAACTTTCTTAGTGATTTTTTTTTCTCATTTTCATTTTTTTTCATATGCATGTAAATCAAATTTATCAATGTTATTTTTATATCAAAACTTACTTTTTTTTTTTGTTTTGTTGTTTTCAGTTTGTGTTATTTTGTTCCTTGGTTGTGGATTTTAGCCAAAGTTAAGAACTTAACATTCGATGGTGATCTCCGAGGCCTCGTTGAACATGGTCGTATGTTGTTGTTTTTGCTGTTGAACTTTACTTTACTTTCCTTAGCTAGCTATAAATTGGTTAATAAGAATGAAATTGATAAATTGATGATTTTATGCATATGCCTGGCTGATAAAATTGTAATAATTAAATTCATACATATATAACAACATTCTGGGGGTTTTGAACTTGGATCGCTAGATATGGTTGGTTTTCAGTCGGCGCTTTAGCGCTCTGGGCTAGCGGCTGATGTGGTCTATATGCAGCATTTGCAAGACATGGATCACTGGGAGTCAATGGTGTCTCGTTGAACAAACCACCAGCTGGTGAGAGAGTTATTTTTAGATTCTCTCCAATTGGGTGATATACTCTCACACACAGAGTATCTATGAGTGGCTAAAAGCTTCCGCCTGTTGATAGGCCTTTGGTTGAGAATGGGCACACTCTTGGACAAAAGGATAGGAGCACTGGGCTTTGGTATTTCCAGGTGTATCACCGAATCCTCCGATGATTGTTGGTTACAATTTCGCCTCACAGAAATTTATCAGAACAGAAATTCTTCTTATTTACTGTTGTGGAAATAACTCATAAACGAGGAATTTCTTTAGGTTACTTCAGGGTGGGAAACCCTCTCCAAAATTAATGAAATTGCGTTTATCTGTTACAAAAAGAAATAGATTTTTTTTTGTAAATTTCCACACCACTGTCATGCTTTAAAAACTCTTACCTCAAAAAAGAAATAAAATTCAGCCTTTAAACATTTACAGCATGAATACCCAAAAACAAAATTTCGCGCAAATAATAAATTGGCAGGAATTTAATGCCTCTTAATTGAAAACTCCCTCAAATTACCTAAAGGAAATTAGGCAAATTATATCAGATTCACAATAACTTTTTGCACTAGATTTACCGCAATAATTTAAGGTAGAATTTTGTAAAAAAAAAATTCAATTATGAACAATTGGTTCTCGTTCAATTGTTACAGCTTTCAATTCTTACATTCAAACACTTATTATTGAGAATGTTTCCTGTACTGCGCTTGAAAAACAAAAGCAAGCTCATACCCTGGTGCAATTTTATTTATATGAGCTGAGGAACTAGATCACTTCCCACCACTAAGATCAATATAGGAATGGTGTGAAATTTGAAAGATATCGACCGCTATGTTCTAAAAAAAATACAGTTTTAGTTCTCACACTTTGGTCAACAATTACCTGAGAATAGTTTGTCTCATGACCGTTTGCCCTTGGCTCGAAATGACAATAAGAAAAATATGAATTATAAAATAAAAAAAAAGAAAAAATACTAATAGTAATTATAAAAAAAACAACCCTCACTGGGGTTTGAACCGGGGTCACCAGTCATTCGAGGCCAACGTTCTACCAACCAAGCCATTGCAACCCATGAGAGACCTGCTGACTAAAACAATGTTTACCCCGTTGGACTTCGAAATCCTACAGATGTTTCTACTTGGAGAGTAAAGAGCAAAGCCATTGAGAGTCAAATTGTAGTTATATATACCCGTATATACGTTATTGGGCCAAACTATGTACAAGACCCATCAAACATTTCAGTGACTACATCATAGTGATATACATTTACATGTAAGACAAAAAAAAAATATTCATCACAAAACCGGGTAATATCGGTCTATTAGACGGCGATATTAATCGGAGAATACTAACTCTAGGATCGCATATCCTTTGCGTGATATGTACCAGTGGAATTTCCATCTATGTCTTTGAGGACATAATAATTGGTTCCTATTTTATCTTTTACAATTGCTTTGATGAAAGTTGGCGCAAGCTTAGAGCTGAATCTCTTTTCAGCACTGCTTTGGGAAAAGTTTCTCCTGTAAACTATTTGTCCAACAGAAAAAGATACAGGACGAGTCCGTAAATTATATTGGTCACGATTAGTATTATATGCCTTTGCAATGTTTTCTCGTATTTCTTTCCGAACGAGAGCAAGTTTGTCCTCTCTTTTCAATGGGGATATTGGGTCATCCAAAAGATTGACATGCCTCAAAAGCTTATATGAATCGCCGTGGGTAATCATATCAAACCCGAATGTGGCGAAATAAGGAGAACATTTGATGGCTTGATGAAAAGCATTTCTCAAGGCACAACTTATTGAACTCAAATGTTCATCCCACATTCTATGGTCCTCTTTCAAATAAGCTCGTATTGCCGCTATGATAGATCTGTTCACACGCTCAGAGGCATTCGCTTGAGGTGAATATAGCGCGGTATAAATATGTTGAATACCCATTCTGGTTAAAAATGCATTAAAATCACCGGCCCGAAACTGGGAACCATTATCACTGATAATAAACTCGGGTACACCGAAGACATGAAAAATGTCCTTCAAAAGGAATTCTTGGATAACACCAGACGTAAATTTTTTCAAAGGGCAAAGCCAATGAAACTTTGTTAAATGGTCTAGAACAATTAATAGACCAATATGTCCACTCTTTGATCTCGGGTATGGTCCCAAAATATCCACATATAAGCGTTGAAATGGCCGTATTGAGACGACGGGTTTGCCCATTTCCGGCTTTAAAATTACATTAGGGTGCTTCGTGGTTTTACAAATATGACACTCCCTCACATAGTCCCGGACGTCCGTGACCATACCTGGCCAATAAAAATTTCGCCGTATTAATTCCAAAGTCTTCGTCATACCACCATGGGCAGTTATTGTAGAGTCATGAAATCGAGATATAATACTTAAACGAAGGTTTCTAGGAATCCACAACTTCCAGGTATTATTCTCCTGTTCTTCAGTCCCTCTATAAAAATCGTTCCGAATATACACGAATTTATCAATTATCCTTAAGTCAGGGTATTTCGACTCATTTTCCCGAATTTTCAGTCTCAAGTCCACGTATTCACTATCATCAAAACAAGGCGAATCCAGATCAACTTCTGGCTCAGAAATTTCGATGCCTGAAACTTCTCCGAAATCCATCCGAGACAGAGCATCCGGTACTACATGATTTTTTCCTTGGCGATGACTAATAGTGAATTTGAAAGATTGTAGTTTAAATACCCATCTGGCTAAACGCCCTGATAAGTCCGGTTGCGACATGAGCCAAAGCAATGAGGAGTGATCCGTTATGATCTCAAACTCCTGCATCTCCAAATAGCAACGGAAACGCTTAACTGCTTCGATGGCTGCAAGACATTCCTTCTCCGTTACGCTATAGTTCCTTTGGGCAGTATTTAGTTTTTTTGACATATAAGCAATGGGTCGCTCTTCACCATCTTTGTCTAATTGTACTAAAACTGCCCCTATACCGTAATCGGAGGCGTCGCAATGAACGAAGAACTTTTTCGTAAAATCTGGGTTAGCCAGAACTGGTGCAGTGGTAAGACGCTTCTTCACTAACTCAAATGCCTCGTCTGCCTCTGAAGTCCATTGAAATTTGCGTTTGGATGAGAGGGTCTCAGTAATCGGAAAAGTTAAGGACGAAAAGTTTTCAATGAAGCGTCTGTACCAGCCAGCTAACCCAAGGAATCCACGAACCTGTTTTACAGTTCTTGGTGTTGGCCATTTGCTGATCGCTTCTACCTTTTCGGGGTCAGTTCTTATACCACCATTTCCTATAATATAGCCAAGATATTTTACTTCTGTGACACAGAAGTGGCTTTTCTCAATATTGAGAGTTAAATTAGCCTTACGAAACTCTTCGGCTATACGAACTAAAACGGACAAATGACTATTGGCCTGTGGCAATCTCGAAAATATTCCCTCAATACTTTGAAGAACCCACATCGATCTCATGAGAAATCATTGTCGTTCTGCCTAAGCCTTCCTTACAATAATTAGGGAACAAATCGATAATCGATGACAACTGTCGAGTCTGAGATGGGCTGAGTGGATATTTATTATCCGATGTGATCTTGTGTGAGGCTACTTCATTCAAACAAGACATATCAGTTAAACAGCAAGGGTCAACATTAAGCGACGAATCGGATATGATGGCCGATTCAAAAACGTCAGAGGCTATACCAAAGGCTTCCCAAAAATCAAGACCCAAAATAAGTCGTTGCGTTATGGAAGGAACAATTAACATTTTCAATTGTTTGGTCTGATTACGAAAAGTGACATCGGTAATTAAAAATCCCAAGGTCTTTTGAAATTTGCCATCCGCAGTCTGAACAAAAGTTTTTGCAGGTACATAATGATCAAAAATCGAAAAATCATGCTGGGCTAAAGTTGCTCCAATACACGATACGTTTGCTCCTGTATCAAGCAAACCTAGTTCTTCAAAATACAAAAAATTTATTCTGGCATAAAATCGTCTGTCTTTTGGATTGCAGACAATTGATGATATTATGTATTTAGATAAACTTTTGCGTAGCCGGAAATACTTTCGCATGCGAACAGTAGACCTCTTGGGGCGTTTCGTTTCGATCGTGTCAACTGAAAATATTTCATTACGTTTCCTGATGTATTCGGCATATCTCTCATGATACGGTCTAATCGGGTATAATTTTTTTATGAAGGTTGTGTGGTGAGAAGAATCTCGAGGAAGAATAGATATATCATTTGGTTGACAGAATTTGGTTTTAGTATTTGGCTCGTTTAAATCTTCAGAAGAAGAATTTGAAACTGTTATGTGTTCTGTTGTGACGGGTTGTGGCGCATCGAGTTTTTTGACAAAGATACTTTCCTAGCTGCGCATTTGGCACACTGTGGCTTATAAATATCTTTAGTGCCACATCCGTAGCAAAATACCTTTCTGTCGCGAACACAATCGTCCCAAAAGTGTCCCGGTTCATCACAATTCCAACACTTGTATGTGCTACAATTTTGATTAACTGCATCCACAATCGCTGGTGCAGTGGTATCAGAAACACCATCCTCTCCACTGTAGATTTCAGAAACGTTTCTACGTCCCGAAATGGGCGGACTGGGATACGATTTGCTGGGGAAACCCCTTCGGAAATTTTCGTCCGATAATAAATTCTCGCGCATTTGCACAAGTCTCCGTAAATGCGCTATGGAATACACAGGCACATACAACAATTCATGCCTAATATCCGGCCTCAGATTGCGGATTAGAATTTCGACTAATTCCGATTCTTCCATAGGCTGTTCAAGTCTGTCCATAATGGAACAGATAGAGTCGTAAAAGGATTCAAAAGTTTCACCAGGTTTCATTTTCCTGTTGCGAACCTCTTCCTTTCTGTCATAAACCGAACGCATGTCTTTATATTGGGACTTCAAAGCCGCACAAAACTCATTCCATTCTATAAAAGGCACCTGTTTATGGTATCTCCAATACCATTCATGAGCTTTGTTCGTCAAAAGAATATTTAGATTTTTACAAATCAAATCGAAATTATTATTAAAATGCTCAGCAGTAAGAGATTTAATTCGATATAAAAACTCGTCTACTGTGAGGCCATTACTAGAACCATCAAATTTTACATTCCAATTCTGTATTATGGATGTGACCTTTTCAGCATTTGGAACAGGAGAACTAGAATTTTTGGACTGTCTGTGACTATGTCCATTTGTGTTATAGTTCGAATTATACGGTTCAGTTCTTGATTGTGAGTTGGGAAAATGTTCATGCGGGTGAGAAGCTGGTGGTTGTGATTTATGCGAACAATTCGGAGGATTTCTGGAAATTTGTAAATTTTGCATCATTTGCATAACACTTTGTTCAATCATCCGTCCAATTCGATCATAATCTATCTCACCTGAATCATTGTGATTTCGTAGATTAGTCTCATTTGCCGAATTTCGAGTGGCGGCAATTTCTGGTTGAAGAACATTACCAGAAGACACAGAATTTGACATTTCGACATTGCTATCATGAGGGCTTGCCTCTAAACTAAAATGTTGGTCGTATGATAAATTTCTGTAGAAATTTCTTGTATGAGGCCTATTTACAAGAGCGCCCCTAGGTTTTCCACGACCAGAAGACTTAGTTTTCTTGGTGGACCCCGTGGGATTGATATTGTCTGGTGCACTATGTAATTCTGGTGTATACTTTCGAAGATCGGAAAGCTCGCACGACACCTGACAATTTGGACAATTCGAAGAGGAAGATAGGGACTCTTCAATACAGCCTCGGTGAAAAATGTGAGAACATGTCATAATTTTATAACAATCTTGTGATTCGAAATTCATGACATTGTCACAAATAACACATTTCAATTCATTATTTTCCATTATCCTATTTTGATCCTCAGGAGGAGCTGAAGGACGAAGAGGACTATGTGGTATTGGCATGCTTCAATATTTCCCCCTCAAATTATAATAAAAAAAAAAATCGTGACTCTGAACAAGATTTCCTTTGCTTTGCAACTCGAATATAATACAATTGTAGATTTTTTTCATAAATATTTATCTTACGTTGATGGGTGAGTAAAAGAATAGGGTAATTTTTCTTTTCTACTAAAACTTTCTAAACTGGGCTATGGGAGAATGCTTTTCATATATTTTCCAATAGAATTAGCAAACCAGCATACTAAAATTCCAAGCAAAAACTGTAACATGTGGACTTTAAAATGCAATAAGCGATAATAAAGTAGATCCTAACAGAAACAGGATGCTGATAACTAGCTTTAATCTACTTGAACGTACGTGAAACCATTCCCAGAAATTCCAGTACCACCTCTCTATTAGAGCACTGAGTGCAATGAAAATATTAACGAATGCGTTCTTGGTCATAACCCGAAACCATCAGATTTAAGAATATCCAAAGAAGTTCGTTAAGTATTAAAAGCAAATATTACTCCTCAAGTGGTGTTCCTGCAATCCCTTTAAGGATGAAATTTACATTATCCTGAATTAAATTTATCGTGAGCAAGAAGTTTCTTATGGATAAGATTCTTAAAGTCCCACGCTGGGCGCCATTTATCTATGTAATGTCCAACTACACTTCATAATTTTTTGAATTTAACACAGGACCCTTTATGTCTAGTTTCTCCCGAAGAAGGTGCTCAATCGTTGGACGTGGAAAAACAGGATACGAGGTATGGGTCGAAATAAATTTTTAAATAATACGAGATCTAGGTAGACAGGGAGCCGTTGATCGCTAGCTAGCAGCCGGGTGGGGGGTTCGGGTCCCCTAGATTCTCTGATATCCTTCAATCCTGGACATAAACAAAATTATTATAGACTCCCTAAAGACATGAAATAGAACACGATGGAATATCTAACCACACATAACAAAACCCCATATGGTTAGAATTAATGTTAAACAAATTATCTTGGAGGAAAGTTGTTTTGTAAGGAATTCCTGGTGTTCTGGAATCCTTGGCCTCTTTACCCTTATCCCTGCCATGGTATTAGTGGCCTACAATGTTACTAATACCCCTACTCAGATATTACCCTACATTTACATCACCCACGTAAGAATATTGAAAAGTTTAAGGATTCATTTTAAAAATTATTTTCATTATATTTCTAATATTTTAATTAAAGTACATAATACGAGTTTTCAAAAATATCTGGTAGTTAAATAAACAATTAAATTCAAGGACAATTGTAAGAGCATATTGCAAAATCGTTTAGATAAATTTTGTGATTGTAAATTCTCTTTCCACGGAATTTTAACTGAAATTATATTAAGAAAAAATAAACTACAAATATCCTGTGGCAGGACTCTAATATTTGTTAAATTTGGACATGAAGTATTTTAGTGAGGATCAGTTAAATTAACGTGGAAAGGATACTAATTCCAAGGATTTTATATTTTTTTTTAAGTTTTTTTTTTCTTTTTTTTTTCTACTAAATTTTGGGAATTATTAATTCAAAATTTTCGAAATTCTATTAATTAAACTTTCTTAGTGATTTTTTTTTTCTCATTTTCATTTTTTTTCATATGCATGTAAATCAAATTTATCAATGTTATTTTTATATCAAAACTTACTTTTTTTTTTTGTTTTGTTGTTTTCAGTTTGTGTTATTTTGTTCCTTGGTTGTGGATTTTAGCCAAAGTTAAGAACTTAACATTCGATGGTGATCTCCGAGGCCTCGTTGAACATGGTCGTATGTTGTTGTTTTTGCTGTTGAACTTTACTTTACTTTCCTTAGCTAGCTATAAATTGGTTAATAAGAATGAAATTGATAAATTGATGATTTTATGCATATGCCTGGCTGATAAAATTGTAATAATTAAATTCATACATATATAACAACATTCTGGGGGTTTTGAACTTGGATCGCTAGATATGGTTGGTTTTCAGTCGGCGCTTTAGCGCTCTGGGCTAGCGGCTGATGTGGTCGATATGCAGCATTTGCAAGACATGGATCACTGGGAGTCAATGGTGTCTCGTTGAACAAACCACCAGCTGGTGAGAGAGTTATTTTTAGATTCTCTCCAATTGGGTGATATACTCTCACACACAGAGTATCTATGAGTGGCTAAAAGCTTCCGCCTGTTGATAGGCCTTTGGTTGAGAATGGGCACACTCTTGGACAAAAGGATAGGAGCACTGGGCTTTGGTATTTCCAGGTGTATCACCGAATCCTCCGATGATTGTTGGTTACAATTTCGCCTCACAGAAATTTATCAGAACAGAAATTCTTCTTATTTACTGTTGTGGAAATAACTCATAAACGAGGAATTTCTTTAGGTTACTTCAGGGTGGGAAACCCTCTCCAAAATTAATGAAATTGCGTTTATCTGTTACAAAAAGAAATAGATTTTTTTTTTGTAAATTTCCACACCACTGTCATGCTTTAAAAACTCTTACCTCAAAAAAGAAATAAAATTCAGCCTTTAAACATTTACAGCATGAATACCCAAAAACAAAATTTCGCGCAAATAATAAATTGGCAGGAATTTAATGCCTCTTAATTGAAAACTCCCTCAAATTACCTAAAGGAAATTAGGCAAATTATATCAGATTCACAATAACTTTTTGCACTAGATTTACCGCAATAATTTAAGGTAGAATTTTGTAAAAAAAAAATTCAATTATGAACAATTGGTTCTCGTTCAATTGTTACAGCTTTCAATTCTTACATTCAAACACTTATTATTGAGAATGTTTCCTGTACTGCGCTTGAAAAACAAAAGCAAGCTCATACCCTGGTGCAATTTTATTTATATGAGCTGAGGAACTAGATCACTTCCCACCACTAAGATCAATATAGGAATGGTGTGAAATTTGAAAGATATCGACCGCTATGTTCTAAAAAAAATACAGTTTTAGTTCTCACACTTTGGTCAACAATTACCTGAGAATAGTTTGTCTCATGACCGTTTGCCCTTGGCTCGAAATGACAATAAGAAAAATATGAATTATAAAATAAAAAAAAAGAAAAAATACTAATAGTAATTATAAAAAAAACAACCCTCACTGGGGTTTGAACCGGGGTCACCAGTCATTCGAGGCCAACGTTCTACCAACCAAGCCATTGCAACCCATGAGAGACCTGCTGACTAAAACAATGTTTACCCCGTTGGACTTCGAAATCCTACAGATGTTTCTACTTGGAGAGTAAAGAGCAAAGCCATTGAGAGTCAAATTGTAGTTATATATACCCGTATATACGTTATTGGGCCAAACTATGTACAAGACCCATCAAACATTTCAGTGACTACATCATAGTGATATACATTTACATGTAAGACAAAAAAAAAATATTCATCACAAAACCGGGTAATATCGGTCTATTAGACGGCGATATTAATCGGAGAATACTAACTCTAGGATCGCATATCCTTTGCGTGATATGTACCAGTGGAATTTCCATCTATGTCTTTGAGGACATAATAATTGGTTCCTATTTTATCTTTTACAATTGCTTTGATGAAAGTTGGCGCAAGCTTAGAGCTGAATCTCTTTTCAGCACTGCTTTGGGAAAAGTTTCTCCTGTAAACTATTTGTCCAACAGAAAAAGATACAGGACGAGTCCGTAAATTATATTGGTCACGATTAGTATTATATGCCTTTGCAATGTTTTCTCGTATTTCTTTCCGAACGAGAGCAAGTTTGTCCTCTCTTTTCAATGGGGATATTGGGTCATCCAAAAGATTGACATGCCTCAAAAGCTTATATGAATCGCCGTGGGTAATCATATCAAACCCGAATGTGGCGAAATAAGGAGAACATTTGATGGCTTGATGAAAAGCATTTCTCAAGGCACAACTTATTGAACTCAAATGTTCATCCCACATTCTATGGTCCTCTTTCAAATAAGCTCGTATTGCCGCTATGATAGATCTGTTCACACGCTCAGAGGCATTCGCTTGAGGTGAATATAGCGCGGTATAAATATGTTGAATACCCATTCTGGTTAAAAATGCATTAAAATCACCGGCCCGAAACTGGGAACCATTATCACTGATAATAAACTCGGGTACACCGAAGACATGAAAAATGTCCTTCAAAAGGAATTCTTGGATAACACCAGACGTAAATTTTTTCAAAGGGCAAAGCCAATGAAACTTTGTTAAATGGTCTAGAACAATTAATAGACCAATATGTCCACTCTTTGATCTCGGGTATGGTCCCAAAATATCCACATATAAGCGTTGAAATGGCCGTATTGAGACGACGGGTTTGCCCATTTCCGGCTTTAAAATTACATTAGGGTGCTTCGTGGTTTTACAAATATGACACTCCCTCACATAGTCCCGGACGTCCGTGACCATACCTGGCCAATAAAAATTTCGCCGTATTAATTCCAAAGTCTTCGTCATACCACCATGGGCAGTTATTGTAGAGTCATGAAATCGAGATATAATACTTAAACGAAGGTTTCTAGGAATCCACAACTTCCAGGTATTATTCTCCTGTTCTTCAGTCCCTCTATAAAAATCGTTCCGAATATACACGAATTTATCAATTATCCTTAAGTCAGGGTATTTCGACTCATTTTCCCGAATTTTCAGTCTCAAGTCCACGTATTCACTATCATCAAAACAAGGCGAATCCAGATCAACTTCTGGCTCAGAAATTTCGATGCCTGAAACTTCTCCGAAATCCATCCGAGACAGAGCATCCGGTACTACATGATTTTTTCCTTGGCGATGACTAATAGTGAATTTGAAAGATTGTAGTTTAAATACCCATCTGGCTAAACGCCCTGATAAGTCCGGTTGCGACATGAGCCAAAGCAATGAGGAGTGATCCGTTATGATCTCAAACTCCTGCATCTCCAAATAGCAACGGAAACGCTTAACTGCTTCGATGGCTGCAAGACATTCCTTCTCCGTTACGCTATAGTTCCTTTGGGCAGTATTTAGTTTTTTTGACATATAAGCAATGGGTCGCTCTTCACCATCTTTGTCTAATTGTACTAAAACTGCCCCTATACCGTAATCGGAGGCGTCGCAATGAACGAAGAACTTTTTCGTAAAATCTGGGTTAGCCAGAACTGGTGCAGTGGTAAGACGCTTCTTCACTAACTCAAATGCCTCGTCTGCCTCTGAAGTCCATTGAAATTTGCGTTTGGATGAGAGGGTCTCAGTAATCGGAAAAGTTAAGGACGAAAAGTTTTCAATGAAGCGTCTGTACCAGCCAGCTAACCCAAGGAATCCACGAACCTGTTTTACAGTTCTTGGTGTTGGCCATTTGCTGATCGCTTCTACCTTTTCGGGGTCAGTTCTTATACCACCATTTCCTATAATATAGCCAAGATATTTTACTTCTGTGACACAGAAGTGGCTTTTCTCAATATTGAGAGTTAAATTAGCCTTACGAAACTCTTCGGCTATACGAACTAAAACGGACAAATGACTATTGGCCTGTGGCAATCTCGAAAATATTCCCTAAATACTGTGGAGCGGATACGCATCCTTTTTAGTTACTTGGTTTAGTTTGCGAGCATCTAAACACAAGCGAACTTTATTGGGTTTCAGGACTAGACGCATTGGTGAGCTCCACGGGGAGGTGGACTGCTCAATCACCCCAAGTGCCAACATGCGATCTATCTCCTGGAACATTACCCTTTCCACAGCTGGTGAGACCGGGTAATATCTTTGTTTGATTGGCTTTGAAGAACCCACATCGATCTCATGAGAAATCATTGTCGTTCTGCCTAAGCCTTCCTTACAATAATTAGGGAACAAATCGATAATCGATGACAACTGTCGAGTCTGAGATGGGCTGAGTGGATATTTATTATCCGATGTGATCTTGTGTGAGGCTACTTCATTCAAACAAGACATATCAGTTAAACAGCAAGGGTCAACATTAAGCGACGAATCGGATATGATGGCCGATTCAAAAACGTCAGAGGCTATACCAAAGGCTTCCCAAAAATCAAGACCCAAAATAAGTCGTTGCGTTATGGAAGGAACAATTAACATTTTCAATTGTTTGGTCTGATTACGAAAAGTGACATCGGTAATTAAAAATCCCAAGGTCTTTTGAAATTTGCCATCCGCAGTCTGAACAAAAGTTTTTGCAGGTACATAATGATCAAAAATCGAAAAATCATGCTGGGCTAAAGTTGCTCCAATACACGATACGTTTGCTCCTGTATCAAGCAAACCTAGTTCTTCAAAATACAAAAAATTTATTCTGGCATAAAATCGTCTGTCTTTTGGATTGCAGACAATTGATGATATTATGTATTTAGATAAACTTTTGCGTAGCCGGAAATACTTTCGCATGCGAACAGTAGACCTCTTGGGGCGTTTCGTTTCGATCGTGTCAACTGAAAATATTTCATTACGTTTCCTGATGTATTCGGCATATCTCTCATGATACGGTCTAATCGGGTATAATTTTTTTATGAAGGTTGTGTGGTGAGAAGAATCTCGAGGAAGAATAGATATATCATTTGGTTGACAGAATTTGGTTTTAGTATTTGGCTCGTTTAAATCTTCAGAAGAAGAATTTGAAACTGTTATGTGTTCTGTTGTGACGGGTTGTGGCGCATCGAGTTTTTTGACAAAGATACTTTCCTAGCTGCGCATTTGGCACACTGTGGCTTATAAATATCTTTAGTGCCACATCCGTAGCAAAATACCTTTCTGTCGCGAACACAATCGTCCCAAAAGTGTCCCGGTTCATCACAATTCCAACACTTGTATGTGCTACAATTTTGATTAACTGCATCCACAATCGCTGGTGCAGTGGTATCAGAAACACCATCCTCTCCACTGTAGATTTCAGAAACGTTTCTACGTCCCGAAATGGGCGGACTGGGATACGATTTGCTGGGGAAACCCCTTCGGAAATTTTCGTCCGATAATAAATTCTCGCGCATTTGCACAAGTCTCCGTAAATGCGCTATGGAATACACAGGCACATACAACAATTCATGCCTAATATCCGGCCTCAGATTGCGGATTAGAATTTCGACTAATTCCGATTCTTCCATAGGCTGTTCAAGTCTGTCCATAATGGAACAGATAGAGTCGTAAAAGGATTCAAAAGTTTCACCAGGTTTCATTTTCCTGTTGCGAACCTCTTCCTTTCTGTCATAAACCGAACGCATGTCTTTATATTGGGACTTCAAAGCCGCACAAAACTCATTCCATTCTATAAAAGGCACCTGTTTATGGTATCTCCAATACCATTCATGAGCTTTGTTCGTCAAAAGAATATTTAGATTTTTACAAATCAAATCGAAATTATTATTAAAATGCTCAGCAGTAAGAGATTTAATTCGATATAAAAACTCGTCTACTGTGAGGCCATTACTAGAACCATCAAATTTTACATTCCAATTCTGTATTATGGATGTGACCTTTTCAGCATTTGGAACAGGAGAACTAGAATTTTTGGACTGTCTGTGACTATGTCCATTTGTGTTATAGTTCGAATTATACGGTTCAGTTCTTGATTGTGAGTTGGGAAAATGTTCATGCGGGTGAGAAGCTGGTGGTTGTGATTTATGCGAACAATTCGGAGGATTTCTGGAAATTTGTAAATTTTGCATCATTTGCATAACACTTTGTTCAATCATCCGTCCAATTCGATCATAATCTATCTCACCTGAATCATTGTGATTTCGTAGATTAGTCTCATTTGCCGAATTTCGAGTGGCGGCAATTTCTGGTTGAAGAACATTACCAGAAGACACAGAATTTGACATTTCGACATTGCTATCATGAGGGCTTGCCTCTAAACTAAAATGTTGGTCGTATGATAAATTTCTGTAGAAATTTCTTGTATGAGGCCTATTTACAAGAGCGCCCCTAGGTTTTCCACGACCAGAAGACTTAGTTTTCTTGGTGGACCCCGTGGGATTGATATTGTCTGGTGCACTATGTAATTCTGGTGTATACTTTCGAAGATCGGAAAGCTCGCACGACACCTGACAATTTGGACAATTCGAAGAGGAAGATAGGGACTCTTCAATACAGCCTCGGTGAAAAATGTGAGAACATGTCATAATTTTATAACAATCTTGTGATTCGAAATTCATGACATTGTCACAAATAACACATTTCAATTCATTATTTTCCATTATCCTATTTTGATCCTCAGGAGGAGCTGAAGGACGAAGAGGACTATGTGGTATTGGCATGCTTCAATATTTCCCCCTCAAATTATAATAAAAAAAAAAATCGTGACTCTGAACAAGATTTCCTTTGCTTTGCAACTCGAATATAATACAATTGTAGATTTTTTTCATAAATATTTATCTTACGTTGATGGGTGAGTAAAAGAATAGGGTAATTTTTCTTTTCTACTAAAACTTTCTAAACTGGGCTATGGGAGAATGCTTTTCATATATTTTCCAATAGAATTAGCAAACCAGCATACTAAAATTCCAAGCAAAAACTGTAACATGTGGACTTTAAAATGCAATAAGCGATAATAAAGTAGATCCTAACAGAAACAGGATGCTGATAACTAGCTTTAATCTACTTGAACGTACGTGAAACCATTCCCAGAAATTCCAGTACCACCTCTCTATTAGAGCACTGAGTGCAATGAAAATATTAACGAATGCGTTCTTGGTCATAACCCGAAACCATCAGATTTAAGAATATCCAAAGAAGTTCGTTAAGTATTAAAAGCAAATATTACTCCTCAAGTGGTGTTCCTGCAATCCCTTTAAGGATGAAATTTACATTATCCTGAATTAAATTTATCGTGAGCAAGAAGTTTCTTATGGATAAGATTCTTAAAGTCCCACGCTGGGCGCCATTTATCTATGTAATGTCCAACTACACTTCATAATTTTTTGAATTTAACACAGGACCCTTTATGTCTAGTTTCTCCCGAAGAAGGTGCTCAATCGTTGGACGTGGAAAAACAGGATACGAGGTATGGGTCGAAATAAATTTTTAAATAATACGAGATCTAGGTAGACAGGGAGCCGTTGATCGCTAGCTAGCAGCCGGGTGGGGGGTTCGGGTCCCCTAGATTCTCTGATATCCTTCAATCCTGGACATAAACAAAATTATTATAGACTCCCTAAAGACATGAAATAGAACACGATGGAATATCTAACCACACATAACAAAACCCCATATGGTTAGAATTAATGTTAAACAAATTATCTTGGAGGAAAGTTGTTTTGTAAGGAATTCCTGGTGTTCTGGAATCCTTGGCCTCTTTACCCTTATCCCTGCCATGGTATTAGTGGCCTACAATGTTACTAATACCCCTACTCAGATATTACCCTACATTTACATCACCCACGTAAGAATATTGAAAAGTTTAAGGATTCATTTTAAAAATTATTTTCATTATATTTCTAATATTTTAATTAAAGTACATAATACGAGTTTTCAAAAATATCTGGTAGTTAAATAAACAATTAAATTCAAGGACAATTGTAAGAGCATATTGCAAAATCGTTTAGATAAATTTTGTGATTGTAAATTCTCTTTCCACGGAATTTTAACTGAAATTATATTAAGAAAAAATAAACTACAAATATCCTGTGGCAGGACTCTAATATTTGTTAAATTTGGACATGAAGTATTTTAGTGAGGATCAGTTAAATTAACGTGGAAAGGATACTAATTCCAAGGATTTTATATTTTTTTTTAAGTTTTTTTTTTCTTTTTTTTTTTTCTACTAAATTTTGGGAATTATTAATTCAAAATTTTCGAAATTCTATTAATTAAACTTTCTTAGTGATTTTTTTTTTCTCATTTTCATTTTTTTTCATATGCATGTAAATCAAATTTATCAATGTTATTTTTATATCAAAACTTACTTTTTTTTTTGTTTTGTTGTTTTCAGTTTGTGTTATTTTGTTCCTTGGTTGTGGATTTTAGCCAAAGTTAAGAACTTAACATTCGATGGTGATCTCCGAGGCCTCGTTGAACATGGTCGTATGTTGTTGTTTTTGCTGTTGAACTTTACTTTACTTTCCTTAGCTAGCTATAAATTGGTTAATAAGAATGAAATTGATAAATTGATGATTTTATGCATATGCCTGGCTGATAAAATTGTAATAATTAAATTCATACATATATAACAACATTCTGGGGGTTTGAACTTGGATCGCTAGATATGGTTGGTTTTCAGTCGGCGCTTTAGCGCTCTGGGCTAGCGGCTGATGTGGTCGATATGCAGCATTTGCAAGACATGGATCACTGGGAGTCAATGGTGGTCTCGTTGAACAAACCACCAGCTGGTGAGAGAGTTATTTTTAGATTCTCTCCAATTGGGTGATATACTCTCACACACAGAGTATCTATGAGTGGCTAAAAGCTTCCGCCTGTTGATAGGCCTTTGGTTGAGAATGGGCACACTCTTGGACAAAAGGATAGGAGCACTGGGCTTTGGTATTTCCAGGTGTATCACCGAATCCTCCGATGATTGTTGGTTACAATTTCGCCTCACAGAAATTTATCAGAACAGAAATTCTTCTTATTTACTGTTGTGGAAATAACTCATAAACGAGGAATTTCTTTAGGTTACTTCAGGGTGGGAAACCCTCTCCAAAATTAATGAAATTGCGTTTATCTGTTACAAAAAGAAATAGATTTTTTTTTTGTAAATTTCCACACCACTGTCATGCTTTAAAAACTCTTACCTCAAAAAAGAAATAAAATTCAGCCTTTAAACATTTACAGCATGAATACCCAAAAACAAAATTTCGCGCAAATAATAAATTGGCAGGAATTTAATGCCTCTTAATTGAAAACTCCCTCAAATTACCTAAAGGAAATTAGGCAAATTATATCAGATTCACAATAACTTTTTGCACTAGATTTACCGCAATAATTTAAGGTAGAATTTTGTAAAAAAAAAAATTCAATTATGAACAATTGGTTCTCGTTCAATTGTTACAGCTTTCAATTCTTACATTCAAACACTTATTATTGAGAATGTTTCCTGTACTGCGCTTGAAAAACAAAAGCAAGCTCATACCCTGGTGCAATTTTATTTATATGAGCTGAGGAACTAGATCACTTCCCACCACTAAGATCAATATAGGAATGGTGTGAAATTTGAAAGATATCGACCGCTATGTTCTAAAAAAAATACAGTTTTAGTTCTCACACTTTGGTCAACAATTACCTGAGAATAGTTTGTCTCATGACCGTTTGCCCTTGGCTCGAAATGACAATAAGAAAAATATGAATTATAAAATAAAAAAAAAAGAAAAAATACTAATAGTAATTATAAAAAAACAACCCTCACTGGGGTTTGAACCGGGGTCACCAGTCATTCGAGGCCAACGTTCTACCAACCAAGCCATTGCAACCCATGAGAGACCTGCTGACTAAAACAATGTTTACCCCGTTGGACTTCGAAATCCTACAGATGTTTCTACTTGGAGAGTAAAGAGCAAAGCCATTGAGAGTCAAATTGTAGTTATATATACCCGTATATACGTTATTGGGCCAAACTATGTACAAGACCCATCAAACATTTCAGTGACTACATCATAGTGATATACATTTACATGTAAGACAAAAAAAAATATTCATCACAACCTAGAGCACATGCGTGGATACTTGCAAACCCTCCTGACCTTGAATCTATTTTAAATAGACTGAAGCAATGCAATCCAGATCTTCCAACAGCTGATTGGAAGGTTGACCGTTTGGATGAAGTGGATGGACCAAGACGGCATGCAGTGTTTATATTGAACACTCAGTCTTTGCCACATCTAGCAAAGTCTCAGGGCCGTGTATGTTATGGCTTTCATTATATACAAATGAAGGTATATAAAAACGATCAGCTAAAGGATTCGGAAATCGACAAGCCTCTGTCTGAATCAGAAATAAGCTGATCCTCTTGCGAAGCCGAGGGAGATACCAAAGTTGAAGACATGGATAAATACCGTATGCATGAGGAGGCTTCTACTGCCTCAGAACTCACCAAAGTTGAACCTATGGTTATTGCGAGAGTGACCGATATCTCTGAAGAGGACATTCTTGATGACTCGATTGAAGCGGCTGATGTGACGGTTGTTGAAAATCTCGATGGTCCTACGGATCCTCCAGATAAATCTTCATATTGTAAGGCTGCATGTGCTGCCTTAAAAGTTCTCCTGATGAAAGGGGACATAGACATAGTTCTTATTCAAGAACCATATGTTTATAGAAACAAAATATGTGAATTAAGTACTCCCGGGTTCAAACTATTGCTGTATACTGGTAATGATGTAATTCGAGCCTGTATAATTGCTAAAAACGAGCTTAACTTATTTCTGCTTCTTTCAATGTGCAATGCAGACGCTGTCGTTGCCAATTTAGAAATAGCCAAATGCAAATATTGGGTATCTTCGGTCTATATGGGACATGACAGGGAGATTCCTCCATGTGCCGTTAAGGCCTTAGTTGAGGAGTCACTGAAAACAAAGACGAAACTCATTATGGGATGCGATGCGAATGCACATCATAGTATATGGGGAAGTAGTGATACTAATGCAAGGGGAGAGTCGCTAATAGAGTTTATTTTGCGTACTAATTTGGTAGTTTGCAATAAGGGAGATGCCCCAATCTTTGTTACTAAAAACAGGCAAGAGGTTTTGGACGTCACCTTGGCCTCGCAAGATCTGAATGAAATGATATCTGATTGACAGGTTTTTAGTGAACATAGCTTCACAGATCATCGCTACATCAGTTTGATTTTGATTTGATTTTCATACCACCATATTTCCGCTAAATATTGGGAAATCTGACTGGAATAGGTGTAGGGAATCGTTCAATATGATGATACCGGAAATACCAGAGACAAATATGAGGACTGTGCAAGTTATCGAACACGCAGTGGAGAGGATTACTAAGGCCTTCAACACTTCACTGAAAGCTGCATGCCCTAGAGGGAAGCCAAGGGGGAAAATCGACCACCATGGTGGTTTACGGAGTTAGGTAATATGAGGAAATCGCGCAGGAAGCTCTTTAACAAAGCAAAGTCCACCAGAGCTCTTGTGGATTGGGACGCTTACAAGAAGAATCTGAGAGGATACAAGCGAGAACTGAAAAAGGCTCAGCATAACTCTTGGAATGATTACTGCAGCAGCATTGAGAATACGTCCGAGGCTTCCAGACTACGGAAGGTGCTAGCATCCACGAGCTCCGCTCCAGGTTTCATTAAAACATCGGAGAGCAATTGGACAACGTCCAGTGAGGAGACGCTGGAGGTACTATTGGACACACATTTTCCCGGAATCAGACGGTTGAACCATGTACTGGCTGTGCCACAGTGGCTCAGCTGTCGTTTCCTATCGAGGATAGATGATAGATATTTATCTTAGAACTAGCGTCGATTCAAGTTTGCTCTCGAAACGACAACATGCATACTCGAAGGGCAGGTCTACTGAGACCGCATTACATGAACTAGTCAGCTTTATTGAAAGCTCACTATCTGTCAAAGAATACACAATCGTGGGGGCATCGAAGGGGCGTTCAATAACGTCCATCCGAGCTCAATATTAAATGGACTGACAACTCTGAATGTTGATCCAGGTATACTTAGGCTGTTAGACGAACTTCTAAGGAAGAGACGCATTTCAGCCACACTAGGACAAGCAATCATACTGTATAATTTTGAATATTCAGGGAATATTCTTTTCCTAATATTGTTCAAGTACAAAACAAGAACAGTTGTAGATGGGACATAGGGTGCTTGAACCGTATGTTGATTTTAATGATGTAGAATGCAAATGTGTTCTAGCATAATGTTTTATTTCATTCACGTTATTTATACAAAATAACTGATGATTAATCGATATACTAAGTTAACACGTACCGTATATCTAGCCTATGCTATGTCATGACTTAAATAATATTAATGCTGACTTAGTATATTAGTGTTAATGAACTAGTGCAGCAGAAGTCGACAACCTGTCCAATTGTTGACGGTGAAATTAGATTCTTTATTTAAATTGGTCGGCTATTGACTTCTGCTGCTTACGATGCAAATAATATTTAAATATATATGCTTTATAATATAGCAGCGTAAATGCTGTTTACTATGGGTTTAATGTTAATTATATTTATGCTATATAATATAGCAGCGTAATGATATAATGAAGCTGCGTTCGTGAACATTCTTCCCCACGTTGAACGCTGCAGGTTCAACTAGTAGGAGGCATTTAAATTTCGGGTGACTGGGCAGTGTACGTGTCCGGAACGGTTTGACGTGGTTGTGGAGTGGGTGGTTGGATTGATTCGCCTCCTCTGTTCAGAAATCTCCATCCAAGGTAGAACATCAACAGCATTGAAGACATGATAAGAGCTGTGTAACTTATCGCCATATGGTGATGTCTGTCGGAACGGAAGGTGATGCCTAAAGTTGAAATGTCAGCTTCCTGTAGTTTGTTCTGGAGATCTGTTAGCTGTTCGGTATGGTTTATTAAAAGCTGATCAGTCGAGTTGAGAATTTCAGTGGGCTCTCTCTCTCATGCGTTGTTAGATTAAATTTAGGAAAGCGAGATGCTTGAATTAAGCTTGATGCATTATAATGACCTCGAAGAGTGCCTTCCGAGGTTTTAAGGGTGCAAGTTGGTTCAAGGTTGATGATTCCGGAACCTTGGAGCGCGTATTGTAGAGTTTTTGTTCCGCAAACAGTGCTGACGTCAATTTCACATGTGGTAGCATAAAGGGTGATACGGTCAAAATTTGGTCAATATAAACTTGACGTATTTCTTTCAGTTTTGCATTTCAAAAACACCCCTCATTTTGAAGGTGTATGTGTGTAGAATGTTGCTCCTATTTTGATTTTGGAATTCACTCTTCAGTTGTCAAAATGCCGTCCAAGCAAGAAGAGCAGCGTATCCAAATTTTGCTCGCGCATTGCGAAAATCCGAGCTACTCGCACGCAAAGCTGGAAAAATCGCTAAAAGTTGCCAAATCAACCGTTACAAATGTAATTAAAGTGTTTGGAGAACGTTTGTCGACAGCCAGGAAGTCTGGATCGGGGGAAATCGAAAACCGGAAGCCGCTGAGACGACAAAGAGAGTTGCCGGTAGTTTCAAGCGAAACCCTAACCTCTCTCTCCGAGATGCCGCAAATAAACTGGGTGTATCGTCTACAACCGTGCATCGAGCCAAAAAACGAGCCGGACTGTCGACTTACAAGAAGGTAGTGACTCCAAATCGCGATGATAAACAAAATACGACGGCCAAAGCGCGATCCCGGAGGCTGTACACGACGATGCTGACGAAGTTTGACTGCGTGGTAATGGACGACGAAACCTACGTCAAAGCCGACTACAAGCAGCTTCCGGGACAGGAGTTTTATACGGCAAAAGGAAGGGGAAAGGTAGCAGATATTTTCAAGCACATAAAACTGTCAAAGTTCGCAAAGAAATATCTGGTTTGGCAAGCCATCTGCACCTGTGGCTTGAAAAGCAGTATTTTCATAGCTTCCGGGACTGTCAACCAAGAAATTTACGTGAAAGATTGTTTGAATAGACGTCTGCTGCCTTTCCTGAAGAAACACGGTTGTTCCGTACTGTTTTGGCCGGATTTGGCATCTTGCCATTACGGTAAAAAGGCCACGGAGTGGTACGCCGCCAACAACGTGCAGGTGGTTCCCAAGGACAAGAACCCTCCCAACACGCCAGAGCTCCGCCCAATTGAGAAATACTGGGCTATTGTCAAGCGGAACCTAAAGAAGACCAAAACACTGCTAAGGACGAGCAGCAGTTCAAGGCAAACTGGCTTTCTGCGGCGAGGAAGGTGGACAAGGTGGCTGTACAAAATCTGATGGCAGGTGTCAAGCGTGAGGCCCGGCAATTCGGATTTGGAAAAGCGAAAGCCTAACTGAATATTTTTCCTGAATTTTATACTAATTGAACTTGAAAAAGAAATTTAATTTGATTTTTTAAATAAACGATTTCACCGATTTACACGCGTTTTCCTTGACCAAATTTTGACCGTATCACCCTTTAAATCCATTGGTTCTTGTGATGTAGTTGTTGCCAGATGATAGGCTCCTTGTAAATGTTGAGTTTGCACCTGTTTGTTGGTTTATGTCTGAACATATCTACTTCGCACGAAGCCGCCATAGATCCCTTCGAGAACATTGCGTGATTATTATCGCAGATAAAAATGTCACTGCTTGGTTGAATACGGTTGTGAATGTCATCGCTGGAGAGTGGCATGTATTCATCTCTATGGAGATTGATCGCCAATTACTCTGTTTGGGGGTGTATCGCAACAAGGGTGCCGTTCTCGTTTGCGGGCACCGCAAATATCTTCAACAAATCAAGTTGGCGTAGTCTTGTTGCTGCTAGAGTTAGTTCGTTGGCAAGAAGAGCTGCTGTGTGAGCTATCCTTAGCTAAGCTTTGTCTTCTACCACTTGGTTATGTATCGTCGATATGGTGGTTTGGACTTCATTTATTCTAGTTTTTAAGGATAACTCGTCTTCCTTTATTATATTCAAGGTCGAGTCGACAATTGAGGTTTGATTGTGTAACAGCGATGTGAGGTGGCTTCTGTCCATCTCTGCTCTTTGTATCGTATTGTCCATTTCGGGGGCATAGTCCGCGTCTAGAATTCCAAACAGAGATCTTGCGACATTACCGACAATATTTCGAGCACCTCTACGCAATCTCCTTGGCATGATGATATCTCTATCTTGGATTAAATCTGCTCTAGTTTGCTTGAGATGAGATGCGAAGTTGTTACAGATTGCTTCGTGAGGAGACATTTTGCATAGGTCGGAGAACATCTTTATACCGCCAGCGAAGTTGTCAATTTCTGATCTAAAGGGTATAAGATTGTAGTAGACCATGAGCTTCCATTCTGCTGTGGCTATCCGCTCCGTACCAATACCTTCGAAATATAATCCGATATAATTCGATCATTTCTTTGGTACATGTCCTTCCAATAGTCTCCTGTGATTCCTTCCCGAATATTGAGGTCTCCAGTTCTTTCAGTTGATTTCTAGCCCCAACCAAGTTTGTGCCGTTGTCTGAATATATCGTTTGGCATCGCCCGCGTCGCGAGATGAATCTTTTTAGGGTTCCAATAAAGGCGTCTGTAGTGAGATCTGTCACAACTTCCATGTGGATTGCCTTTGTGGCAAAACAGCAAAAGACTGCGATATACACCTTGTGTGGACGCTTTCCCCTAAGCTTGTAGTGTACCCAAAATGGACCGCAATAATCTACTCCAGTGTTTAAGAAGGGTCGACATGGCGTTATCCTGTCTTCTGGTAAATCACCCATTATCTGTTGATACATGTTTGGTTTTGCCTTCGTACAACGAATGCAATTGTGAACTGTGTTCCTTGCCATTGTTTTGTCCTTTGTAATCCAGAATCCCCTTTCTCTTGTAGTATTTAGCAACGTTTGTGGACCGCAGTGATGGTTTTCATTGTGCAGCATCACGAGGATTAGTTTGACGATGGGGTCATTATAAGACAATATTATTTGATGTTTCATTTCGTATGAGAGATTTGACGCATCTAGTCTTCCGCCAACTCAAAGAATATCTGATTTGTCAAAGAAAGGGGATAGACTGATAATTGGGCAGGATCTGCTGAGTTCTTTGGTTGTCTTTAACTTGTTAATATCGTCTTTGAAGTCAGCTGATTGTATGTTTTTGACTATTAGATGCAAAGCTGAAGTTAATTCTATTGGGCTTAGTAGCTTGGTTGCTGGTCGGTCGGCTGACGATGTCCTGCTGTTTTTGATAAATCGCTGCATATAAGCCACAACTCGTTGAAGACAACCGATCCCATTTGCGCGGCTGTAGTGACAATAACAGGCTTTCGTTTGAATTCTAATTCACTTGTTGAATGCAATTCCTTCGCGAATTCCTTAGGCCAACTGTCTTCATTTCCATGTAAAAAAAGGGGTCCGTAGAACCACATGTTGCACTCCGGTAATTGTTCTGGTTTTAACCCTCTAGAGATTAAGTCTGCGGGATTGTTTTTGGAGTCGACGTGTCTCCATTGACTGTTGATGGTGAGGTCTTGTATTTTGCTGATTCGGTTAGCCACAAAAGTTTTGAGTGATGATGATGCCGAATTTATCCAATGCAAGACAATTTCGGAATCAGCCCAGAAGAAGAGCTGTTTGTCTTCGTATCTTAGTTCATTTTTTGATTTGTTGGCCAGTTCTGCTCCTAGAAGTGCTGCGCAAAGTTCTAGCCTTGGCAGCGATACCTTTTGGAGAGGCGCAACTCTGGATTTGGCGCACAACAGCCGGACGATTATCCTTTTATTTGGGAGTTTAGATCGAATGTAAATTGCGGCTCCATAAGCCTTTTCTGATGCGTCCACAAAGACATGGATTTGAATGTGCTGCGCAGTTTGACCGTCGAAAACGTGGCGTGGGATGTGGGTGTTGTCTAACATATTCAGTGCATTACGAAAGGCGTGCCATTTTGTTGTTCGATCTTCAGGGAGTTCATCATCCCAAGATATCTGATCCTCCCAAAGTTGTTGAATGAATATCTTGGCTGCCACTACGACTGGGCCTGCTGTACCCAACGGATCGTAGATTCGTGCTACATCTGATATGACAGATCGCTTTGTTATCACTGAGACTGGCTGAAGATTTGCCCTAAGGCAGAATTGATCCGATGCTGGGCTCCATATTAGACCCAATGCCTTGATTGACGCGTTTTCAAAATCAAGGTTGACTTCTTGATCATCTTGCGGTATGTCTTGGAGGAGTTGGCGATGGTTTGCACACCACTTCCGCAACTTCCTTAAGTAAGGAGGTGAGTTGAGATTGCATTTCCTTAGCTGTTACTAAACTATCTGAACCGCTCACCCCGTCATCGACGTAAAAGTCCTGCTTCAGGATCGTTGCGCCAAGCGGATATTTGTCCATCCGGATAGTCGCTAGCCTTTGTAGACACCTTGTCGCAAGATAGGGAGCTGATGATGTTCCATAAGTGACGGTGTTTAGTTGAAAATGTCGTACAGGCTCCCCTGGATTATCCCTCCATAAAATGAGTTGAAGGTTCCTGTCTTGTTCGTCCACGAGAATCTGACGATACATTTTTTCAATATCGGTGGTGAAGACAAATCTGGGTAGTCGGAAACGTAGAAGCATTCCAAATATGTCCCCTTGCACTGTTGGACCAGTCAGTAAAATGTCGTTTAGTGACCGATTTGTTGACGTTTTTGCTGAAGCATCAAATACGACTCGAAGTTTAGTTGTGCTGCTTTCCGGACGCAAAACACAGTGATGCGGAATGTAGTACCGAGGGCCTGGCATTTTTTGGGATCGATTTGAGTCATGTGACCAAGATCTTCTTATGACTGCATGAAGTCCTTGTATTGTTTTTCAAGATTGTTATCGCGTTTGAATCGTCGTTCCAAGGCAAGGAACCTGGAATATGCGGATGTTTCTGATTCACCAAGTGTTGCGGCATCCTCAGACAGGGGTAGACGAACAACAAATCTTCCATTGAGATCTCTGGTTGTGGTTTGAATGAAGTGAGTTTCACACGCCTGTTCTGCAACTGTGAAATTGCTTTCTGCAGGAACTTCCTCGATTTTCCAGAATTTTTCAAGTAGTTCGTTTGTTGCTGTATCGTCTTTACTAAAAACTGCACATGTTGCTTCGGTTGTGCTGTCGTCGGCTAATCGTCCACTGGCGATCCACCCAAGTTTTGTGTTCCTCAGAACGGGTAAATTGTCTGCTAAGTGTAATGTTCCTGATAGCAGAAGATGAAAGTAAAATTCTGCGCCAAGTAACACATCAATTTTTGCCGAATTTTGGAACGATGGGTCTGCCAGCATTATGTTTTTGGGAATAGACCAGGATGAAATGTCGAACGATACACTAGGTTGATGTGGTATTATGTTTGGGAGAACATAAGCCTCCAGCCTGGATGAAAACTTGCTTGTGAGTGACTCGAATTTAACGTTTACCCGCTGTGTAGCTTGTCTGGATCTTCCACTAATTCATTGAATACCTAGTGTTGCTCGTTCTGGTTGAATGGATAGGGCTTTAATTAGTCTTTCGGAGACTATGTTGATTTGGGATCCTGAGTCCAACAATGCTCGGAATTTTCCGGATCGTCCATTGTTGGCTGTTATTTCTATTACTGCTGTTGCGAGTAGAATCCTTGCCGGGCGAGCGTTCGCTGATGCCACTGAGGTTGAGCTAATGCTTCACTACTAGATTGTGAGGGTTTGTTGCTGGCAATTTGTTGTTTTTCAAGATGCAGCAGCGAATTGTGTTTACATGAACACTTAGTGCATGTCTTGGATGTGCATTCCTTGGAACGATGATCGGGTTTAATACAGTTTACGCAAAACCCTTTCTTTTGTACCCACTTAAGGCGATCCGCAATGTTCATCATTGCCAAGAACTGTTTACAGTAATATATTGGATGGCCTTCCGCACACAGGGGACATCCGCTTGATTTGTACGTTGTTGTTGTTGTTGCAATTTGCTTTGCCTTGTCCTTTCCACCAACAGCTTCAAGTGCTTGGAAGCGGTTTCGTAAAACCTTCAGGAAATTGTTTAACGTCTGTAGCTCTGTGGGGTTTTCCAGTGATTGTTCGTACATGATGTGTGTTTGGCGATCCAATTTTTTTGCCAACACATGTAAAAGTACCGGGTCCCAGTTGTCGATGTTGATCCCAATGTTCGTCAGTGCGGACAGACTTTCGTTGAGGACGTCGTGGAACTCTTTCAGAGATTTGGACTCGGCCGTTAAGTTTCCCCAGCCAAACAATTTTGGAAGTATTGTGGATACTAGGACTCGCTTGTTGTCGTACCTGTCCTTTAACGTGTTCCATGCCGTTGTGTAGTTCCCTTCAGTGAGATCCAGGTGACGTATTAATCGTTCTGCTTCCCCACTCAAATTGGCCTTGAGATACCACATCTTTTGGATTGCCGGAATATCTTGATCATGTATCATTTTCGAGAATATGTCCGAAAATGGTTGCCACGATAGGCAATCTCCATTGAACCTTGGTATGGATATCTTTGGTAGCTGTAGGTTGGAACTACCCTTTGCTTGCTGCACTGATTCCGAGGTTATGCTTTCGCTTGATTGTGTTTTAGAAAGAGGCGCTATTTGAATTGCTACGTTCTCTTCTAAGGCTTCATAGTCTTTACTGACATAACCCTCAGCCGCCGCACAGTGGGGCAAAATCGCAAAAAATGGAGATTAATTAAACTACTTATCCGATTTTAAAAATTCTTTCACTATTATAATGCTACGTTATCACTGAGTGACATAGGCTACACATCTTTTGGAAAAGTGGGCGATGCCACTCCCACTGTTAAAAATAGCTCTAGCGGCCATAGTAACGCACCGACTGTCATGAAAATTTCCCAATGTTGTACTGTTAATCTGGTAATAATCCTTGGCTATACATGTCCTGCTAATAGACCGTGGCTATACTTGGTTATGATTGGGCGTGGCACCGCCCATTCAAACTTGGAACGGATATATCTCATGAACTATCAGGGGTATGAATATGAGATTTGGTATATATGTTGATCGTACAGTATGAGTTACATCCAAGGAGAAAAAGGGCGGTGCCACGCCCCTTTTTAAAAAATGTTCTGGCTCAGTCGAATTTTTTGTTTTTTTGGAAAAAAATTAATACAATTTTCACATAGTAATTAATTTATTTGTATTATAATAACGTTGACGAAAGGGGTATTGTTGTATCATATGTGTAACTAAATTCGGGACCCAAAGCAGATATTAAATTTGTTATAAAAATAGCTTGTTCCTTCATATCTACAAAGTAGGAAAAAAGTTTATACATATGTTTTTATATTTATATAGTTTTATATTATAAGACATGTGTTTCTGATCTGCTATTTTAAAATATATGCCCAAAGTCATCAAACTCGAATGCGTTGTCCTCCATATAATCATCGTCGTCATCTGTTTCATGATTTGTGCCTTCTGGTGCCACGTTCGTCAAAACTGAAGGCGAAACAAGTAGATCTATCACTGATTTTGGAAGTTGGTGGATTTTTTCTTTTTTGGCAATTTTGATTTACCAGATAGGATTGGATCTTAACTAAGTAACCTAACCTATTTAATATGTCTCGATGGCAATCCTCTCGACTACATTTGCGAGAAAAATGTTCTCTGTAGTTCTTAAAATCTTTGTTTCGGACAACCCAGGAATCCAATTACAAGTTTTACATCATGCGAAAACGTCAGACGTGTTGACGTTTTCGCATTTCAATACACAACACATAACGCACAATAACAAATACTCTTATCATTGTATCGTGCAGTTGCTAACGATATTTAAAAATAACAGTTATAACAAATAACGAAGAAAAAGCTAAGAAAGGTCAAAAACTCGTGTTTTTTGCTTGAGTGACTATTTTCACAGTTAATTCAATAAAAAAAATTTCGCGCAAAAACGCGCAACATTTTATTACTTAATATGAAAACCTAGGAATTGTAGTTTATTAAAACATTAATATTCTAACGCCAAGTGACCCCATTCATGTTTAAATATCCAAGAATATTTTGAAAATAGCCAAAATTTAGACACATTTTAAAATATTTTTTCAAAATATTTATACACATTTTTTGTTTACACAATTTTTGTAGAACAACGCTAAAATACCAGAGGTTGAAGATTCCATAGTGAAAATATTACTTTTGGTTTGCGAAATACTATATATTAGGCTCCGAAATATACCGAATTTCAAAAAAAAAAAACACTACTTTGCGCGAATAGCTCAAAAATTGTTTAACTTTAACATAATGCAGCTTGACAAGTAAACAACATATGACATTGAAATTTTCAGTAGTGATGTAGAATTTTATATACTTTAATCGGATCCTAACTATTTTTCAAAAAACAAAAATTTAATTTTTCAATTAATCTCCATTTTTTGCGATCTTGCCCCTCTGTGCGCCGGGTTAGCACACATTTCCCAAATGTCCAAATGGATAGTCTCGATCTTCTGCCATAATCTGTCTATAGCAGTTAGAGATTGGACTGGTGATTCCTTCGTAGCGTTACATTGAATTAGACGTTTCAATGACGATTTAAGTGCTCCTTGACGTCTTATCAATCCATAAATGTTGTTTTTACTGCTGGACCATGATGAAGATTGGTTGCCTCGGGGTGAACCAGCTCCTTGATATACTAGCAATGATGAAGTGGATGCGGATGGGTTGTCTGCGGTAAACCCTGCTCCTCGTTCTGCTGGCAATGGCTTCGTTTGCCTGCTCAGACCTTTAATTAGTTGTTCTACTTCCTCAATAGTTGTATTGTATACGATTCCTATTGATTTATGGATGTCTTCGACAATATACGGGTCATCTTCGCTCAAAATCGGGTTGTTGCGTATGATATTTTCCGCTGTGTCAAAGGCTTTCCATTGAGCAATTAAATCTTCTTTTTTTGTGTAATACTCCACAGATCTTCGCTCGTGTGGAGTTTTCTTTATGTTGGCTACCGCTTTTTCTATGTTTGCGGCCCTTTCCTTTTGACGGATTATCAAATTCTCTACACGCACAGAAAAAACATGTTTGGACATGGTTGCCGCATCCATTTAATGCTTATTTAGAGTATGTAATTGTCGCGAAAACCATGTATTTTGTCTTTGTAAAAATAATTTTCGAGCGGAGAAAAATATATGTTGGCAATAAGCATTTAAATGGTTCTCAAATGCCGCAAACATGTTCTATTATTTAAATGATAGAATTTGAGACCATTATATGGTCAGGAAAATCACGTATCTGACCATTCAATTTTTTTACTTTTTTGCAGAGAAAAAAATATTTTTATAGTTTACGTATAGACATGTCTACAACCATTACATGGCCATAAAAACCATGTACATTGTTTTCGTGACCATTTAATTTTTTAATTTTTTTGCAGCGACAAGAATTTTATAAAAACATTGAGCAGGTACACACGATTTTCATTTTGCGCGTCAGTCGTGTGTTGATTGTTTCTTGGAATGGACGGAGAATACGGAATTATTGTGTTTTGTGTTAATTTATTTATTCAGAAATGGCACGTGGTTTTATGTGAATACAAACAAGGAAAGTGTAATTGAAAAAAATATACCTGGTTTTTGTTCTGCATTTTGATATATGGTATAATTTATTTTTATTTGCAGTTACATGATGTCTGCGTTTGTACATTTGATGGTCACGAAGTAAATATGGAATGATTACTTATTGTTAATTGAACCAAACTAGAGTGTGTAAAAATATGTGAAGTTTGCTTGCACGACATTATAAATACAAATAAACAATGAATTAGTTTATAAATAAATAAAAACAAATAAATAAAGTTGATTTTGTGTTTTCTTTTCTCAAGTGGCGTCCTTTTTTCGACGACGAAAAAAGTTTTTTCATAAAAATCAAAACATTTTAGGTTGTGACCATGTTCTTTTAACTAGAAGAAAAACATTTTTGACGAATAACATAACATTTTAGATCGTGACCATTGTCTTTTAATGGAAACAAAATTCTTTTTATCAATATAATAACATTTTAGATGAGGACAATTGTATTTTTCTTAGAACCATGTTCACTGAGCCAACATGGTTGCAGGTTAAAATGTTACATGGTCGCCGCAAAAATAGCTGCTATCATATTATTTTGCTCTTCGAATATGATTGTGCCAATCATGTTTCTTCTCTGCGTGTAGGTTTTCCATTTTTGAATTTCGCTGGTACGGGAAGACTTCAATATCGACTGCGTGCTCTGATTAATGAATTCCTTTGAGTTCCTTACCACTGGTGGGGGGAAACTCGAAATCAATTAATATTTTTTTTTATTTTTGGGGTCACCAATGTATAATTTTGAATATTCAATGACTGAGAAATGGGCGAAAGATAATGGTCTTGGGGTAAATCCTGCAAAGACAGAACTAGTCATGTACTGCAAAGATCGCAAAACTCCCACGGTTAGGCCCATTTCCTTAGGGGGTATTGAAATTCTCTTTAGTGAGTGTGCAAAATACCTTGGTGTTATTTTGGACAGGAAGCTGAACTTTAAGCTTAATATTGTTACGTTTTTATATTTACGCGTTTTTAATTACCCGACAATTAAAATACTGTTCGTTTCAATAACGTTAATCTACAATTTATTTACTATGACTTTACACTTTACAATTCGTTCACACTGATGTTATTCGTTTGACGCTTTAATTAAGACTGACTCGTTAGCAGCATGCGAGCGCTTTTATATATGACGGTCTGGCAATACGAGAACATTCTGGCAGCACTACAATATTCTGGCAACGCCAGAACATTCTTTGACAACGCTAGAAGAATCTACGACCATTAAGTTATTCATCTGGTGGCTGCCAAACACATATAAACTCACATAGATATATGCTCGCATTACTACAACAACAATAACAAATGACAATAGACAATGAGATGAAATGAGAATGCAAAATAACAAAGGGGTTGTTATTCTATGAGAGAGTAAGAACTAACATTTCGATATGAAAATAAGCAAACAAAAGAACATAAAAGAAATTTAGGAAAGTACTAGAAAATGATTCCAACAAGTGATAACGAAATTTTATCGTTACAATTTGAAATTTGAAATTAACGGAAACTAATTTAAATAAACTTAAATCTATAATTATCAAATACGTAACACTGCCTCCCGCTTAAGCCTGTTCGTCCCGAACAGGCACGGAACCTGTTCCGTAAGGAGCCAATCGTTCCAGATGTACAACTTACATCTTTGATCTAGGGCTGTCGTCCTTCTGAATCCGGTATACAACATCATTGATCTTCTTGATGACTTTGTATGGGCCTTCCCACCAGCGTTGCCAGAATTGTTTCACCAAAAACCGCTAGATTTTTCCAAAAAACTAGCCAAACAAAGCTGAGCAATTTTAAAAAATAGCTAGAAAAAACCTAATTTTTTTGTATCAAAAGTCACATTTTTGATTGAAATTTAACAAACTTTAAGGCTTTATTTCACTTAAAATGCATATTATTTTAATTGTATTAATTTTAATTCCATTTCTGTGAAACTGTAAGAAAATCTATGTCATATTAGCTCTATTTGCGTACTCGATACATTTTGATTACTATCACAAATTTTTCGTTCTTCGTTTATATTTCCTAGTAAAAACATTTTTCCCACTAAACTTGCAATTATCAGCTGGGTAATCATTAACAAGTCCAATTTGTGATATATTGCACAATGTCACATAGAACTGCATTAGAAAATATCAATATATTATATATTTTAACCGAATTAATCATAAATTCGTGAACGTGCACAATTCTCCTAATTTTACCCAAGAGAATAAAACCCATTCTAACTGTCTTGCAAGTTTATACTGAATAGCTTTTTTCGAAAACTTCCCATACAAACCTATTGTTGTCCAATTTTCGTAAATGTAAATCCATTCCATTAATAAATAGCACATTTGTTTTGATCCTATCACTACGAATTTTTTTATTGTATTTTTTGATGTTAAAAAAAAATAATACCACATTCAAAACTTTATTTCCCTTATTATTTCTATGTTCGGTTCCAAAGATTTTGTACACTAATGATTTTGGTATTGATTCCGAGTCAAATTTGAATTCATTCGTTTTTTTCACCTTTTTCTTCATGAGCTATCACAGTGAGCTAAAAACGTGCTAACGACAACTTAAATTTCCAAATTCAGACTCGACTTTAATAAGAATAAAATGTTGAAAAACCTCTTCTTTTTGAACGTTATTTTGGTTTGTGGTCAAGATACAAAAAAATCAACAAAGACTATATCATTAATTTTAAGAAATTTTTGGATTTGACCCTAGTCTTCTTTCATGAAAAGACACCGATTTTTAAGTTGAATCACTTAACTACTCGTATAAGGACAAAACGACTTTATCGGCTTTTGGACAAGGAAAACAGTTTATATAAGAGAAATTCACAAATGCTATTATAACCAAAATTCGCGTTCGTATTTTAAGGACATGAAATCTTTGGTCTCACGACAATATTTTTTCAGTATACAAAGCAATTCACATCTACTATTTTAATTTAGTAATATCATAATAACTTTGAAATATTATAATAACATAAAAAGAATAAACGAGTCAAATGCTAATATTCCTAATAATTTACTGACATTTTGTATAAGGAATTTGTATGGTAATAGTAGATTTAAAGTTTACGATAACTTTTATGAATACGAGGAAAAAACTTTACAACAAGGTGTATTTGCTGCAAAATGCCCGCATAATGGCCGGAATAATTATTAATGAGCTTTGAAATATGTGGAAAACCTTATTCTGGCAGCAAGGCTTAGATAAAATCGAAGTTTTATCCATATTGCAATAGGAACATCTCGAAAATAAAAAAGCCAAAAATAGCTAAAAGGGTCATGAAAAAAAGCCAGAAAAAAAGCTAAAAGCTAAATGCATTTTTTCCCCGCTAAACGTCTTCAAAAAAAGCCAAATCTAGCGGGAAAAAAGCTAAATTGGCAACGCTGCTTCCCACTGTGTTTGCAGTTGCGGGTTAAAAAGCAGAACCAATTCTTCTTCTTGGAAGCCCTCAGTATTTACAGCACGATCGTATCTCGCCTTCATTCTGTTGCTGACCATTTTTATTTTGTTGCGCACTGATTCGTGAACTTCACCGAAAGTGTTTGGGATGTCGTTTCTGTTTTCTTCCATGGCGAACTCATTAGGTTTCGCGCCGAATATCAGATCTCCAGACAACTTCAACTCAGTTCCGAGTAGAACATTGGCCGGTGTTCGAGAGGTGGAATCATGAATGGCAGATCTATAGGACAGCAAAAACTTTGGTATATGCTTGTCCCAGTCCCTCTGGCCGTTGTCCACCACTTTTCGAAGATATTCCTCCAGAGCGCGATTAAACCTTTCTACCATGTCATCGGATTGTGGATGCAATGGTGTAGTCCTCGTTTTCTTGATACCAAGGGATTCACACATCTCTTTGAATATGGCCGATTCAGAATTTCTTCCCTGGTTTGAGTGAATCTCGATTTGGAATTGCCTCTTGGTTTGGAATTGCATACACCTCCGGCCATTTGCTGAAGTAATCCATGACCACAAGGACATAACGGTTTCCAGAATCACTTACAGGGAAAGGGCCTGCCACGTCCATTGCTATTCTTTCAAACGGGGCTCCTTGTCTATACTCTTGCATAGGACCTCGACTTTTCCTTGTTGGACCTTTCGCCTTCATGCAGTTCTCGCAATTGGCTACCCATTCAGCAATTGATTTCTGGCATCCAACGCAGTAGAATCGTTGCTTCACTTTCTCGGCTGTTTTGGGTTATTCCCAGATGACCTCCACTGGGACCATTATGGAACTCCGCCAAAACGTCTCTTATTTTGGAATCCGGTACGATGATCAAATTTCGGCTGCTCTTGCCATCTTCGCTTTCCCATTTACGTTGCAGGGATCCATTGACTAGAACTAAACTATCCCATTGAGCCCAGTATGTTTTCATAATTGGACTTTCGGCTGCGATGTCTTTCTTACTGGGCTTCTTGTTCTCTTCCATTGCCGAAATAATTTTGTTCAAAATGGGATCTTTACGCTGTTCTGTTGGCCAGTCCACTCCAGATTCGATGTGTAACAGCCGAATATCAACAATCTCCTCCTTATGTTCAGCTTTCGAGCAGTGCTTGCATTCTATACTGCAAGGTCGACGTGACAAAGCGTCAGCGTTACCGTGTTTTCCACCTTTTCTATGCTCGAAACTGAAATCAAAGCTTTGGAGCCTCTCGATCCAACGTGCCAGTTGAGCTTCCGGATTCTTGAGCTGAGTGATCAGTCCTGAGCAAGAAGTGTTGTCCATACAAATATTTATGATAATGTTTTACACTCTCTATGATGGCTAGCAGCTCTCGTCGGGTTACACAGTACTTCTTTTCGAGCTTGGACAACGTTCGGCTGAAATATCCGATGACCTGCTCCTTGCCGTCTATCTGTTGGGATAGCACACCTCCAATACCATGCGCGCTAGCATCTGTATCCCAAACAAATATTTCGCCCGGAATAGGATACGCTAGGACAGGAGCTGAACATAAAAGTTCTTTTAAATGTTTGAATGAATCCTCCTGTTCGTCGCTCCACTGGAACTTCTGACCTTTTTGCGTCAATTTATGGAGACTAGCGGCGATGCTAGCGAAGTTTGGGACGAATCGTCGGTAATATGTACATAATTCAAGGAAACTTCTTAATTCGTGGAGATTTCGGGGTCGTGGCCAATCTCTGACAGCTTGGATTTTGTCTTCATCGATGGATATGCCCTCTGCAGTCACATGATGATCCAGGTATTTAACTTCCCGCTGGAAAAGGGAGCATTTCTTTGCGTTAAGGCGTAGACCTGCGGCTGACAATTGCTGGATAACGTCTTTCAAGTTCTTAAGGTGCTCGTCAAATGTTTTGCCCATCACTATGATGTCATCCAAGTATATCAAGCACGACTTCCAGTGTAACCCATTCAGTACCCGCTCCATCAATCTTTCGAAGGTAGCCGGAGCATTGCAGAGCCCGAACGGCATTACATTGAATTGCCAGAGACTGCCATTAACGCCGTCTTGTCTTTCTCGGCGATCTCTACTTGCCAATATCCACTCTGCAAATCAAGCGTAGAAAACCATGTTGTTCCGGCTAGTGTGTCCAACGTGTCATCAATGCGTGGAAGCGGATAACTGTCCTTTTTGGTGACATCATTCAGTTTTCTGTAGTCCACGCAGAATCGGGTACTTCCATCTTTATTTTTGACCACCACAACTGGGGAACACCAAGGACTTGGTGATGGCTCGATCACACCACTCTCCTCCATTTCCTTTATGAGCTTTTCAACTTCGTCTCTTTTTTCCAGGGGAACACTTCGTGGTGCCTGTTTATGGGCCTTTCTTCTGCGGTTTTAATTTCATGTTTCACTACAGATGTTCTTCCTTTATTTCCCTTTTCAGAAGCAAAAGCAGAGGCGTTTTTCCACAGCAATTGCTTGGCTTTATTTCTCTCTGACGGCGATAGATGACGTGTCCAAGCCTCAACATACCCTTCTAGATGTTTTCTCACTGCTCCATGTGTCTTTGATGAGTTGCCTTCCAAATTGACTATTGCATCGGCTGGTGTACATTTGCCAATGTCAGAAAATTTTACAATTTGCTCGTGATTGTCAGACAAGTTCAAGTCTCTCTTCGTTCGTTGTTACCAGGGCATTTGCTATCAAGATGTTGCTTTTGTTTTCTGCTGGTTCAACAACCCACAATTGGCCGACTTCACAGACTCCATTCATAGAAACCCATATAATTGCTTCGGCATTCGGTGGTATAGACTCTGACTGGCTCGTTGTCAAACGTCTGACAGGTGTATTCTCGTCGTACCCCACGTTTACCGTTATTTCGGTATCGCACCATGTCATTACACGACGCTTCATATCCAGATTGAGACCAAAAGCAATCATGAAATCCGCTCCAATTATAACTTCGTCTACTATATCGGCCACAATGAAATCATAAGTAACGAATATGTTAGCAATAGTTAATTTTACGGCGACCCTTCCATATACGGTTGCGGATTCCCCTGTAGCCGTGCGTAGCTTGACTCCAATCAGTGGTGTAACTTTTCCTTTTACTAAATCAGATCTAATGATAGACTTTGATGTACCATTATCCAACGTCAAAGCACGCTTGTCGCCATTAATAACACCCCCAATAGTTAAATTGTTATTTTTCTGTTGAACTATTGCTATGGAGATGGTGGGGCCATCGTCTGTGGGAGCCAGCTCTGGCCCCGCTGAACTGGCTCGATTTAGTTTAAAGGTGACTCACTTGACTATGGGGTCACCTTCTTATGGCTATTGTTTAATGGAGATGGTGATGTGGATCTTGACCGTTTGCGTCGTGCTTTGCATTCTCGATCTAGATGTCCCGGCTTATCACAATTATAGCATTTGATCCGGGATTTATTTGCCTCTTGCTTCATTTCTTGCATTGCCTGCTTCATGGCCCCTTTCATCGACTCAATAACGGACTTTGATTCGTCACACTCTGTTTCTACTTTACGTACCTTGTGAATTTGAGGCCGCGCTAGCAATCTCGCAGTCTCCTGTGCGAGTGCGAATGATACTGTTTCAGCGAATGTAGCCTTTTGTGACGCATATGTTGCACATTTTATATCTGGGTTTCGAATTCCATTAACGAAGGTCTCAATCTTGATGCGGTCCACAAGAGGATGACTCTCACCTGGGTATGTCAAAAGCACTAGCCGCTCAACTTCTGTTGCGAAATCTTGTAGGGTTTCATTCGATTTCTGGATTCTTCCTCTCAATTCCATTCTGAAGATGTCCTGCTTGTGCTCTCCACCATACTTGAGTTGAAGTGCCGCTATTACTTCATTATAGTTATTTCTAGAAGCAGCGGGAATGCTTTGTATCACATCAGCAGCATTGCCCTTTAATGCCAATAGAAGTTCAATTGCTTTATCATCGTCATTCCACAAATTTCACAAGCAACCATTTCGAATTGGAATTTGAAGACATCAAACGACGTTGAGCCAACGAAAACAGGAGTTTTGATTTTTGAGCCCTCGATGACGCGCACTGGACCATCTTTAATTTCCAGCTCTGACATTTTTTCTCGATGTGTAGAAACTTCTCATCATGAACCATAATTTTCTCATCCACCGAAAGAACTTTCTTATCCAATTCCACAATTTGATTTTCCACATGTTTCTCCATGCCTTCAGAAATTTGTTGTAGTTTTTCATTGAGAATTCTAGAATTTTCTTCCAATTTTCTAGAACTTGCTTCTATTTGTATTTTTTGTATTTTCTTTCAGCAATTTTCTAGAATTTTCTTCCATTTTTCTAGAATTCTCATCCATGATTTTTCTAGAGTTTTCCTCCATCATTTTGCTCAAAACAAAATGATCATCATTTTGCGCAATGTCCATATTACGCCGTTCAAACTCTTTCAGAAGACGCTTTTGAAGCTGGGCCTTATTGCCTGTTGTCGGCAGCTCCAGTATGCTCAATTCCGTTTTTAGGTCTTCCACTCGAAGCTCATTAAACTTCATTGTAGATTTTTTTTGTTATTTCACTTCCGACAAGAATATACGATCATTAAGTTATTCATCTGGTGGCTGCCAAACACATATTCACTCACGTAGATATATGCTCGCATTACTACAACCACAATAACAAATGACAAAAGACAATGAGATGAAATGAGAATGCAAAATAACAAAGCAAAGGGGTTGTTATTCTATGAGAGAGTAAGAACTAACATTTCGATATGAAAATAACCAAACAAAAGAACATAAAAGAAATTTAGGAAAGTACTAGAAAATGATTCCAATGATTCCGAAATTTTATTGTTACAATTTGAAATTTTAAATTAACGGAAACTAATTAAAAAAAACTTAAATCTATAATTATCAAATTCGTAACAATATTGAAGAAAGGGCGAGGAAAGCAACGGTATCTTTATACTCGTGCAAAAAGGCAATAGGGAAAAAGTGTGGACTAAAACCAAAAATTGTGCATTGGCTATACACGGCAGTGGTTAGACCTATAATGCTATATGGTGTTGTAGTCTGGTGGCCGGCACTTCACCAGTCAACAAGTTTAGACAAAGTTCAGCGTATGGCGTGCTTGTGTATCTCAGGTGCATTCAGCACGACAGGAACAAATTCCCTTAATGTCATACTGCATCTATTGCCTTTAGACATTTTGGCCAAACAGTCAGCTGCAACAACGGCGGTGCGGTTGCGCGAGCTATCGCTGTGGTCGGAAAAAAGTTACGGTCACAGTTCGGTCCTCAAAATAATGCCAGATGTGCCTAACGTAGTGGATTACACTTTGGCGAGACCACTTTTCGACAAAAAGTTTGAGACTCTAATTCCCAACAGTGAGGTGTGGTGTACACGTACCTTGGGCAATAAAAGATATATAGATTTCTACACTGATGGCTCCAAATTGGATGGCAAGTGGGGTTCGGAGTATATTCTAAGGATCTGGAAATTCGAATAGCGAAAAGACTACCTAATCACTGTAGTGTTTTTCAGGCTGAAATATTGGCAATAAGAGAGGTGGTGAATTGGCTGAGAAGTAATGTTCCAACAAATATTGGCATTAATATATACTCAGACTGTCAACCTGCAATAAAATCCTTGGACTCTGTGTTCCTCAACTCGAAAACGGCCATATCACTCCTGATATCTGCTATAACGGGTCGCTGCCGGATAGGCGTTTTTGCAAAATCTATAGGCGCGAAGTATAATGACTATTGTATGAGCTGCCATGATGCGGAGGAAAAGGAATCAAGTAAACACCTCTTGTGTGAGTGTCCTGCATTTTGTGTAAGGCGTAAGCAAATTTTAGGGGCATATAGCTTGAGATTACTGGCGGACCTGGAAAACGTTAACTTAAGCAGTCTGCTAATGTTTTTGGAACAATCTGGTTGGTTCAACAGAAGAAAATAATCGAGAAGGTTCAGCGGTTAAAACTAGAAGTGCCCATATGTAATAGGTACTTTTAGTTAATGTGGTATCACAATGGACTGAATAGTCTAAGTGAGCCTGAATCTTAATCGGGCTGCCACTTTAACCTAACCTAACCTACATTATCATCCGCCTCAACAGTACCAAAGTGATTTCTTGGATAAACATTCGATTGACGTTTGGAATTAACAAATTTGTAAAATGATTTTGGATTAAGTTTCAATTCATTTTTGATTTATGATAGATAATTGTTGTATGATTGCCTATTCCACAAGCTGTATTCCGAAGGAGCGATTGAGTAATTTGCGTAATCAGTAGCTGATCCAGATTGTTTGTACTCTTTGTAAAGTTTATTCTTCCTGTTGTTTAAGTTACTTAATTTATTGTTGTTCCAAGCCGGACCAGTGTAATTAGTAACGCGAATTAATGGGACAGATTGGTCAATGAATGAATTTAAAGTTTCGTAAAATATATTTATTGATTCCTCAAGATTGTTCGCAGGAAGAATATCATACCAATTTACATTTAATAGTAAGGAGTTCACTTTTCCGTAGTCAGTTTTACTAAAACAGTATTTCTTTTCAGTTTTCGTGTCAGTTTTATTTCGCACAGATCTTGAATAAGACATATTTATATTCATACAGATAGATACTTTGACATCAACATTTGCATTCAGTTTAGATTTAATGTAGGCACAGTAGCTGACGCCATGCTCCACTATTCAGTGTGGCAGAATGTGACGGGGTAATAATAACGGGTGGAACAGCTAAAGGATTAATTTCTGTATTGTTAGTCGGGGTGGTAATATTTAAATCCTTTATAGTATTAGAATCCAATGGTGCCGGATAAATTGTCTCAGTTTCATTTTTTGATGAATTTTTATTAGTTTTAGATTTCTTCCTCTTTCTAGAATTTTCATTTGTTGATTGCAAAGCCAAATCCAAGTTAGATGAATTATCCAGAATGTTCTTAAATCTTTTAAAGCGATCCGACAGTAAATCAAAATCATTTGCAATGTCATCAAGTCTAGCTCTACAGTTCTTAAAAAAAGTCAAAAAACTCTCCATCAATCAGTTTGCACTTTTCGCAGCACCACCGAAGACCCTTATCTCCACGTAAGTTATCTATGGTTCGTGCTGCCAATTTCGCACACTTTGAATGGAAGTTTGTTGAGCAAATCCGGCACGAAATCATTTGTTCATCTAATTTAGTTATACGACACGATGATATTGGGCAAGTCATCTCAATAGTTTATTTGTTATATCAAACATATGTTATGGATTCCTAGATAATTTGAAGATTTACTAAAGTATATATACTAATTTCAGGCTTGAATTGAAATCTAAGACTCATACAAACAAAAATTCAAAGTATACTTCTAGGCATATATAAAAAATACCTTATGTGGGGTATCAACAAAATCAGAGTTGAGTTTGGCCAAACAAGTTCAGTACTTAGCTATGACAACAACCAGTGATTAGTACTTAGCTTGATCGGCAACCACAGAAACCTTTTGAAATGAGCTTTAATCAAATCATAAAGCAAAAGCAGAATAGCGAGCCGACACAGTTGAGTGTAGAGTAAGATGACTGATCAGACTTGTTAGTGTTTACCAGTTGTAACGTGGTTTTCTTCGTGGGCTGAGGTAGGCCAGTGGCCGTCCAGGGTTGTCATTTAAGGATCCACAAACCTTAAATAATAACACACTACTTATATACTTTTATGAGGTTTTATTGATAATTCTGGTTTATATACAATACAATCGTGGGTAAGGGCAATGATTGGCGACGACTGGTGGGGCTTTGACTATGAATGGTGGGCTGGGTTGGTCGGGCGATGACGAAGACTCGTGCAGCGCTGGTTGATGAAGGTGCGATGTTGCTTGGTGACGATGATGAGGAAACGATGTCGGTGGATTCACTGGATACGATGATGAATAGTGTCGGTGATAGGACGGGGTGATGCCAATCGGTGAATAGTACGGGATTGACGGTGGGGTCGGGCCGACGGTGTTCGTGTTCGGTGATAACGATGGGGTCGGGCCGACGTTGGTCGTGTGCGGTGATGACGGTGGTATCGGGCTGGTGGTGTTCGTGTACGCAGATGACGGTGGGGTCGAGCCGACGGTGTTCGTGTACGGGGATGACGATGGCGTTCGTACGCGGTGATGACGATGGTGTCGGGCCGACGGTGTTCGGGTACGGTGATAACGACGGCGACGTTGATTGTGTGGGTTGATGACGATGGTATCGGGTTGGTGATGGTCGTGTACGATGATGACGGTGGAGTCGGGCCGACGTTGATATTGTGAGTTGTTGACGATGGTGGAGTCGAGCCGGCGGTGCTCGTATACGAGGACGATGATGGTGACGGCCGGTGGAGCTCGTGCCGGTTTCTGTAACGGAAAGAGGGATAGGGGAAATACAACTGGCTGATGCGGACGAACCGCGTAAGTGAACTATTCGCGTAAGCGAACGAATCGCGTAAGCGGACGAACCGCGTAAGCAGCCGAACTGCGTAAGCGAACGAATCGCGTAAGCGGACGAACCGCGTAAGCGGACGAACCGCGTAAGCGAACTAATCGCGTAAGCGAACGAATCGCGTAAGCGAACGAATCGCGTAAGCGGACGAACCGCGTAAGCGAACTAACCGCGTAAGCGAACTAATCGCGTAAGCGAACGAATCGCGTAAGCGGACGAACCGCGTAAGCAGCCGAACTGCGTAAGCGAACGAATCGCGTAAGCGAACGAATCGCGTAAGCGAACGAACCGCGTTAAGGGGAGGGTTAGTATAGAGAGGGGGAAAAGGGAAAGGATAGGAGAAAAGTAGTCGGGAGTTCTATTCTACTGTGTTCGGATGCGAACGAATCGCGTTAAGATGAATCGGTTGTTGCTTTCGGAAGTTCGGCAGCGGTCGTTGCCACTCGCTTTACTGTTCGTCAAGCCTCGGTTAATTCATGCCATTGTCGCCGAAAGCCCACATTCTTAAGTCGGCCGATACATCAACCCAGTGAGAATAACCAACATGTAATCTCAACAATGATGGGTGATGAAAGCATGTTTCCCCTTGATACCACTTGAACCTCATGCAAGAAAGTGATTACGGTTGCAATGGTTACCGTGACGCACAGCAACCAAACGGGTACAGTGGTACGAAGGGGAAAAATGTGGTATTTATACAAATTAAAGTAATTAATCAAATCAAGGACAAAATGTGGTATTTATATAAATCAAAATAAATTAAATTAATCAAAAACAATATGTACGAGCAATTGGCTCGTTACACAGTTTAAACAATGTACATCTAAACTGACACCAATTTTTGCTGATTATTGTTTGCCTTCCAGCACTTGTAACTAGAAGGTTTCCTACAGTTAAAAGTCCGATTGATTGATTGATCACTGTTGATAAAATCAATATTTATTGGCCTTTTATATCTTATAATTACTACAGTATAAATACATTATTGTCTAGGTTGCAGATTTTGGTAATATGTAATATATGAACAAAAAATGAATAAAGAAAATTGTAACGTGCAGAAATAATTTAGGGCATTATAAAAACTAAACGTTAAGCAAATACAATTACAATGCTACAATAATGTAGGGCAATATATACAAACATAATTACAATAATGTAGGGCTATATAATTACAGTTAGTAATAAAACTTTTCATACATAATTGACGAAATCCAACAATGACTTTTGTTTATTTATCTACTCACAGGTTAAAGCAAAGACAATAAACTCTAGGAAGATAGGAAATTGGCTACTGAGGAGATCAAACCATTTACCGTGTTAGTTTCATACTCGAACCAAACGTGTATACGACAAGTATTGACATAGCATTAAAATGCAAATAAAAAGAAATTAAGTACACGAAATAAATTTCCATAAAGGGGAAAATGTAATTTTTTTGTTGTTGCCTAAAACTTAACAGTGTCTCATTAAGAAAATTAAGTTTTTCATTTAAAAAATAAAAACGAAAAACAAATAAAAAAATTAGAAACATGTATGGAACTAACATACATGTTTGCATGAACTAGTCAGCTTTATTGAAAACTCACTATCTGTCAAAGAATACACAATCGTGGCGTTTCTAGACATCGAAGTGGCGTTCAATAATGTCCATCCGAGCTCGATATTAAATGGACTGACAACTCTGAATGTTGATCCAGGTATACTTAGGCTGTTAGACGAACTTCTAATAAAGAGACGTATTTCAGCCACACTAGGGCATGCAAACATACAAAGATATGTGAACAGAGGCACTCCCCAAGGAGGAGTTCTATCACCTCTTTGGAATGATGCTATAAACAACCTTCTGGTTTCCCTAGAAAAAGAAAGGATAAAAGTGGTGGCATACGCAGATGATGTGGCGCTAGCCGTCAGGGGGAAATTCCCATCCACGATCAGAGATATTATACAGAGAGCACTCCGGATGACTGAGAAATGGGCGAAAGATAATGGTCTTGGTGTAAATCCAGCAAAGACAGAACTAGTCATGCACTGCAAAGATCGCAAAACTCCCACGGTTTGGCCCATTTCCTTAGGGGGTACTGAAATTCCCTTTGGTGAGTGTGCAAAATACCTATAATGTTATATGGTGTTGTAGTCTGGTGGCCGGCACTTCAGAAACCGACTTGTTTAGATAAAGTTCAACGTATGGCGAGCTTATGTATCTCAGGTGCATTTAGTAAGACAGGAACAGACTCCCTTAATGTCATGCTACATCTATTGCCTTTAGACATGTGGCCAAACAGTCAGCTGCAACAACGGCTGTGCGTTTGCGCGAGCTATCGCTGTGGTCGGAAAAAATGTACGGTCATAGTTCGGTCCTCAAAGTAATGCCAGATGTGCCTAACGTAGTGGATTACACCCTGGCAAAACCACTTTTCGACAAAAAGTTTGAAACTCTAATTCCCAACAGTGAGGCGTGGTGTACACAGACCCCGGGGAATAAAAGATATATAGATTTCTATACTGATGGCTCCAAATTGAATGGACAAGTGGGGTTCGGAGTATATTCTAAAGATCTGGAAATTCGAATAGCGAAAAGATTACCTAATCACTGTAGTGTTTTTCAGGCTGAAATATTGGCAATAAGAGAGGTGGTGAATTGGCTGAGAAGTAATGTTCCAACAAATATTGGCATTAATATATACTCAGACTGTCAACCTGCAATAAAATCCTTGGACTCTGTGTTCCTTAACTCGAAAACGGCCATAGACTGCCGCAAATCTCTCAACGAGATGGCTGAGCAGTACAATATTCACCTAATATGGGTGCCTGGCCATAGGAACATACCGGGGAATTGCGAAGCAGATGTGTTAGCAAGGCTAGGAACTACCTTACATATTCCAGGGGAACTAGAATCTGTTGGTATGCCTCTGGCCACCTGCAAGCTCTTACTGCGTGAGAAGGCTGTTATGATGGCCAATATTCGATGGGAAAATTGCAAGGGTTGTAAAGACACCAAGCAAATATGGCCCCATTTAAACTTAAACCGCACACTAGATATGCTAGTGTTCTCAAGGCGTCAGATAGCACTCCTGATATCTGCTATAACGGGTCGCTGCCTGATAGGCGAATTTGCAAAAACTATAGGTGCAAAGTATAATGACTATTGTATAAGCTGTCATGATGTAGAGGAAAAGGAATAAATTAAACACCTCTTGTGTGAGTGTCCTGCTTTTTGTGTAAGGCGTAAGCGAATTTTAGGAGCATATAGCTTTAGATTACTGTCTGACCTGGAAAACGTTAACTTAAGCAATTTGTTAATGTTTTGGAGCAATCTGGTTGGTTCCACAAAAGTAAATAATAGAGAAGGTTCAGTGGTTAAGACTAGAAGTGCCCATGTGTAATAGGTACTTTTAGTTAAATGTGGTATCACAATGGACTGAATAGTCTAAGTGAGCCTGAAATTTAATAGGGCTGCCACTTTAACCTAACCTAACCTAACCTAACCTAACCTAACATGGTAAATGCAACATTTGGTATGACGCAAGCCAATTTCCTATCTTCCTCAAGTTTATTGTCTTTGGGTTAAAGCGCCTTTTCTCTTTGTTTACAAAAACGAAACAACAACAAAACTGGAATCACTTGTTTAGCTTTCAATGTTTTGCAATTTTATAAAACAGCAAAAATGCAGTAAAGATACACGCAGTGACTGACAGAATTATCCCTTGTCAGCGATATATAAAGGATGTATCAACTTAGCATATATACCAGGAAAGTGGAGGGAAACAAAAGTCGTTTTCATACCTAAAGAGGGAGACGTCGCTGCGAAGGACTTACGACCTTATCCTCAATCCTGTGGAGAGGATGATCGATATTTCGACAACATGCTTACTCGAAGGGCAGGTCTAATGAGACCGCATTGCATGAATTAGTCAGCTTTATTGAAAGCTCTCGGCGTTTGAAGAAGATTTTTCTCGTGACGGACGATTTGTTACCGCCAAACGACTGCAAATTGTGTGGAGTGGTTCAAAACCACAATGGATCGGAAAACAATACCCCAGTAGCTTACATTAAAATTTTGTCTAATTTCTTGAGAATATGCATGTATTTTAGTTTTCTGTGGCTTGGTAGGATAAAAATTGTAAAGTCCGATACAAAAAATGTATAACTTATTTTATTGTGAGATTATTTATTTTCGCTTACGATTTGTTGTCGTATTTCATTCAAATGTTGGAGGAATACCTTGGACATCCAATTCTTTCGAATTTTGTGTTTTCGAAACGCATTTTATATGATCTTTATCATTATAGTTAATGAATGTAAATAAGTTATACATATGGGTTGATTTGTAGAGAAATAAGCTAAAAATAAGTATAATTTATGGAAAATAAATCTACAATTATTTCCTTCTATTTTTTTAGAATTGAAGAAATATTTACATGGCTCTTGGAAGTAGCTGAAGATTCGAAAGAATTAATAGACGGTGGGAAAATAGTGTGGTCTGCAACTTATGTATATGACAATCCCCGAGACACGTCAATAGAAGTGCCTCCGGATGACAATAAAAAACGGATAATTGCTAAGTTGGAGGTAAACAAAGATGATATACAGGCTGTTTTACCAATGTCAAAGGTAAGACAATTTATTATTTATTTATAGATTTGTTTATATTGTAAAAACAAAAATTATTTTTTTAATACTATTTTTAAACTATAAACTATAAATAGTCAACAGGTCATCTTGACCGCAATAGCTAAATTGTAAGATATCAGAGTGGGAAGTTTTAGGAAAACACCCCCTTGTTCTGATATAAAATTTCGTATTATTATTGTAGTTTTTCGGAAAATAAAGACTGAGGAGAGTTTTACGTTTTGCGAATTAGTAAACCAGAACATGGGCGATAGTAAGAAAAACTGAATGGAATTATTATGCATGAAGAAAGTAGTATGAGACTTTCTTTAAAAAAGGGAAAACTTAAAACTTGGCAGAAAGTGGCAGGGCACTTTCTTTTAATAAAATAAAAGGGAAAAGTCATAGCTATTGACTTCTTAGGCACGTAGATTTCATAGAGTAGAAATCCACTACAAATTCAATAGAGCAATGTAGGAAATAATTATCTATAGCGGGGAGAAAAAATAAAAGCGAGGCCAAGTTAAGTTTTGTAAGTACATTTTATTTTACCATCCTTTGGGCGATGTTGAGTCTTCTGCTGACGTTGAAAAAGAGGAAAAGTGAGGGTTTAATACAAGTTCTTTCTATATTAGTTGACGATGGGGATGATATGACCAACTGAAAAAATCTTCTAGACCGGAGTGGGAGTTGAACCTATGTATGGTTCCTAAAAGAAACAATTATTTCGTTAACTTGTTACGCGCCGTATATTAAATGCCACTGGCACAAGAAAACATATTTGGTTAAAGAACATATCCACAGAGTAATTGAGGCATGGAAAGATGGTCCCCTGACTAGCTCAGGCAGGTTAGATTGGTTCCTGACCCGGTGTTCTTGGCGCGTAAGCATATTGTGAAATATCGATGCCATAAAGATTTATATTCCAGAATAAGATAATTGTTCAAGGTATATAAATGAAAATAAAGTCCTGAATCGTTACATTGGTGGATATGACAGGGTGGTTTGTTATATCAAGGTACATTTTACCCCCCCAAATCACCTATGACAGCCTGAGTACCTGATATTTCAAAAGCTGTCCCTAAAAGACCAGATCCTAAAACTTATACATTTAGCCTACCTAGCATTCCTCTTAAATAATGACAATTTAGAAATTCATGTTCAATTCAATATATTTGGGTGACATATGAGGTACGAATGGATTATAAATAGTCGTGTAATAAGAAAATAGTATGATAACAACCTGAGTAAGTAATTTCATTTAACTTTTGACATAGGATTTAACTTGTATGTAAAAAAAAATTATTTCGGGGATACCAAAATGATTTTTGGAACTAAAAGGTTGATACACAGAAAAAAATTTCACGAAAAATTTTCCAATTAAAATTTTAATTGAGTTTTAAAAAATATTCAATTAAAAATTTAATTGAATCAACAAATTTTTTTAATTGAAACAAAAATCAATCACAAAAATTAATAGTATCAATTAATTTTTTAATTGGATCAATTAATTTTTTAATTGACCTTCAATTAATTTTTTAATTGATACTATCATTTCTGTGATTGAAGACATTTCAATTAAAAAATTAATTGGATCAATTAATTTCGTGATTGAATCAGAAAAAAATTTTTTGTGTGTAGATGTCGTATCATGACCAAATTTAATTTAATACCCTCACTTTCTCTGTTTTGTTTTCCTTTAAAACCCTATTTGTCAAATTACCGCTACACTTCTATAAATTGGATGATTGAGCTCAATAAACCAGTTTCGTAGAATGGTGAAAAGTAAGAAAAAACAAAAAGTATGACGACGTTTCAAAGAAGGGTATAAGTATTAAAAGAAATCATAAATCTTTGTGACACCAATCATTCCTTACATGTTAATACTAAATAGAAGAATAATAAAAATAATGTATCCATGTGGTCATTAAATTCCATATTTCAATTAATACATCACCGCGTTTTCCAATTTGCTGCAGAGACTGGTACTCTGTTAAAGCTGGGACGTGTGGTAGCCGCAACTAAACCACACGATTTAAAACGAAATTAAATAACATGCGCCATACGGCGACTTAGGGCTGATTTGATCTTGATGTGAAACTAAATGGGTTCTCCGTCCGCTGTTGTTGATGGGAAGGAAGACTTGACGATCCCTGTTGCCACCTGTTTTAGGTCTATGGTGCCGTAGACAAGCGGCGCACCGGAAAATCTATTTGTACTCGTACCGCAATTCTTGCTATGCGAAGGAAAGGATGCATTGTTGTCTATGGTGCCGCAGACTACGCGGCGCACCGAAAAAGGTATACTTGTACTGCAATTCTTGCTATGCGAAGGAAAAGGTGTACTGTTGTTTGTGGTGCCGCAGACCACGCGGTGCACCAAAAGAAGTCTCCTTGCAATTCCTGCGATTTAAGAAAGGCGGAGGTTGTCTGTTGTGCCGCAGACCAAGCGGTGCACCAAATATTCTCGCAGTTTCTAGAGAGGGAACAGGAGCTTTATGATCACAGATTTCAAATTAAGTTTTCAAGTACAAGTTGTGCGTTCTACTACGCGTTCTAGAGTCAAAGTGACTTTTTGCAAATGTTCTTTGCAAGCTTAATGCTTCTTCTTTTATGTATACCCATTTGGCAGAGCGTGTGTGTGCGAGAAAAGTTATTTGACATATCGATAGATCGATTATTCGATAACAAGGACGTGACCTCATAATACGGGTAGTTAGCAGGATCACAATGAAAACAATAACAAACTCCACTCGTCACATTAAAGTTATAGCGAGTAACAACTTCCTTGAAAGGTGCGTAGCTTTTCAGAGTGTAGGAAAGCCACCTACAAAGGCTTGCGAGTCATTCGGATCCGATTATTACCTTTCCCCTTTAAATAAAAATGTTTGCATTAAAAAATTTATACTTTTACTTTTTTGTCGTTCAACCGTCGAACTGAACGGACGTGTTTTTAATAGCGGATTATTTCATAGTAATAAGTACCTATACGAGTTTCGAGTGTGGTGGTAAATTAAGCCACCAAGCAGCGAAATTCAAATTCATCCATTGGGTTGCTAACTTCAGGGGCCAGTGGACGGGTATCGACTGATGTTATAAATTTGGACAATGACCAAGAGTTAGGCGATGTCTGGTGTCTACTCAGAGGTGCGAAAAAAGTTTCCCGGACCAAGTCCTCGACGACAAGATGCTGGATGGTATCAAGGACGATATAAGTTAATAGCTGTTATGCGCCGCCCATTTCTAATGAAAATTGAGCTCAGATGTGATGCGGGCTAAGTGGCATGAAAGTTCATTCCCATCTAGCATATCATGGGGTAGTGACGTTCTCAACCCAGAGACCACGACACATAAACATATAACCTATTTCTCATGCCTTTAACTACCAAGAGTAGATAAAATATTAGAAAATTACACCGGCACCTATTCAGATTAATGTGGCAAGATGTTAGTCCACTTGGGGTACACTTTTCCCTCCCTTATAAGTAAACGCCTTGGCAGTCGATGTACCCATAATCTCCAAACTGCCTCTAAATATAGCAAGAACCTAATTACACATTTTTGTTTTTGGTTATCATTCCCCTTTAACAAAATAGACTTAGAATTTCATTTTAAATTCACTTTAGTATATTGAAAGAAAACAATATTCAATATTTATTAAACTTAAATTAAATAGAGAAATGAAGAGACAAAAAGCACAAAAAAATACAAAAAGAATAATAATAGTGTACTCACAGCAGTGTTGTTGCTGCGAGAATAATTCACGTTCCCTTTTTAACGACGATCAGCTTCAATTGATGGGCCCAGCAATGAATGAAGTTGGTTGTTGTTATTTCTATTTGCTTATGGGATCAAAACGTAATGTAGTAAATTTTGTAATGAATAGCAACCAAATTATTAATGAAGTGGCTATTCACACAAATTGTAATACAACAACAATATTGGGGATGAATACTAAAAAAAAAAAACTTAATCGTAAAGGAAGCTAATTTATGAAAATAGGATATATTTAATCGGCATTAATCAGTTCGTGTGGAATATATAATTTTGGAATATTATGAGGTTAGTTTTTAACAAGCTAAGTTTAATTAAAGAAAATTAAGATTTCGAAAGGAAAAAAAGAAAAAATAATAATAAACAAATAGAACTGCACTTCGAGACTAGGTCTCGAAATGGACTCCTGGTTGCGACTTTCCCGAAAAACAGGCACGTGAATATATAGTCCAATACTTTAGGCTTCGCTTATATTTAAAATGTGTTTGGAAAGATCGTAAAACTTCATGATGTTGTAAGTGGGCAAAATTGTAATAATATTTCCAGTTCTGGGAATGTTGGACACCAACACAATTGACGGATGTGGTTTGGTTTCGAAAATTTTGATCTACAAAGTGGTGCAGGGTATAATACAGTCGGCCCGCCCGACTTTACACTTTCCTTACTTGTTTCTACATAAATATATTGAATTGTACCACTTCATTACAACTTGCCACTCCCCTTGCGGAGAAGGTTACCCAAAGGCCAAACATTACAACTTGAACAATTTTGTTTCCTTTCTCTATCATTCAATAAAATAAAAAGTAGAAAAGAATCGTAACATAGCATTTGCGGACCAGAGGTCTAAGGATTGCTTTAAAGTTGCTTTGATGCTAATTGGTGAAGTTTGGGAAGAAGCCGCTTTGGAGTTAGTCGATAAAAAAAGACATACCGACTAAATCTAGAGCACATGCATGGATACCTGCAAACCCTCCTGATCCTCAGTCAATACTAAACAGACTAAAGAAATGTAACCCAGATCTTCCAACCGCCGATTGGAAGGTTGGTCGTTTGGATGAGGTGGATTGACCAAGATGACATGCGGTGTTTATATTGAACACTGAGTCGCTGCCACATCTAGCCCAGACTCAAGGACGTGTAAGTTATGGCTTTAATGATATTCATATGAAGGTATACAAAAGCGATCAGCCAAAGGATTCCGAAACGGACAAGCCTCCGTTATTCAGAAGAGAAAATTCTCCTTACGAAGCCGAAAGAGACACAAAAACTGCATACATTGACAAACATCGAATGCGGGAAGCTTCTACAGGCTCAAACCTCACCAAAGCTGAACCGCGGATTGTTGCGAGAGTCACCGAGATCTGTGAAGATGAAGCCCTTGATGACTCAATTGAAGCGGCTGATGTGATGGTGGTTGAAAATTTGGATGGTTCTACTCCTCCAGATAAATCTTCACCATTTGAAGGCCGCTTGTACTGCCTTAAAAGTTCTCCTGATGAAATGAGACATAGATATAGTTCTTATTGAAGAACCATAACAGGTTGGCTGATAAGTCCCCGGTCTGACACATAGATGGCATCGCTAGTATTAAATGCATATTATTTTTATATAGTACCAACCTTCAAATGATTCGTGTCAAAATTTGACGTCTGTAAGTCAACTAGTTTGTGAGATAGAGCGACTTTTGTGAAGCGACTTTTGTTATTGTGAAAAAATGGAAAAAAAAGGGATTTTGGGTTTTGATAAAATACTGCTTTCTGAAGAGAAAAAATACGGCGGAAGCAAAAACTTGGCTTGATAATGAGATTCCGTATGCAAAATTCAAGCGTGGTCAAATGAGCACGGAGGACGGTGAACGCAGTGGACGCCCGAAACAGGTGGTTACCGACGAAAACATCAAAAAAATCCACAAAATGATTTTGAATGGCCGTAAAATGAAGTTGATCGAGATAGCAGAGGCATTAAAGATATCAAAGGAACGTGTTGGTCATATCATGCTTCAATATTTGGTTATGCGGAAGCTCTGTGCAAAATGGGTGCCGCGCGAGCTTACATTTGACCAAAAACAACAACGTGTTGATGATTCTGAGCGGGGTTTGCAGCTGTTAACTCGTAATACATCCGAGTTTTTCCGTCGATATGTGACAATGGATGAAACATGACTCCATCACTACACTCCTGAGTCCAATTGACAGTCGGCTGAGTGGACAGCGACCGGTGAACCGTCTCCGCAGCGTGGAAAGACTCAAAAGTCCGCTGGCAAAGTAAAGGCCTCTGTTTTTTGGGATGCGCATGGAATAATTTTTATCGATTATCTTGAGAAGGGAAAAACCATCAACAGTGACTGTTATATGGCGTTATTGACGTTTGAAGGTCGAAATCGCGACAAAACGATCCCTATATGAAGAAGAAAAAAGTGTTGTTCCACCAAGACAACGCACCGTGCCACAAGTCATTGAGAACGATGGCAAAAATTCATGAATTGGGCTTCGAATTGCTTCCCCACCGTATTCTCCAGATCTGGCCTCTAGCGACTTTTTCTTGTTCTCAGACCTCAAAAGGATGTTCGCAGGGAAAAAATTTGGCTGCAATGAAGAGGTGATCGCCGAAACTGAGGATAATCGTTGTATCGCTCTTGAAGGGCACTATGTTGAATAATAAAAACGAATTTTGACAAAAATATGTCTTTTTATTTGTTAGACCGGGGACTTATCAGCCAACCTGTTATGTATATTAGAATAAGATCTGTGAATTAAGCACTCTGGGTTTGAAACTTTTGCATAATACCGGTATAGATATAAATCGAGCATGTATAACTGCCAAAAGCGAACTAAACTTATTTCTGCTTATCCCTTGTCAGCGATATATAAAGGATGTATCAACTTAGCATATATACCAGGAAAGTGGAGGGAAACAAAAGTCGTTTTCATACCTAAAGACGGAGAAGTCACTCACCCGAGTGCGAAGGACTTCCGACCAATCAGCTTATCCTCAATCCTTCTTAAAACTGTGGAGAGGATGATCGATATTTCGACAACATGCTTACTCGAAGGGCAGGTCTAATGAGACCGCATTGCATGAATTAGTCGCTTTATTGAAAGCTCACGGCGTTTGAAGACGATTTTTCTCGTGACGGATGAGATCTGTTAAGATCTCGTTGATGACTCAATTGAAGCGGCTGATGTGACGGTGGTTGAAAATTTGAATGGTTCTACGGTTCCTCCAGATAAATCTTCACCATTGTAAGGCCGCTTGTGCTACCTTAAAAGTTCTCCTGATGAAAGGAGACATAGATATAGTTCTTATTCAAGAACTATATGTATATAAGAATAAGATCTGTGAATTAAGCACTCTCGGTTTCAAACTTTTGCATAATACCGGTAAAGATATAAATCGAGCCTGTGTAATTGCCAAAAGCGAACAAAACTTAGTTTTGCTTCCTTCATTGAGCAATACAGACACTGTCGTTGCCAGTTTAGAGATAGCCAAATGCAAATATTGGGTATCTTCGGTCTACATGGGACATGATAGGGAGATGCCTCCGTGTGCCGTTAACACCTTAGTTGAGGAGTCATTGAAAACAAAGACAAAACTCATTATGAAAACAAAGACAAAACTCATTATTACTATTATGGGATGTGATGCAAATGCACATTATAGTATTTGGGGAAGTAGTGATACTAATGCAAGGGGAGAGTAGCTAATAGAATTTATTTTGCGTACTAACTGGGTAGTTTGCATTACGGGGGATGCACCTACCTTCGTCACCAGAAATAGGCAAGAGGTTTTGGACGTCACATTGGCCTCTCCAGAACTGAATGATAAGATATACTACGGGATTTGTCTCAGACCTTCGTTACATCAGTTTCAAATTAGCTGTTCGTACTTCAAAGACCATATTTCCGCCAAATGTGAGGAAATCCGATTGGAATAGGTATAGGGATATGTTCAATATGATAATAGCAGCAATACCGTAGATAAATATGTGAAGGATTTCGAACAAACCGTGGAGCGATTTTCAAAGGCTTTCAACATCTCACTAAAAAATCGACCACCATGGTGGTCTACGGAGTTAAGTAATATGAGGAAATCCTTCAGGAAGCTCTTTAACAAAGCGAAGTCCACAAGAGCTCCGGAGGATTGGGACACTTACAAGACGAATCTGAGAGGATATAAACGAGAACTGAGAAGGTTAAAGTGGGAGCCCGATTAAGTTTCAGGCTCACTTAGACTATTCCGTCCATTGTGATGAGAAGGTCTCAGCATAATTCTTGAAATGATTACCAGACTACGGAAGGTACTAGCATCCACTAACTCCGCTCCAGGTTTCATTAAAACATCGGAGGCAATTGGACAACGTCCAGTGAGGAGACTTTGGAGGTACTTTTGGACACGCATTTTCCCGGAAATCAGACGGTTGAACAATGTTCTGGGGGTGCAATAGAAGCTCAGCGGTCATTTCCTATCGAGGAAATTGTATCGGAATCTAGAATACAATGGGCTTTAAATAGTTTTGGTCCATTCAAATCCCCCGGACCTGATGGAATTACTTCGGCGGAATTACAAGCAGAAACTGACGGAAAATCCCTTGGTTGACGGTAATATATAAAGGATGTATAAACTTAGCATATATTTCAAGAAAGTGGAGGGAAACAAAAGTCGTTTTCATAGCTAAAGCGGGAAAAGCCTCTCACTCGAGTGCGAAGGATTTCCGACCAATCAACTTATCCTCATTCCTACTTAAGACTCTGGAGAGGATGATAGATATTTATCTTAGAACTAGCATCGATTCAAGTTTGCTTTCGAAACGACAGCATGCATACTCGAAGGGCAGGTCTACTGAGATCGCATTGCATGAACTAGTCAGCTTTATTGAAAGCTCACTATCGTTCAATGCATACACAATCGTGGCGTTTCTAGACATCGAAGTGGCATTCAATAACGTCCATCCGAGCTCGATATTTAATGGACTGGCACATCTGAATGTTGATCCAGGTATACTTAGGTTGTTAGACGAACTTCTAATGAAGAGACTATTTCAGACACACTAGGACAAGCATACATACAAAGGTATGTGAACAGAGGCACTCCTCAAGGAGGAGTTCTATCACCTCTTCTTTGGATGTTGAGCTGAACAACCTTCTGGTTTCTCTAGAAAAAGAAAGGTGGTGGCAGACGAGATTTAATGGAAAAATACTAACTTGGATGGATTAATATAAGGAAAAATGCCCCCATGTGCAATCCTGCCCAGGATATTTTGGTATCGGGAAAAATAGAAACCTTTAACCCATGAATTACACGTCACGCCCTTTCTCGCGATACCAAAATATCCCGGGCAGGATTGCACAGTGGGGCATTTTTCCTTATATTAATCCATCCAAATTAGTATTTTTCCTTTAAATTGGATAAAACACAATTTTCTGGATTAGTTTCGAATAAGGCGACCATATAGCCAGAAAGTACACGTTACGACCTTCTCCTGATACCAAACTATCTTGGGCAGTTTTGCACACTGGTTTGAATTTATAAAAAATAAGGATCCATTAGTGCGGTTTTATTTCGACAATATCTCAATCGTTATGTGATCTTATGTTCTGTGACCTTATGTTCTGAAAGTGCGCTCCTAGCTCTTTATTATGGCATCAAATTTGTCGCTTAGTTAATTTATTATTGGTCAAAAGTAGTCACATGCTCACAATTCGGTCCTCAAAATAATGCCAGATGTGCCAAACGTAGTGGATTACACTTTGGCGAAACCACTCATCGTCAAAAAGTTTGATATATAGATTTCTATATTGATGGCTCCAAATTGGATGGACAAGTGGGTTTCGGAGTATATTCTAAAGATCTGGAACTTCGTATAGCGAAAGATAACCTAATCACTGTAGTGTTTTTCAGGCTGAAATATTAGCAATAAGAGAGGTGGCGAATTGGCTGAGAAGTAATGTTCCAACAAATGTTGACATTAATATATACTCAGACAGTCAACCTGCAATAAAATCCTTGGACTCTGCGTTTCTTAACTCGAAAACGGCCATAGACTGCTGCAATATTCACCTAATATGGGCCATAGGAACATACCGGGGAACTGTGAAACGGAGGAGTTAGCAAGGCTAAGAACTACCTGTTGGTATGGCTAATCTGTTGGTATGCCTCTGGCTACCTGCAAGCTCTTACTGCGTGAGAAGGCTGTGATGGCAAATGTTCGATGGGAGAATTGCAAGGGTTGTAACGACACCAAGCAAATATGGCCCCATTTAAACTTAAACCGCACACTAGATATGCTAGTGTTCTCAAGACGTCAGATTTCACTCCTGATATCTGCTATAACGGGTCGCTGCCTGATAGGCGATTTGGCAAAAACTATTGGCGCGAAGTATAATGACTATACTGTTTGAGCTGTCATGATGTGGAGGAAAAGGAATCAAACACCTCTTGTGTGAGTGTCCTGTTTTTTGTGTAAAGCGTAAGCGAAATTTAGAGGCATATAGCTTTAGATTACTGGCGGACCTGGAAAATGTTAACTTAAGCAGTCTGCTAATATTTTTGGAAAAAATAATCGAGAAGGTTCAGCGGTTAAAACTAGAAGTGCCCATATGTAATAGGTACTTTTAGTTAATGTGGTATCACAATGGACTGAATAGTATAAGTGAGCCTGAAACATAATCGGGCTGCCACTTTAACCTAACCTACTGTAGCCGGGATTGAATTTGAGTTCTCTGTATGGTGAGACACAGTTGCTTGTTCCACACCACCAACACATAGTTTTATTTCCTAGCTTAACAAGAGGAAAAGATTTTGTTTTACGTGTATTACATACATTAGGTGCATCATGTTTTCACAAACACCATTTTTTTTGTAAACCATTATTTTCATGGAAGTAACAAGTGCGATCACAAAAGTCAATTACTTTTTAAAATTATATTTAAATTTTTTTTATGGAAAGGCCAACATTTTAATTTGAAGTATATTGGTGATGTTTTGGAATGGCAACAACAATTGTTTTGCGAATTGCTGGAATTGAACATGAGCATAAAAGTTCATGAATCCAATGATTCACTACTTAGCTAATACTGGAATATAACAATTCATGGCTATTAAGGAGGATGATTTAGATGAAACTTTGTAAGCAAGAGCGGAGTGAGCTTTTGTATGATTTCGGGAATTCACAATCACGTAGCGAAATTGAACATATCATTTTCCATGAACGTTTTTTATCTGTAGGGAATTATTAAGCCAATTTTTTTTCAAACAGGAGTATATGTCGGTACTGTGAAACAATTTTTAAGAGCACTTTTCCAAGCACACTTTTTTATCACACATGCACTTTTTCACAATTTAGAAGCGTAGATGTTAATACATAAATGAGATGGGAACATATGCAAAAACCCAAATGGTATTGCGCGCATTGTTTGTGACAGCACATAGTGTTCTGAGAGAGAGGGAGAACCATTTTGGTGTGTGATGTTGAAGTTGTGTTAAGTTTGCACAATTAATTGAACGATTAATTTAAGGAGTGTGATTAAATTGAGATATAATATAATACTTGCGTTTACGATTCGAGAGCGTAAAAATTAGCGTTTTGAGAGTAGAATGAACTGTATAATATTTAGCGGTGAACACAAAGTACCAACTTGGATATTTTGTGCTACCATCAGCGCGAAATGAGATTAAATCCAAAGGGCTATTTCAAAGGAGGCTCGAATGGACCATGACGAAAGTAGTATGAGACTTTCTGTAAAAAGGGAAAACATAAAACTTGGCAGAAAGTGGCAGGGCACTTTCTTGTAACAAAATAAAAGGGTGAAGTCATAGGTAATGACCTCTTAGGCACGTAAATTTCAGAGAGTAGAAAACTACTACAAATCCTATCAAGTAATGTAGGAAATGATTACCTACACATAAAAATTTTTTTTTGATTTCAATCACGAAAATCGCGGAATCAATCATTTTTTTAATTGAAATGTCTTCAATGACGAAAATGATAGTATCAATCACCCATTTTGATTGAAAACCAACACGATTTTTAATTAAAAATTTAATTGACTTTCGTCACATAATCAATTAATTGTGTGATTGAATCAATTAAAAACGTGATTGATTTTTAACATAAAATTCAATCACAGTTTTAATTGAATCAATTAAAATTTTAATTAATTTCGCGACAAAAATCAATCAACTATTTGATTCATTCAATTAAATAATTAATTGAAATTGGCTATAAATTTCGATCAAAAAATTTATATATTGCGACCCCAAAATCGTATTTAGTTTTTTCTCTTCTTTTGAAATAAAAGAAAATATGTGTTTCTTATAAAACATATTTAATATTTTATTATTTTTTGAATTATGCAATAGACAAATAAATTTGGTTCTTGTCATTTGTGTTTTGTTCTAACATAACTTACAAATACAACTACTATCAATAACAACTATAGGGTGAAAAAATAAATTATAATCACCCATTTTGATTGAAAACCAACACGATTTTTAATTAAAAATTTAATTGACTTTCGTCACATAATCAATTAATTGTGTGATTGAATCAATTAAAAACGTGATTGATTTTTAACATAAAATTCAATCACAGTTTTAATTGAATCAATTAAAATTTTAATTAATTTCGCGACAAAAATCAATCAACTATTTGATTCATTCAATTAAATAATTAATTGAAATTGGCTATAAATTTCGATCAAAAAATTTATATATTGCGACCCCAAAATCGTATTTAATTTTATTTGAAATAAAAGAAAATATGTGTTTCTTATAAAACATATTTAATATTTTATTATTTTTTGAATTATGCAATAGACAAATAAATTTGGTTCTTGTCATTTGTGTTTTGTTCTAACATAACTTACAAATACAACTACTATCAATAACAACTATAGGGTGAAAAAATAAATTATATAAATCATTATCTTCCTTATAATAATAACCATGTTAGCATGTTCCTTCTAATATGTAGATGCGCCTAGATTTCCAATAAATCAGCAGCCTGTAAGCTAAATTAGTTTTTCTGAAAGTAAATGGAATAATTCGAATTTAATTTTGTTCAATTAAAAGTTAATTTTGTTAAACATTACCTGCATAGAATATCAAGTTCAATTCTTAGTTCCAGGTTGCAGATTTATAATCTTCTTTTGCAGTTGTAGTATTTTAGCATAAAAAGGTGTATTAAGTAGCTCGGTAATTTAATTTTAGTAACAATTCCTTTCCAAAATTTCAGCTTTATTGAAAGCTCACTATCGTTCAATGCATACACAATCGTGGCGTTTCTAGACATCGAAGTGGCATTCAATAACGTCCATCCGAGCTCGATATTTAATGGACTGGCACATCTGAATGTTGATCCAGGTATACTTAGGTTGTTAGACGAACTTCTAATGAAGAGACTATTTCAGACACACTAGGACAAGCATACATACAAAGGTATGTGAACAGAGGCACTCCTCAAGGAGGAGTTCTATCACCTCTTCTTTGGATGTTGAGCTGAACAACCTTCTGGTTTCTCTAGAAAAAGAAAGGTGGTGGCAGACGAGATTTAATGGAAAAATACTAACTTGGATGGATTAATATAAGGAAAAATGCCCCCATGTGCAATCCTGCCCAGGATATTTTGGTATCGGGAAAAATAGAAACCTTTAACCCATGAATTACACGTCACGCCCTTTCTCGCGATACCAAAATATCCCGGGCAGGATTGCACAGTGGGGCATTTTTCCTTATATTAATCCATCCAAATTAGTATTTTTCCTTTAAATTGGATAAAACACAATTTTCTGGATTAGTTTCGAATAAGGCGACCATATAGCCAGAAAGTACACGTTACGACCTTCTCCTGATACCAAACTATCTTGGGCAGTTTTGCACACTGGTTTGAATTTATAAAAAATAAGGATCCATTAGTGCGGTTTTATTTCGACAATATCTCAATCGTTATGTGATCTTATGTTCTGTGACCTTATGTTCTGAAAGTGCGCTCCTAGCTCTTTATTATGGCATCAAATTTGTCGCTTAGTTAATTTATTATTGGTCAAAAGTAGTCACATGCTCACAATTCGGTCCTCAAAATAATGCCAGATGTGCCAAACGTAGTGGATTACACTTTGGCGAAACCACTCATCGTCAAAAAGTTTGATATATAGATTTCTATATTGATGGCTCCAAATTGGATGGACAAGTGGGTTTCGGAGTATATTCTAAAGATCTGGAACTTCGTATAGCGAAAGATAACCTAATCACTGTAGTGTTTTTCAGGCTGAAATATTAGCAATAAGAGAGGTGGCGAATTGGCTGAGAAGTAATGTTCCAACAAATGTTGACATTAATATATACTCAGACAGTCAACCTGCAATAAAATCCTTGGACTCTGCGTTTCTTAACTCGAAAACGGCCATAGACTGCTGCAATATTCACCTAATATGGGCCATAGGAACATACCGGGGAACTGTGAAACGGAGGAGTTAGCAAGGCTAAGAACTACCTGTTGGTATGGCTAATCTGTTGGTATGCCTCTGGCTACCTGCAAGCTCTTACTGCGTGAGAAGGCTGTGATGGCAAATGTTCGATGGGAGAATTGCAAGGGTTGTAACGACACCAAGCAAATATGGCCCCATTTAAACTTAAACCGCACACTAGATATGCTAGTGTTCTCAAGACGTCAGATTTCACTCCTGATATCTGCTATAACGGGTCGCTGCCTGATAGGCGATTTGGCAAAAACTATTGGCGCGAAGTATAATGACTATACTGTTTGAGCTGTCATGATGTGGAGGAAAAGGAATCAAACACCTCTTGTGTGAGTGTCCTGTTTTTTGTGTAAAGCGTAAGCGAAATTTAGAGGCATATAGCTTTAGATTACTGGCGGACCTGGAAAATGTTAACTTAAGCAGTCTGCTAATATTTTTGGAAAAAATAATCGAGAAGGTTCAGCGGTTAAAACTAGAAGTGCCCATATGTAATAGGTACTTTTAGTTAATGTGGTATCACAATGGACTGAATAGTATAAGTGAGCCTGAAACATAATCGGGCTGCCACTTTAACCTAACCTACTGTAGCCGGGATTGAATTTGAGTTCTCTGTATGGTGAGACACAGTTGCTTGTTCCACACCACCAACACATAGTTTTATTTCCTAGCTTAACAAGAGGAAAAGATTTTGTTTTACGTGTATTACATACATTAGGTGCATCATGTTTTCACAAACACCATTTTTTTTGTAAACCATTATTTTCATGGAAGTAACAAGTGCGATCACAAAAGTCAATTACTTTTTAAAATTATATTTAAATTTTTTTTATGGAAAGGCCAACATTTTAATTTGAAGTATATTGGTGATGTTTTGGAATGGCAACAACAATTGTTTTGCGAATTGCTGGAATTGAACATGAGCATAAAAGTTCATGAATCCAATGATTCACTACTTAGCTAATACTGGAATATAACAATTCATGGCTATTAAGGAGGATGATTTAGATGAAACTTTGTAAGCAAGAGCGGAGTGAGCTTTTGTATGATTTCGGGAATTCACAATCACGTAGCGAAATTGAACATATCATTTTCCATGAACGTTTTTTATCTGTAGGGAATTATTAAGCCAATTTTTTTTCAAACAGGAGTATATGTCGGTACTGTGAAACAATTTTTAAGAGCACTTTTCCAAGCACACTTTTTTATCACACATGCACTTTTTCACAATTTAGAAGCGTAGATGTTAATACATAAATGAGATGGGAACATATGCAAAAACCCAAATGGTATTGCGCGCATTGTTTGTGACAGCACATAGTGTTCTGAGAGAGAGGGAGAACCATTTTGGTGTGTGATGTTGAAGTTGTGTTAAGTTTGCACAATTAATTGAACGATTAATTTAAGGAGTGTGATTAAATTGAGATATAATATAATACTTGCGTTTACGATTCGAGAGCGTAAAAATTAGCGTTTTGAGAGTAGAATGAACTGTATAATATTTAGCGGTGAACACAAAGTACCAACTTGGATATTTTGTGCTACCATCAGCGCGAAATGAGATTAAATCCAAAGGGCTATTTCAAAGGAGGCTCGAATGGACCATGACGAAAGTAGTATGAGACTTTCTGTAAAAAGGGAAAACATAAAACTTGGCAGAAAGTGGCAGGGCACTTTCTTGTAACAAAATAAAAGGGTGAAGTCATAGGTAATGACCTCTTAGGCACGTAAATTTCAGAGAGTAGAAAACTACTACAAATCCTATCAAGTAATGTAGGAAATGATTACCTACACATAAAAATTTTTTTTTGATTTCAATCACGAAAATCGCGGAATCAATCATTTTTTTAATTGAAATGTCTTCAATGACGAAAATGATAGTATCAATCACCCATTTTGATTGAAAACCAACACGATTTTTAATTAAAAATTTAATTGACTTTCGTCACATAATCAATTAATTGTGTGATTGAATCAATTAAAAACGTGATTGATTTTTAACATAAAATTCAATCACAGTTTTAATTGAATCAATTAAAATTTTAATTAATTTCGCGACAAAAATCAATCAACTATTTGATTCATTCAATTAAATAATTAATTGAAATTGGCTATAAATTTCGATCAAAAAATTTATATATTGCGACCCCAAAATCGTATTTAGTTTTTTCTCTTCTTTTGAAATAAAAGAAAATATGTGTTTCTTATAAAACATATTTAATATTTTATTATTTTTTGAATTATGCAATAGACAAATAAATTTGGTTCTTGTCATTTGTGTTTTGTTCTAACATAACTTACAAATACAACTACTATCAATAACAACTATAGGGTGAAAAAATAAATTATAATCACCCATTTTGATTGAAAACCAACACGATTTTTAATTAAAAATTTAATTGACTTTCGTCACATAATCAATTAATTGTGTGATTGAATCAATTAAAAACGTGATTGATTTTTAACATAAAATTCAATCACAGTTTTAATTGAATCAATTAAAATTTTAATTAATTTCGCGACAAAAATCAATCAACTATTTGATTCATTCAATTAAATAATTAATTGAAATTGGCTATAAATTTCGATCAAAAAATTTATATATTGCGACCCCAAAATCGTATTTAATTTTATTTGAAATAAAAGAAAATATGTGTTTCTTATAAAACATATTTAATATTTTATTATTTTTTGAATTATGCAATAGACAAATAAATTTGGTTCTTGTCATTTGTGTTTTGTTCTAACATAACTTACAAATACAACTACTATCAATAACAACTATAGGGTGAAAAAATAAATTATATAAATCATTATCTTCCTTATAATAATAACCATGTTAGCATGTTCCTTCTAATATGTAGATGCGCCTAGATTTCCAATAAATCAGCAGCCTGTAAGCTAAATTAGTTTTTCTGAAAGTAAATGGAATAATTCGAATTTAATTTTGTTCAATTAAAAGTTAATTTTGTTAAACATTACCTGCATAGAATATCAAGTTCAATTCTTAGTTCCAGGTTGCAGATTTATAATCTTCTTTTGCAGTTGTAGTATTTTAGCATAAAAAGGTGTATTAAGTAGCTCGGTAATTTAATTTTAGTAACAATTCCTTTCCAAAATTTCCACACATTAAAATCGTCTATTAAAATTTGAACCAATCAAAGACAAAAATAATGGGAAAGCAATGTAATATTTGGTATTATATTGATGATACTTTGCAAATTCTGGAAATAGAAAAAAATATAGATGGAAAATACATATTTTTATTATTTTCGGATATTTTTCATATTTTTAAATCCAAAAGAAAGAACTTTTTTACCATTCATAATTCAGCTCATTAGTTTATATACCAGATATACTGCTCTCTACTTGGGTTCAAACTGAAAAAGGCAGGTAAAACAAAAATGCAATTTAATGCCAACGCTACTTCGCAACTTCAAGGTGAATCTTCCAACAAACCCATACCGCTCTTGGTTTTAAGAAAACTAGGAGTGAAAAAGTTTATAATTTTAAAATCAATACGGTACCCACTTTTTTATTGCAAACATATTATTATATATTTGATAAAATGATGGAGTTGATGGGATTGATTGGTCAATTTCACGAAATAAAATTGGTCACTAAAAGAAATGAATAAAAAATATATTATTTTAGTCCGTTTAATGTAAACAGGCTTCAAGGGAAAACGGTATTCACAATTTCTTACCTTCAATAAACGTAGATTGTTTTCCATTTTTACAATACCACAAAACACAAACACAGGTAATTTCAAATGTGTTCTGTCATATATTTTTTCAAACCTTTACCACGTGGCCGTTTGTTGTTGCACACTTTATTTATTTCAACCCTTTGCTATGATTTGTTGTTGCGTTCAAAATATTTATGCACACATTTTGAATGCAGCAGACAGAATGTTGCCAATCACGTTTTTCCATTTACGCGAAAAACAAAAACCCAACCGTTCGTTACGAGTTACTTCCACAGACTGATCTCTCCATCATACATTGTTGAATAAATACCCATTCTCTTGTTCTCTTTTCGCTCTTTCCATTGCTCAAAATTATTCAGTTTCAATCACAAAGGTGATTGGATCAATCACATGTGTAATTGGAAACGGAAAAAATTTCAATCACGTTTGTAATTGAAAATTATTTCCAAATTGATTGAATCAATTAATATTTTAATTGGAAACGTAACAAATATCAATCATTTTTTAATTGGTTTTTATTCGGATTTGATTAAATAATTAATTGAATCAATTAACATATTAATTGAATCCGTTTCCAAATTCGATTAAGTGTTTAATTGACAAAATTTTGGTGATCATTTTTTGTGTGTACTGGGGAGAAAAAATAAAAGTGAGACCAAGTTAAGTTTTGTACAGTTTATTTTACCATCCTTTGGGCGATGTTGAGTCTTCGGCTGACGTTGACAAAAGAGGAAGTTACATTTTGTAGTTTAATTAAGAAACTTCGCATTGTTAGCAAAATTGACAGATAAAAATACTACCAAATTTATAATACATTTTTAGTACGTAAGAGCTTAAACTAAATACAGCGTATCATAATATTCATGTTAAGCAAGGTTTAACAATCCAAATTGATAATTGTCATCTAGATTAAACAAACTATTAGTAGCTTTGAACATTTCAGGTACTCCGCTCGGCAGAATACACGGACGAAAATGACTGTTTTTCATATTGTTACGTTTTCATATTGAGGCGTATTTAATGACCCGATAACTAAAACACAGTTCTTTTCAAGTAACGACAATCTAAAATTTATTTGCTTAACTGAAAGACTTCACTTATTTGCTCTACGATGTGTACTGTATGAATTTTAGCTTACGACTGACTTGACAGCTTTCTCCGCCAGGGGTTTATATGCCGAGATTTGACTATTTAGAAAATTCTGGTAAGTCTGGCCTACAACCATCTAGATTAATCGATAAGCAGATATCGCACATCTTTATCGGTTTATGCTCATAGTCTTGCCTACAACCATCTAGAACATTATACAATTAGCCGGCAGATGTCGCATACCAGATTATGTTCATAGACTTGCCTACAACTATCTAGAACAATCACATGGTCGCTTCTGTCGCTCATAGGTTTGCCTATCAAGTATCTCGTAATTTAACTGCAGATGATTATGCTCATATTACTACAAAAATAACAATAAATGAAGATAACAAAGCAAAGGGGTTACTTTGCAATGAGCGATTGAGAAAGATGTTTAGGAAAGTACTAGAAAATAAAGATAATTCTAACAAGTGATGGCGTAATTTTATCGTTACAATTTGAAATTTGAAATTAACGGAAACTAATTTAAATACACTTAAATCTAGAAATATGAAATTCGTAACAATATGTTTCGGTGTAAAAATTATATGTTTGGAACTCAAAATTTTAGAACATTTTTAAGTGCAAGCATACAATGTTCACAAACTATCATAACATGTCAGGAACATATATGTTATAATGTAGAACATATTATGTTTGGGGCATAACATTTTTTAAATATAATATTGCCTATTAACATGTGTTTAGAAAGAGAGACCGATAGAAAAATAAAGATGCCGAATGAGAGAGATAACGAATGATTTCAACACAACACATTGAGGCCAAGAGTCTAACATTGTGGAATATGTAAAATGTTCTAGATTGATTGGTGAGTTTTATATTGGTTTAGAAATAAATAAGTGATCAGACTTATTAGTATTTATCAGTTTAAACAATGTACATCTGACACCTAGTTTTGCCGATTGTTGTTTACCTTCGAGCTCTTGTAACTAGAAGGTTCCCTATAGTCAAAGTCAAATTGTTGCGTTGATCATTGACGATAAAATCAATCTTTATTGGCCTTTTATATCTTATCATTACCAAAGTACAAATACACTATTTTCTATATAGCGGATTTTGGCATATTATTATATTGAGATATTAATACTTAATTGACAATTAGATAACTTAATAATAAAGCTACAAATAAAAAATACAAGTTTATAATTATGAAATTATACATATAAAATTTTACATATAAATTTAAAAAAAGTTTAGCAGGAATAAGGATGAAAATATATTCCAAAAAGTAAAAACTAGCATAGGAACTTTAGAAACCATTGTCTATAGATTCATCATAGCTAAAGATTGGAACTCTTTGAAGGACCAAAGGAAATGCCTGCTATCATAAGGTATATAATTGTTCCAAATGCGTATGGCACGAATCTGAAAAGATCTTTGCATCAGAAGTGATTGGAACCTGGGAACCGTCAGAGCATGCGTTCGATACAACGAACTGGAATCTTTCGAACAAATATATCGGCTGTCGGTTCCTCATTATTCTATAAAAGAGACAAATAACGCGCAAATCAATAATGTCATTAAATGTACACCCCAGAAATTGAAATGTATATGGCGAAACGTGTTCGTAATACCTCAGATTGAATGCAAATCTAACAATCCGGTTCAAACATACCCTCAATCTACTGAGACTACCAAGATGCACCCCAGAAAGAACCTCGAACCCGTAGGCAATATTCGGTAGAAGTAAAGACTTGGCTATGTGCATTGTTACGTTCAAGGGCAGTATAGGACCAGAATTATAAACCTTCCGTAGCAAAAAAGTAGTCGTGGAAATATCTTTTGAGATATGAAAGTCAAATTTCAGCCCGTCGTCTACATAAATACCCAAAATGTTCAAACATCTAACATTCTCTAACAGAAACCCATTCAAAGAAATATTTAGGGACGCCCCAGATTGATTTCCAAACATTATATACCTGGATTTGATGGGGTTGATGGCAATATAGTTCGATTACATATAAACCACTATTGATTTAGTAAACATAAGCATTTTTGGGGTATCATTGGTATAGGTTTGGGATGCGTGCAATGTCTGCTACATATATATGGGAGCTATATCTAAATCTGAAACGATTTGGATATTTTCCAGGTTTGGTTGATACCACAGAAGGTTACTTTGTGATAAATTTGAGTAAGATCGGTTAATAAATAAGGCTATTATGAACAAATTTTGGGAAATCGGGCGATACATATTATAGAAACTACAGCTAAATCTGAGCCGCTTTCGATGAAATTTTACACATATAAAACTTGTTAAATAATAACTTTGTGGCACATTTGACGTCGATCGCTTAGTAAATGAACGCAATCTGACCCCATTTATCGAAATCAGGCGAAACATATATGGGAGCTATATTTACTTTGATCCGATTTTGTTTCCAAAATTTTGGCCAACTTTGAGTAATATGGGACTTATGGCCAAATTTGGGAAAATCGGGCGATACATATATATGAGAGTTATATCTAAATCTGACCCTATTTCAATGGAATTTTGCACAATTAAAGGGAGGTAAATAAGATTAGTTTGCGGCAAATTTGACGCTGACACGACTAATGTACGCGTTAGAATTGTTGTTGTATCCTGGAAACCAGTTTCTATAAGTTGTCACATGTTGTTGTAACTTGACTGTAGAAACAATAAGCATTGTTCGACTGTTCACCACTTAGGTGAATTCTAACAAATTAGCTTTCTAAAAATAAATTGAGTGTTGTTGCATTACTATGTAACAAAACGAAATAAAAATAAGATTAAGGGACTTGTAAGTTATATGAAAAGATGATGTACAGTGGGAGAAAAGATGATTCAATTTGTAAGAGGAAATTTCCCAAATGTTTTCTCCATAAGGAGTTAGCATAAAGGGCCCAAAATTGAGTTATCTCTCCCAACCAGATCTATACTAAAGGCTGTGGAAAGGTGCATTCGCCCGAACCGAAACATGTACAGTCCAGGCGTGTATAGATTTGTATCTGGCGTTTTCTTTTCAATGGCTCTATTAACCATGTTCCTTAATCTATATCTGTCCATAAAGCTCGAAAAATAATTGTATAATTAGATATAATGCATTTAGACGTCAATTGCCTGTTTCGGTATCAGGCTAACATGTAATATAATAAGCAACGATGAGCCCGTCGTAAAACTAGGAAAAACACGACTAATGTACGCGTTAGAATTGTTGTTGTATCCTGGAAACCAGTTTCTGTAAGTTGTCACATGTTGTTGTAAGTTGACTGTAGAAACAATAAGCATTGTTCGACTGTTCACCACTTAGGTGAATTCTAACAAATTAGCTTTCTAAAAATAAATTTCGTGTTGTTGCATTACTATATAACAAAACGAAATAAAAATAAGATTAAGGGACTTGTAAGTTATATGAAAAGATGATGTACAGTGGGAGAAAAGATGATTCAATTTGTAAGAGGAAATTTCCCAAATGTTTTCTCCATAAGGAGTTAGCATAAAGGGCCCAAAATTGAGTTATCTCTCCCAACCAGATCTATACTAAAGGCTGTGGAAAGGTGCATTCGCCCGAACCGAAACATGTACAGTCCAGGCGTGTATAGATTTGTATCTGGCGTTTTCTTTTCAATGGCTCTATTAACCATGTTCCTTAATCTATATCTGTCCATAAAGCTCGAAAAATAATTGTATAATTAGATATAATGCATTTGGACGTCAATTGCCTGTTTCGGTATCAGGCTAACATGTAATATAATAAGCAACGATGAGCCCGTCGTAAAACTAGGAAAAACACGACTAATGTACGCGTTAGAATTGTTGTTGTATCCTGGAAACCAGTTTCTGTAAGTTGTCACATGTTGTTGTAAGTTGACTGTAGAAACAATAAGCATTGTTCGACTGTTCACCACTTAGGTGAATTCTAACAAATTAGCTTTCTAAAAATAAATTTCGTGTTGTTGCATTACTATATAACAAAACGAAATAAAAATAAGATTAAGGGACTTGTAAGTTATATGAAAAGATGATGTACAGTGGGAGAAAAGATGATTCAATTTGTAAGAGGAAATTTCCCAAATGTTTTCTCCATAAGGAGTTAGCATAAAGGGCTCAAAATTGAGTTATCTCTCCCAGCCAGATCTATACTAAAGGCTGTGGAAAGGTTCACTCGCCCGAACCGAAACATGTACAGACCAGGCGTGTATAGATTTGTATCTGGCGTTTTCTTCTCAATGGCTGTATTAACCATGTTCCTTAATCTATATCTGTCCATAAAGCTCGAAAAATAATTGTATAATTAGATATAATGCATTTGGACGTCAATTGCCTGTTTCGGTATCAGGCTAACATGAAATATAATTAGTAATATATCTAAAATTGATCCGATTTTTTCCAAATTTAATAGCGTTCGTCCTTGTGTAAAAAAATATAATAATTGCGGTCGGAATCCTGCGAACAACAAATAAGTCCCCGGTCTGACACATAGATGGCGTCGTTGGTATTAAATGCATATTATTTTTATATAGTACCAACCTTCAAATGATTCGTGTCAAAATTCGATGTCTGTGATTCAATTAGTTTGTGAGATAAAGCGTCTTTTGTAAAGCAACTTTTGTTATTGTGAAAAAAATGAAAAAAAAGGAATTTCGTGTTTTGATAAAATACTGTTTTCTGAAGGGGAAAAATACGGTGGAAGCAAAAACTTGGCTTGATAATGAGTTTCCGGACTCTGTCCTAGGCAAATCAACAATAATTGATTGGTATGCAAAATTCAAGCGTGGTGAAATGAGCACGGAGGACGGTGAACGCAGTGGACGCCCGAAAGAGGTGGTTAACGACGAAAACATCAAAAAAATCCACAAAATGATTTTGAGTGACCGTAAAATGAAGTTGATCGAGATAGCAGAGGCATTAAAGATATCAAAGGAACGCGTTGGTCATATCATTCATCAATATTTGGATATGCGGAAGCTCTGTGCAAAATGGGTGCCTCGCGAGCTCACATTTGACCAAAAACAACAACGTGTTGATGATTTTGAGCGGTGTTTGCAGCTGTTAAGTCGTAATACACCCGAGTTTTTCCGTCGATATTTGACAATGGATGAAACATGGATCCATCACTACACTCCTGAGTCCAATCGACAGTCGGCAGAGTGGACAGCGACCGGTGAACAGTCTCCGAAGCGTGGAAGGACTCAAAAGTCAAATCGCGGCAAAACGACCCCATACACGCAAAAAAATAATTTTTTCCTCCCAAACGAAATTTTAGACAAACAAAGTTCGTTTCTCATTTGCGTTTCGCTGTAAGGAAGTGTATTTGGAAGAAAAGTATATACTTTTTGTGATAAACGTTTATTCTTTTCCAGGATGTAAAAACAATTTCATAAAGACTAACTCAAAAAAAAATTTTTTCTGGCTAATTGCATTTTCCCTCACATCTTTCTCACTTCCACGAAGATTTTTAGTTCTTAGCACCTTTTTCTGTAATACAAGCAATGTAGAAGAAATTATACGATTTTATAAATTTTTAAAATTTTTTACCTTTCGCCTGGACGGAGAATCGAACCGCGGACCATGCACTTTGTAAGCCAACACACTAACCACTGAGCTATGTACCTGTTATGGTCATCAATAGATAAATATCCATATAAGTTACATTTATATAGCATAGCTTGCGGCGCCCACGAACCGAATAAACAAAGTTTATTTAACAGAAACAAACATTTAGTTTGGCACCGTGGAGCAGTGGTTGCTACGTCTGACTCTCATGCCAAGGGTCGTGGGTTCGATCCCTGCTTCGACCAAAGTTTTTTTTTTTTTTTTTTTTTTGTTACATACATTCTACATATGTTCGGAAGATTCCGAAAAAAATGGTCAACATTACATTGTACTATATTAAATTTTGAACTGTAAAATGTGTTTTATTAAAGACCAAAAGTCAGAAAAGAAGAGTGTTTGATATAAACGAAATGGACTCTGTTGTTGTTTCAAAAATAACTTTTTTTATTGAAAAAATAAAAACTTTGTAACAAACGAATTTTTTTGGTGATAAAAGTTTAAAATTTTCGAAGCAATTCAAAAAACTCTAACAAAAGAAAAACGTTTTCGGTACACGTTTTCCAAACGTTTTTTTTCTTTGCGTGTATGAAGAAGAAAAAAGAGTTGTTCCACCAAGACAACGCACCGTGCCAGAAGACATTGAGAACGATGGCAAAAATTCATGAATTGGGCTTCGAATTGCTTCCCCACCCACCGTATTCTCCAGATCTGGCCCCCAGCGACTTTTTCTTGTTCTCAGACCTCAAAAGGATGCTCGCAGGGAAAAAATTTGGCTGAAATGAAGAGGTGATCGCCGAAACAGGCCTATTTTGAGGCAAAACCGACGGAGTACTACCAAAATGGTATCAAAAAATTGGAAGGTCGTTATAATCGTTGTATCGCTCTTGAAGGGAGCTATGCTGAATAATAAAAACGAATTTTGCAAATACGATTACATTTGGTGAACTTTTCATACATTATAATATAGTTGACGAAATCCAACATTATCCCCGGCGTTGACGTAGGTCAAGAATTAGATGTTCCGAGGGAGTGGAGTTGACTGGTCTTGTTGCTGTGGTTCTGCGATAGCTGGTGTATTCTGGGTTGTCGTCTGTCCTGCTTGTGTAAATAAATAAATAAATAACTTTTGAGTGCAGACTTGCATGACACAACGACAACATTCATTGCTTGAGCGTTCGTGGCTCTGGATATAGGTTTTATTTATTGCTAGCAAGCGCTTTTGAATAGTGGTCAGACTCTTAATCTTTTGTTAAAATTCTTAAAGAGATGTGACATGTTGGTTAAGACGATTAGATTGCAATTTCGAAGGAATAAATAGCTGATCGGTGTCGCCGTGACTGGTATATGACGAGATGAGTGTAGACGTTAATGACTGTTGTCCGGATAGTTGGATGAATTCCTGTTCACTATGCAGTTTGGGTTTGTTGATAATAATCCTGAATTATTAAGGAAATCATTTCCTTCTCACAGGCTATTGTGGCTTGAGTTGAGTAAACCGTTGGTTGTTGTGGGTAAGTGGTGTCCAAGTAATGTTATTTGGTATAGACTTTATTATATAGTTATCTTCGTTCAAAGTTTCCTCGTGCGTTTTGCTATTGGCTCGCTGTCGTCCTTTTCATTGTTACGCTCTGGTTTTTCTTCTTAAATTTCTATCGGTATCAGAGCTATATATTGAATGGTTCGTTTATATTTTCCAGTGACCGTTTGTACTTCCACTACTCGGACTAAACCATCATTCCGAGGAAATACGCCAATTATTCGTCCTATCGGCCATTTCATATGCGGAGTTTTGGCTTCTTTTGCTAGAACCATAGCTCCTGTTCGAAGGTTTGGAATCGAGATTCGATTTTATTTGAAGAAGGAGGAACATCACCTTAACTGGGATAGATGTATCCCGCAAATTGCGGCTGTCCTCCGAAGTGATTACCACAGTTCAATACAATGTTCGCCATATTACGCCATGTTCGAGCAGAACATGTGTTTGCATGGCGCATCCTACACCGTATTGGAGCAATTAGGACTAACGTGTGATGATACTATAATTAACCGGACTGATTCATTCTCCACCTTAAGAGACAGAATATCCAAGAACTTAGAGTAGGCCCATATCAAAGCAAGTAAAATATATAACACCAGAACAAAGCTCGTTAGCTACAGAGTTGTCCAGGAAGTTTTTAGAAAAACCCATACAATGAGTAGTTTTCAGAAGGGGATAAACGCAAATTTTCTCCTAAGTCTCCGAAGTGCCGATATAACGATCTGAAACCGTAAGTAATATAAGACTTGCCCGTCTTTCGTGGATCGTGCCACACTTTTCTAAACTCTTCAAGTTTCTAAAGTTTTCAAATCTTCTCCTGTTTGTTTGTCGTCAAGACTTCCCAAAAAAACAGTTTTGTTACGATTAGAAACAAATTATTTTACTTTCAACGTTTTGTTTATTGGTATACCCTAACATTATTATTCAACCGTCGAACTGAACGGACGTGTTTTCTAATAGCGGAGGATTTCATCGTAATAAGTACTTATTACGAATTTCACGTGTGGTGGAAATAATAAACCACCATGCAGCGAAATTCAAAGTCATCCACTGGGTTGCTAACTTCAGGGCCCAGTGGACGGGTAACGACTGAAGTTATAAATTTGGGCAGCGACCAAGAGTCAGGCCCAATTAGTCGACCTGTAGACGGGTCGACTGGCGGCGACACTTTGGTAAGTCGAACCTTTTCTAAGGTGACGACATCAAAAGGAGGCAATCCCTCTCGAAAGAGATTCAAGGAACGAAGAAATGCTTTGTTTATCCTAAAGAAATTAGGATCAGTCGACCCAAGCACGTTGTCGGCTAAGCAAAGCGATTCCTTAAAATGGGCTCAAGGAATTCTTGAAGCTGGAAAAAGGGAACGATCACCGGATGAGCTACCATCCTCTAAACGGGATCAAAGATCGTTTGCCTCAGTTGCAAAAGACAGCCTTGTGATGGCTATTATTAATAAAGGAGCATTGGACGGTATGATTCCAAGGCAAAAATGGGGGGAAATTGAGAACGCGATGTCTGGTGTCTACTCAGAGGTGCGAAAAAAGTTTCCCGGACCAAGTCCTCGACGGCAAGATGCTGGATGGTATCAAGGACGATATAAGTTAATAGCTTTTGCAGACCAGAGGTCTATGGATTGCTTTAAAGCTGCATTGATGCTAATTGGTGAAGTTTGGGAAGGAGCCGCTTTGGAGTTAGTCGATAAAAAAGACATACCGGCTAAACCTAGAGCACATGCATGGATACCGGCAAACCCTCCTGATCCTGAGTCAATACTAGAGAGACTAAAAGAATGTAACCCAGATCTTCCAACCGCCGATTGGAAGGTTGGTCGTTTGGATGAGGTGGATGGACCAAGACGACATGCGGTGTTTATATTAAACATAGAGTCGCTGCCACATCTAGCCCAGACCCAAGGACGCGTAAGTTATGGCTTTCATGATATCCATATGAAGGTATACATAAGCGATCAGTCAAAGGATACCGAAACGGACAAGCCTCCGGTAGAGTCAGCAGTGAAAAAATCTCCTAGCGAAGCCGAAGGAGACATAAAACCTGCAGACTATGGCGAAAATCATATGCGGGAAGTTTCTACAGGCTCAAGCCTCACCAAAGCTGAACCGCGGATTGTTGCGAGAGTCACCGAGATCTGTGAAGAGGAAGCCCTTGATGACTCAATTGAAGCGGCTGATGTGACGGTGGTTGAAAATTTGGATGGTTCTACGGTTCCTCCAGATAAATCTTCACCATTGTAAGGCCGCTTGTGCTGCCTTAAAAGTTCTCCTGATGAAAGGAGACATAGATATAGTTCTTATTCAAGAACCATACATATATAAGAACAAGATCTGTGAATTAAGCACTCCGGGTTTCAAACTTTTGCATAATACCGTTAACGATATAAATCGGGCATGTATAATTGCTAAAAACGAACTAAACTTGTTTCTGCTTCCTTCATTGAGCAATGCAGACACTGTCGTAGCCAGTCTAGAGATATCCATATGCAAATATTGGGTATCTTCGGTCTACATGGGACATGATAGGGATATGCCACCCTGTGCCGTTAAGACCTTAGTTGAGGAGTCACTAAAAACAAAGACAAAACTCATTATGGGATGCGATGCAAATGCACATCATAGTATTTGGGGAAGTAGTGATACTAATGCAAGGGGAGAGTCGCTAATAGAGTTTATTTTGCGTACTAACCTGGTAGTTTGCAATAAGGGAGATGCACCAACCTTCGTCACCAGGAACAGACAAGAGGTTTTGGACGTAACGTTGACCTCTCCGGAACTGAATGATAAGATATCTGAGTGGCAAGTTTTGAGGGAACATAGCTTCTCAGATCATCGCTACATCAGTTTCAGATTGGCTGTTCGTACTTCAAAGACCATATTTCCGCCAAATGTTAGGAAAGCTGATTGGAATAGGTATAGGGAATCGTTCAATTTGATGATACCGGAAGTGCCGGAGACAAATATGAGCACTGTGCAAGATATCGAACACGCAGTGGAGCGGATTACTAAGGCCTTCAACATTTCACTGAAAGCTGCATGCCCTAGAGGAAAGCCAAGGGGAAAAAATCGGCCGCCATGGTGGACTACGGAGTTAAGTAATATGAGGAAATCCTGCAGGAAGCTCTTTAACAAAGCAAAGTCCACAAGAGCTCCGGAGGATTGGGACACTTACAAGATGAATCTGAGAGAATATAAACGAGAACTGAGAAGGTCTCAACAAAACTCTTGGGATGATTACTGTAGCAGTATTGAGAATACGTCAGAGGCTTCCAGACTACGGAAGGTACTAGCATCCACTAACACCGCTCCAGGTTTCATTAAAACATCGGAGGGAAATTGGACAACGTCCAGTGAGGAGACGTTGGAAGTACTTTTGGACACACACTTCCCTGGAAATCAGACGGTTGAACCATGTTCCGGCGGTGTAACAGAGGCTCAGCGATCATTTCCTATCGAGGAAATTGTGTCGGAATCTAGAATAAAATGGGCTTTAAATAGCTTTGGACCATTCAAATCCCCCGGACCTGATGGAATTACTCCGGCGGAGTTACAGGCAGTGGCTGAAAGAATTATCCCCTGGTTGACGGTGATATATAAACAATGTGTAAACTTAGCATATATTCCAGAAAAGTGGAGGGAAACAAAAGTCGTCTTCATACCTAAAGCAGGAAAAGCCTCTCACTCGAGTGCGAAGGATTTCCGACCAATCAGCTTATCCTCATTCCTACTTAAGACCCTGGAGAGGATGATAGACATGTATCTTAGAACTAGCGTGGATTCAGGTTTGCTCTCGAAACGACAGCATGCATACTCGAAGGGCAGGTCTACTGAGACCGCATTGCATGAACTGGTCAGCTTTATTGAAAGCTCACTATCTGTCAAAGAATACACAATCGTGGCGTTTCTAGACATCGAAGGGGCGTTCAGTAATGTCCATCCGAGCTCGATATTAAATGGACTGAAAACTCTGAATGTTGATCCAGGTATACTTAGGCTGTTAGACGAACTTCTAATGAAGAGACGTATTTCAGCCACACTAGGGCAAGCAAACATACAAAGGTATGTGAACAGAGGCACTCCCCAAGGAGGAGTTCTATCACCTCTTCTTTGGAATGTTGCTATAAACAACCTTTTGGTTTCTCTAGATAAGGAAAGGATAAAAGTAGTGGCATACGCAGATGATGTGGCGCTAGCAGTCAGGGGAAAATTCCCATCCACAATCAGAGATATTATACAGAGAGCTCTCCGGATGACTGAGAAATGGGCGAAAGATAATGGTCTTGGTGTAAATCCAGCAAAGACAGAAATAGTCATGTACTGCAAAGATCGCAAAACTCCCACGGTTAGGCCTATTTCCTTAGGGGGTACTGAAATTCCCTTTGGTGAGTGTGCAAAATACCTTGGCGTTATTTTGGACAGGAAGCTGAATTTTAGGCTTAATATTGAAGAGAGGGCGAGAAAAGCCACGGTAGCTTTGTACTCGTGCAAAAAGGCAATAGGGAAAAAGTGGGGACTAAGACCAAAAATTGTGCATTGGCTATACACGGCAGTGGTTAGACCTATAATGCTATACGGTGTTGTAGTCTGGTGGCCGGCACTTCAGAAACCGACTTGTTTAGATAAAGTTCAGCGTATGGCGAGCTTATGTATCTCAGGCGCATTTAGTAAGACAGGAACAGAGTCCCTTAATGTCATGCTACATCTATTGCCTTTAGACATTTTGGCCAAACAGTCAGCTGCAACAACGGCTGTGCGGTTGCGCGAGCTATCGCTATGGTCGGAAAAAATGTACGGTCATAGTTCGGTCCTCAAAGTAATGCCAGATGTGCCTAACGTAGTGGATTGCACCCTGGCAAAACCACTTTTCGACAAAAAGTTTGAAACTCTAATTCCCAACAGTGAGGCGTGGTGTACACAGACACCGGGGAATAAAAGATATATAGATTTCTATACTGATGGCTCCAAATTGAATGGACAAGTGGGGTTCGGAGTATATTCTAAAGATCTGGAAATTCGAATAGCGAAAAGATTACCTAATCACTGTAGTGTTTTTCAGGCTGAAATATTGGCAATAAGAGAGGTGGTGAATTGGCTGAGAAGTAATGTTCCAACAAATATTGGCATTAATATATACTCAGACAGTCAACCTGCAATAAAATCCTTGGACTCTGTGTTCCTTAACTCAAAAACGGCCATAGACTGCCGCAAATCTCTCAACGAGATGGCTGAGCAGTACAATATTCACCTAATATGGGTGCCTGGTCATAGGAACATACCGGGGAACTGTGAAGCAGATGTGTTAGCAAGGCTAGGAACTACCTTACATATTCCAGGGGAACTAGAATCTGTTGGTATGCCTCTGGCCACCTGCAAGCTCTTACTGCGTGAGAAGGCTGTTATGATGGCCAATATTCGATGGGAAAATTGCAAGGGTTGTAAATGGCCCCATTTAAACTTAAACCACACACTAGATATGCTAGTGTTCTCAAGGCGTCAGATGGCACTCCTAATATCTGCTATAACGGGTCGCTGCCTGATAGGCGAATTTGCAAAAACTATAGGTGCGAAGTATAATGACTATTGTATAAGCTGTCATGACGTGGAGGAAAAGGAATCAATTAAACACCTCTTGTGTGAGTGTCCTGCTTTTTGTGTAAGGCGTAAGCGAATTTTAGGAGCATATAGCTTTAGATTACTGGCTGACCTGGAAAACGTTAACTTAAGCAGTTTGTTAATGTTTTTGGAGCAATCTGGTTGGTTCCACAAAAGTAAATAATAGAGAAGGTTCAGTGGTTAAGACTAGAAGTGCCCATATGTAATAGGTACTTTTAGTTAAATGTGGTATCACAATGGACTGAATAGTCTAAGTGAGCCTGAAATTTTATCGGGCTGCCACTTTAACCTAACCTAACCTACCCTAACATACTTGAGACTTTTTGTAATAGAAGATTGGCATGGCTAGCTTAGCAGTGAACTTTCGGATAGGCTCTCACACAGATACATTCAGATTCCTCTCATATATTTGACTTTTTGCTTTTAACTTGTCTTTACGATAAGGAACCAATATTGGAGTTTGAATATGAATAGGATCATTGTCACGGTAGCGAAAACAGAAGAAAACATTATTCTTTAATGTAATAATAATAATAACACTGTACTTAATTCCTGCTAAGTGTAATACAAAAAATTTAATTATGCGCTCGGTTGTTAATGGGTTTTCAACTAAAATGGTTCCTGAATAGTTGAAACCAATTAAAAGAGGGGAACAAATAAAATCGACCGGGACGACTAATTTTTTTGTTTACGCATAAAAAAATTAATATGTGCAAAAAAAATGATATTAACCAATGTATTTATTACATTGGTTAATATCATTCCCTACTATGTCAGTAACAAAATTGGACAATTTTTTACAACAACAATAAATACCTGAATGTGACAATCCCACGGCGGCGGGTTCTTTGCACCGGATTGCGAGGTGTAACTGGTGCTTGGAATGGGTGCACTTCCGGAAGTGTTCCGGCTTAACATCGCTACGGGAGTATAGTCATACTGACTACGTGGCGGGATGCTGTGCCAGTGATAGCAGCAGTGGGTCATCAGACTATGCGACATCTCCCGCACAATAATATTCTCCGCCGCAGCATCTAATACCCAATATTGTTGTACCAGTTCCGGATAGTGCTTCATTTTTGCAATTTAATTGCAACGGCCCAAACATTGAGTGGTTGTTGTGCGGGCATAACCGATTGGTTCTGGGAGACTTTAATGCCCACCATGAACTTTTGCATTCTCTCCTGGGTAATGACCTGAGAGGCATAGCTTTGGCAGAGCAGATAGATGACTCCACATTTTGCATTGGTCCCCACGAGAATTATGGGTGATTGTACCAGTTCGCCAGATCTTTATCATCTTTAGCATCGCCTGGTCTGAAAAATAACGTTTCCTGGAAACCCGTCATTTCATTGAGATCAGACAACCTCACCATAATTCTCACCATTAACCGACCCTCCGATTTCATAACCTCTGAACGTTTATAAACCAAAAGAAAGCCAACTGGGAAGGCTTCAGAGAATATACAGATCGCCGCTTCAGTGAGCTTCCGTCCCCACCTCATGTTCATGTTGCCCAGAGGGTGTTCCGGGACATTAACGCAGCAGCCGCTCGCTTTATACCCGCTGGTCGAATTGCCCAAGTGAAGCCCAACTTCCCATCTGAAGCGGCGGGACTCGCAGACGAGCGTAATGAACGCCGTCGTGCTAACCCTGCTGACCCTAGAATCAGGGAACTGAATCTAGAGAGACACATGGTTAGAGCACCTGAAGCAATGTAACCTAGGCACAGGAATAGGTAAATTGTGGTCAACAGTGAGACCCCTCTCGAACCCCGCTACGAGGGATGATGGGTTTTCAGTCACCTTTGGCGACGTGACCGTGACTGATCCGAAGAGATGCGCTAAATACTTCAACCGACAGTTTGTCGAGCATCCCGAGAGTGATAGAGCGAAAAGAAGAGCCACTCGTCGCTTACGTGGTCTCCAAGCCGATGACACACCACAATTTACCACAGCCGAAGTTACCAATGTCATCAACAGCTCGAAACCATCCATGGTGCTGGGCCCCGATGGAATTTCAATGCTAATGAAGCATCTGGGAATACTGGGAGTTTAGTACTTGACCAGACTCCAATTTGTCCTTAGAATCCCTCATTATACCCGATGTCTGGAAAATGGGTAGAGTGTTTCCACTACTGAAACCAGACAAAGACTCGAGCAAGGATGAATCGTACAGACCGATATCCCTTCTCTCGCCAGTAGCCAAGACAATTGAGACACTATTCCTCCCTAGCCTTGTGGAGAATTTTCCAGCTGCCCATCATCAACATGGATTCCGCAAGGTTCATAGTATGACGACAGTCTTGCATGCCATTTCAGCACACATTAATATGGGACTAAATCAGCCCTAGCCGTGTCACAGGACGGTCCTCGTGGCGCTTGACCTATCGAAGACATTCGATACGTGCCACACTATTCATGCCACACTATTCAAGGACATCGAGAATACGTCCCTACCGGCAGGAACCCAGCGTTGGGTTCTGAATTATTTGTGCGGACGCCAGTCGTACGTGGAATTCAGGGAGAAGAAGCCAAAACCCCGTAGAGTTAAATAGGGAGTTCCCCATGGTGGGGTGATATCTCCGGCACTGTTTAATCTCTACCTGTCCTCAATTTCACCCCCTCTTGACGGTGTCGAGATTGTATCATATGCGGATGACTGTACAATCCTGGCATCCGTGCCCATTGTTGATGACATATGCGATCGTTTAAACGTCTACATTGCTGATCTTACCAGTTATTTCACTACTAGAAATTTGAGGTTATCCGCCACCAAATCCTCAGCCACACTGTTCACTCCATGGACGGCGGAAGTACGTAGGCAGTTGAATGTTAGAGTCGATGGCGAAATAATTCCGACAGTGAACTATCCCAAGATACTTGGGGTCACATTCGACAGCCTTTTTAAGTCGACTGCCCATGCCACTGCAATTTGTAACAAGCTCCGCGGTAGAAACAAGGTCCTCAAGTCACTTGCCGGCAGTACTTGAGGTGCGGACAAAGAAACCTTGTTGACAACCTCCCAAACAAAGCATCACCTCTTTTATCAGTGAGCTTGAACAATGCATATTGGATGTAAACAAAAAACACGATATGATCATCGTCGGCGATACGAATATCAATATTAAAATAAACAACAGAACAACAACAAAATATCTTGGTATGCTTTCGTCATATGGGCTGCAGTGCATGGTGATGGCAACGACAAGAGAAAATATGAAAAAAGATTGTAGCACATGCATTGACCTCCTATTTGTTAGAACGAAAAAAACCACACATGCTGTTGTTGTAGCAACGTCAATATCAGACCATCATACAATATTTGGTTGTATTGGCAGTGATAACAACGCACGCAATTTTCAAAAAAGCGCAAATAACAAAGAAAATGTAACCGCAAAAATTAATAACAACAAAGTTAAACAAATGTTAAGAAATACGGATTGGAATAATGTTTTGATTGAATGACACAAATGAACTATTCAATAAAATACTAAACATTTTTAATAATCTATATGATAAATCCAAAATAGAAACAACAAATCAAAAATAAAAAAAGAAATCAATACCATGGTTAAATGCGGAAATATTAAAATACTGCGATATACGGGATAAACTATATAAAAAAGGAAATCGAATAAAAGTAACGTAGTGAATGAAAATATATATAAGAACTTTAATAACCAACTTAATAAAAAATAATGCATGCCAAAAATATGTATAATTATAACAATTTTGTACAGAATAAAAATAATATACGTGATACATGGCAAATAATAAATGAAATAATTGGAAAACCCGTAAATAACATTGATAATACCATAAAGAAACGCTTCCAAGGGGAAAACATAAAAGTTATTGCAAATTCATTCGCCGAGAACTTTGACAAAAACGTCATGCAAATTGTACATACATGTAACATTAAAACAATTGTAAGTCCACCTACAAATGTAATAAACACAATGTACAGTTTGTCAAGAAAGTGTTTTGACAATGGGATAAAAATTATGTTTTGTTCCAAAATTAAATATAATGAAATTTTAAAAAAATATTTTATTATGTATTTTGCAAAGTATACATACGTACACAGAATTAAAAATTTAATATTTCAATTATTTCTAGAATTTGAAATATTTGGCAATGTCAAAAGACTTTCTTGATATACTGTATATAGAACATACAAATGAGATGGAAATATATAACATATTTAAATCCCTAAATGTTCGAAAAAGCGAAGAATCTGATGGGATACGGGCAATCGACTTAAAAAATAACGCATCTATTCTCACACCAATAATAACAGCACTTGTTAACAGAAGTTTAAGCGAGTCGGAGGTTCCCAACATTCTTAAGTGCTCTATAATAAGACCGATATATAAATCTGGAAAAAATCCGATTATAATAACTATAGACCGATTGCAATTTTATCGACAGTAGAGAAAATAACGGAAAAACTAGTTGTTAGACGGTTAAAACATTTCCAAAGTATAATGTCATAAACAGCCAACAGTTCGGATTACAAAAAGGCAAGAATATTAATCAATTATTTGGCTACTTCTCTAACCATATTTACCAAAACCTAAGTAATAATATAGGTAGTCTGGCACTATTCATAGACTTCAGCAAAGCCTTCGACACATTATCGCACGAGACTTTACTGTATAAACTAGAAAAAAAATGACATTCGTGGACCTAGCCTAATGTGGTTTAAGAGCTACTTGAGATTCAGAACATACAAGGTGTGAATAGAAAATGAGCTCAGTGGAAGTCAGCAAACCTTTTTCGGCGTACCGCAAGGTTCTAAACTTGGACCTCTACTGTACATAATATGCGCAAACGACCTAATGAGGGTAATAAAAAAGGGGAATGCTTTCGCATACGCAGATGATACGGCCATAGTAGTATCAAAGTGCTTACGAACAGCCACGGAAATAATGCAGAGAGAGCTAGATATGGTTAATAAATGGTGCCATGATAATGGTTTAGTCATAAATTCTGGAAAAACCAAAATGATGTATTTCAGACTACAACATTTCAAACAAGAAAACGTCAATATTATCTTTCATGACACAGAATCTCTCCATAATACCCATAATAGCGGAAACAACAAAATTGAGGATAAATGTTCCATCAAGATTGAAATTGTAGAGACCTACAAATACCTAGGTGTACACCTTGACTCGAATATGAAATGGAAAAAGCACCAGGAAGAGTTGCAGAAAAAAATTCGCAAATCTTCGTATTCTTTATATCATTTAAGTTTGTGTTCACCATTCTATGTCCTAAAACAGGCCTACTTGGGGCTAACAGAATCATATATACGGCATGGCATAACGGCATGGGGAAACGGAGCCAGTTGTAGGGCAATTCAAGCATCACAAGACAGAATCGTCAAATTATTATATAAAAACTACAAAAAATTTAATGATCAACATATTGCAAGACATCAACGAACCAACCATACACACAGACACTCACCAAACTCTACAAACACAAACACAATGTACAGAGATCTACAGATACTTAACATCAGAGGATTATACAAAACAACAATAATAAACGAATTTTCGACAAACACAAATCTTCTAGAGCCTATCAGCCATACACATAGTACAAGAATGAGACTAGAAGGAAGATATAAGGTACCGAAATATAGAAACAACTACGGGAAAGCATCGCTCTCAGTAGCACTGCCTGAGGCTTTAAACCAGCCGTTATTCAAGACTAGAAATAAAAATGCCAAAAAGAAGCACATTAAAAACTTTTTTTGTAAATAACTAAAACTAATTTTATACAAATTATTTATCTTTTTTCAAAAATGAACTATACTATAGAAAAAAACAGCTGAACTTAATTGCGAATATGAAATAGTAAATACATAGCTAATTATAATTTATTAATCCTGCAGACAAGCCTTGTATGGCTTCGTGGGAATAGAATTATAAGATGAATTGTAAATTGAAAATGTCAATTAATAAAGAGAATTAAAAAAAAATAAGGCAATTGGCCGGTCAGTGGTAAATTATGCAGCGCCAGTGTGGACACCTCAGACAAGCGACACGCAGTGGAATAACATCCAGACCTGTCAGAACGCTTCCCTTAGAACTGCAGCACACCCCTGGATCACCTTTATGCGGAGACCAAGATCATCCCGGTGCGTCGCAACCTCCACCCAGGTATGTAAGGGTTGATATTCACCTTCTAGAGCCCGAGATCCAGCGTTACAAAAGTGAGCCTCTAGATCAGGCAGCATATCAGACAGGTCTGAACAAAATTCATGAGGATACTGTAGCTGAAGCGGTGAGAAGCTACAAGGTTAATCCTGTTCTCGGAGACCGACCACCGTCCGTAGCACCGGAGGAAAGAGACCTCCCACGGCAGACTAGGGTGGATTTAGCCCAATTAAGATCAGGCAAGTGCATCCGCCTCAATTCCTACCTATCAGCGATTGAAAGCAGCGTAGCTGACGTGTGTCCCATCTGTTACCAAGGGCAACATGACACTCGTCACCTTTTTGGTTGCCCAGCTAAACCTACCCGACTCACCACCAGATCACTCTGGACGCACCCCACCCTTGTCGCAGAGTTCCTAGATCTGGACAAAGCATTGAACAAATTGGATGAAATTACATTAAAACTGTTACAACAACAACAACCTGAATGGGACAATCCTACTAAAAATGGTTAACAATAACTACAACAACAAATACCCGAATGTGACAATTCTGAATTAAGATTATAACCAATAAATGCAACAATAATTACCCAGATGTGAGAAATTGACTATAAATACTTTTCAATGAAAGATTATTTCGTGAAACTCGCCTCTGTACTAAAATTCTAAAAGAACTTTTCAAAAAAGCGAATACCAAGATTCAGTTGCCAGGCTCTTTCATCAAAACTTACCCGAATGAGTTGCTGATTTAACCCGAAGGAATTATCCAATTACCCGAAGGAATTCAATTTATCATTAACTATTGTAAGTAGACCTAAGATTATAATGTATCGCATTCAAGATATGTTAGCTTGGATTTATTTAGCTGCTTGTGACATATACTAAGTAAATAAGATCAATCGAATTAGAAATTAATACACAAAACTAAAAGAAACAAGAACACTTGTATTTATACATTAGTATACCCATGTCAGTATTACTAGCTCTAAAAGAAAATAACGGTAGAAACACCTTTTTTATGTTCCCCATATTAATCCTTATTAATAAATGAAATGTGCAAAATCATAATGAATTACTAATTCTTTTTATTTATGAAAAGAAGGTTAACGTAAGAGCTAGATAGTGATGTAAAAAGTGGTAAATTATTTAGAGTGCTTAGATTACCGTAGGTGTTCAAAATTAATTAGGGAGGGAGAAGTTTACTCCAGTGACGATTACAACGTTCACCAACGGGTTGTTTTGTTATGTGATCCCATAAAACTTTTTGTTGTCTTATCTCAGGTTATATATTGAAATTGTGTGGCTTTACAGAGGCATGAATTTTCTAATGTTACGTATCGGTATGTAAGGGTCAAATAACCTGGCCACGGCAGAGCTAGCCAATCTTAAAGTGATCATGCCTTTTGACTTCCATAATATCGAACTCTAAGTGAAGTGAAGCGATCGTAACAGATTAAAACAAGTATTATGATCGATCGTAAGTGATACGCCAATTATAATATACTAATATTGAGTAAATTAGTTTTCTCAAGCTAAAGTCATAATGTCACGACTGAGACTGTTACTAATTCAATGGCCGAAGACAGTGGGTTTAATCATTACACCGTCGAACTGAACGGACGTGTTTTTTTAATAGCGGATTATCTCAACGTAATAAGTACTTTTTACGAATTTCAAATGTGGTGGGAAATTAACCATGGAGCGAAATTCAAAGTCATCCACTGGGTTTCTAACATCAGGGCCCAGTGGACGGGTATCGACTGAAGTTATAAATTTGGGCAATGAGTTAGCCCCAATTAGGCGGGTCGACAGGTTGCGATAATTTGACAAGTCGAACTTTACATAAGGTAACGACATCAAAAGGAGGTAATCACTCCAAAAAGAGATTTAAGGAACAAAGAAATGCCTTGTTTATCCTAAAGAAATTAGGATCAGTCGACCCAAGCACGTTGTCGACTAAGCAAAGCAATTCCTTAAAATAGGTGCAAGGAATTCTTGAAGCTGGAAAGATCACCTGATGAACTGCCATCTTCCAAAAGGGATCAACGATCGTTTGCCTCAGTGGCAAAAAACAGTCTTGTGAATGAAATGATATCTGAGTGGCAGGTTTTAAGTGAACATAGCTTCTCAGATCATCGCTACATCAGTTTCAAATTTGATGTTCATACTACCAAGATCATATTTCCATATGTTAGGAAAGCTGATTGCAATAGGTATAGGGATATGTCAGAGACAAATATAAGCACTGCGTAGGATATCGAAAAAACCGTGCAGCAGAGAAAACTCTACGGAGTCCACCAGAGCTCATGAGGATTGAGACGCTTACAAGAAAAATCTGAGAGGACACAAACGAGAACTGAGAAGTTTGGGTTAGGTTAGGTGGCAGCCCGATGTATCAGGCTCACTTAGACTTTCAGTCCATTGTGATACCACATTGGCAAACTTATCTCTTATTACTGAGTGCTGGCCGATTCCATTTTAAGCTCAATGACAAGGGACCTCCTTTTTATAGCCGAGTCCGAACGGCGTTCCACATTGCAGTGAAACCACCTAGAGAAGTTTTTAAACCCTCAGAACTGTCACATTACTGAGGTGGGATAATCCACCGCTGAAAAACTTTTTGGTGTTCGGTCGAAGCAGGAATCGAACCCACGACCTTGTGTATGCAAGGCGGGCATGCTAACCATTGCACCACGGTGGCTCCCAGAACTGAGAAAGGCTCAGTATAACTCTTGGAATGATTACTGCAGCAGTATTGAGAATACGTCCGAGGCTACCAGACTACGGAAGGTACTAGGTTTCATTAAAACATCGGAGGGTAATTGGACAACGTCCAGTGAGGAGACGCTGCAGGTACTATTGGACCATTCACATCCCCCGGACCTGATGGAATTACTCCGACGGAGTTACAAGCAGTGACAGACAGAATTATCACCTGGCTGTCGGCGATATATACAGGACTTAGCATATATTCCAGGAAAATGGAGGGACACAAATGTCGTTTTCATACCTAAAGCAGGAAAAGCCTCTCACTCGAGTGCGAAGGATTTCCCACCAATCAGCTTAGCGTCGATTCAAGTTTGCTCTCGAAACGACAGCATGCATACTCGAAGGGCAGGTCTACTGAGACCGCATTACATGAACTAGTCAACTTTATTGAAAGCTCACTATCTGTAAATGAATTCACAATCTTGGCGTTTCTAGACATCGAAGTGGCATTCAATAACGTCCATCCGAGCTCGATATTAAATGGACTGACAACTTTGAATGTTGATCCAGGTATACTTAGGCTGTTAGACGAACTTCTAGTGAGGAGACGTATTTCAGCCACACTAGGACAAGCAAACATACAAAGGTATTTGAACAGAGGCACTTCCCAAGGAGGTGTTCTATCATCTCTTCTTTGGAATGTTGCTATAAACAACCTTCTGGTTTCCCTAGAAAAAGAAAAGATAAAAGTGGTGGCATACGCAGATGATGTGGCTCTAGCAGTCAGGTGAAAATTCCCATCCACAATCAGAGATATACAGAGAGCCCTCCGTATGATTGACAAATGGGCGAAAGAGAATGGTCTTGGGGTAACTCCTGCAAAGACGGAACTGGTCATGTACTGCAAAGATCGCAAAACTCCCACGGTTAAGCCCATATCCTTAGGGGGTATTGAAATTCCCTTTGGTGAGTGTGCAAACTACCTTGGCGTTATTTTGGACAGGAAGCTGAAATTTAAGCTTAATATTGGAGAAAGGGCGAGAAAAGTCCCGGTAGCTTTGTACTCGTGCACAAAGCAAAAGGCAATAGGAAAAAAAGAGGGGACTAAAACCGAAAATTGTTCATTGGCTATACACGGCAGTGGTTAGACCTATAATGGTATATGTTGTAGTCTGGTGGCCGGCACTTCAGCAGCCGACAAGTTTAGACAAAGTTCAGCGTATGGCATGCTTGTGTATCCCAGGCGCATTCAGCAAGACGGGAACAAATTCCCTTAATGTCATGCTGCATCTATTGCCTTTAGACATATTGGCCAAACAGTCAGTTGCAACAACGGCTGTACGATTGCGCGAGTTATCGCTGTGGTCGGAAAAAAGGTACGGCCACAGTTCGGTCCTCAAAATAATGCCAGATGTGTCTAACGTAGTGGATTACACTTTGTCGAAACCACTTTTCGACAAAAAGTTTGATATATAGATTTCTACATTGATCGCTCCAAATTGGATGGACAAGTGGGTTTCGGAATATATTCTAAATATAACCTAATCACTGTAGTGTTTTTCAGGCTGAAATATTAGCAATCAGAGAGGTGGCGAATTGGCTGAGAAGTAATGTTCCAACAAATGTTGACATTAATATATACTCAGACAGTCAACTTCAATAAAATCCTTGGACTCTGTGTTCCTTAACTCGAAAACGGCCATAGACTGCCGCAATATTCACCTAATATGGGTGCCTGGCTAGGGACTATGGGATCAAGGCTTGGGACTACCTTACATATTCCAGGGGAACTAGAATCTGTTGGTATGCCTCTGGCTACCTGCAAGCTCTTACTGCGTGAGAAGGCTCTTATGATGGCAAATGTTCGATGGGAGAATTGCAAGGGTTGTAACGACACCAAGCAAATATGGCCCCATTTAAACTTAAGCCGCACACTAGATATGCTAGTGTTCTAATGTCGTCAGATATCGCTCTTGATATCTGCTATAACGGGTCTCCGCTTGATAGGCGATTTTGCAAAAACTATTGGCGCGAAGTATAATGACTATTGTATGAGCTGTCATGATGCGGAGGAAAAGGAATCAATTAAACATCCCTGTGTGAGTATCCTGCATTTTGTGTAAGGCGTAAGCAAATTTTAGGGGCATATTGCTTTAGATTACTCGCGGGCTTGGAAAACGTTAACTTAAGCAGTCTGCCAATGTTTTTGGAACAATCTGGTTGGTTTAACAGAAGAAAATAATCAAGAAGGTTCGGCGGTTAAAACTAGAAGTGCCCATATGTAACAGGTACTTTTAGTTAATGTGGTATCACAATGGACTGAATAGTCTAAGTGAGCCTGAAACTTAATCCGGCTGTCATTTTAACCTAACCTAACCTATATGTGGGTGTGTTGTAATACCATAATACTGTATGGTGGTAGTTTCAATGCAATGAGAGCGGAGATAAACAAAACAATGCTTAAATGGGATTCGTATGCATGCGATCGCGAACAGCCAAACGTATGGTAAAGTTGTTCAATAGTTATTGTTAGTGTAAAAAACGAAGAAAATCAAAGAAAGTTTATTAAGAACGATATGTAAAGGAAAAACCACTACTAAATAAACAAATGAAATGAAATGCACTACGCGGCAATTATGCAAATATACACGCGGATTTTATGCAAATATACACTGTAAGGATGTTGAGGATTTAATGCATAAAGCAAAAATAGGATGTTTTATTATTTAGAAGCAATTTCTCTGGCACAATAACAAAGACAGCATGCACAGAAAAAACATGTTTGGACATGTTGCCGCATCCATTTAATGCTTATCTAGGGCATGTTGTTGTCGCTAAAACCATGTATTATGTCTTTGTAAAAATAATTTTCGAGCAGTGTATGCTGGCAATAAGAATTTAAATTGTTAAATGTCGCCAACATTATTCAAATGATAGAATTTGAGACCATTACATGTTTGGAATAATCATGTACCTGACCATTAAATTTTTGACTTTTTGCGGGAAAAAGTATTTTTATAGGCTACGAATGTCTAGAACCATTACATGGCCATGTACATTTTTTTTCGTGGCGATTTCATTTTTAGCTTTTTTGCAGCAAAAAGAATTTTATAAAAACATTGAGCAGGTACACACGATTTTTTTTTGCTCGTCAGTCGTGTGGTGATTGTGGCTTACAATGGACGGAGAGTACGGAATTACTGTGTGTTGTGTTAATTTATTTATTCAGAAGTGACACGTGGTTTTATGTGAACACAAAAAAGAGAAGTGTAATTGAAAAAATTTACCTGCTTTTTGTTCTGCATTTTGCTATATGCTATCATTTATTTTTATTTGCAGTTACATGATGTCTGCGTTTGTACATTTAATGGGCACAACGCAAATATGGAATGATTACTTATTGTTGAAATTGAACAAAAATAGAGTGTGTACAAATATGTGATGTTTGCTTGCACGACATTATGAATACAAATAATCAATGAATTAGTTTATAAATAAATAAAAATAAATACATAAAGTTACTTTTGTGGTTTCTTTTCTCAAGTGGCGTTCTTTTTTCGGCGACGAAAAACGTTATGACCATGTTCTTTTAACTGGGAGAAAAACATTTTTGACGAATACCATAAGATTTTAGATCGTGATCATTGTCTTTAAATTCAAACAAAATTCGTTTGCAGGCTAAAATATTACATGGTCGCCGCAAAAATAACTATCATATTATTTTGCTCTCCGAATGTGATCGTGACAATCATGTTTCTTCTCTCCGTGAGTGGATTGTATTTATCTTACGCGGAACGAGTAAGGGTTTATAGTCGACACAAGTAAAATTTAATTTGCCAGTAATTTCAAAAAAACCAAACTCTCGCACCTTATTAGACATTTACAGCCTACTTCTGATATCCGAATTCTGCTGTTCGTTCGCATACAAAACGAAAATCAGCTGCTTTCGGTTTCTTTAAGCTCTATCTAAACGACAAATGATACGAAAATCAATGGGAACGAAAACGTAACGTTACCACTAAAATTGGGTTTCTCTAACTCCATTGGTTCGCATTTTGTCGAACGGAAATATCAAATCCACTCACTTTGCACAAACCTTTCGTTTTGTGGAATAAGGCATTCATAAATAGAGAAAAAAAATAATTGATTAACGCTTTTTGGTGCAAATATATGATAAAAGTGGTTTATATCGATCTATTTCTCTTTGTAATCGCCATGTAGACCGTTTAAAGGAAATTCAAAAACGAACAAACACATACATTTGGAATTAAACACTCATTAAAAGGAAAACCGAGTCTTAATTATTGCAAATTATAGAAAATACAATGTAGTGAGATGCAGGGCAGTTGGCCGTGAACCAATTGGACTTGCCTGTTGCGCGCAAAGAGAATAGATTCAATTAATAACCGTGAACTTTTAATGAAATCTCCAAGGTATCCGGAACGAAGTGACCAAAAATGAATATGCGGGATTTGAAATTATGGAAAATAAATAAAACACCATGCTTTAATATTTGTGTCGATTTATAGGTTATTGTTGAATAATTGCTTTAAAAAGGGAAGAATATAGTACGTTAAGTTTGAACTTAAACATATAGTTACCTTGTGCTGTATAAGAAGTTTCGTCTTTGCTAAAACAAAATATTCTTTCTCACTAAAAAGGTTATGTTTTACTCGTGGCGTGACGATTACAACAAAACCAAAATATTGAAAAGAACTGCACAACGATTCCTTTTGAATCTGATGGCTCTGAAATGTTTGACATTGTAATCGCTATACAGTGTTTCTGTTCTATTCATTAATCGAAACAATCGAAGTATTCGTGGAGTGCATTGCCTTCACTAGAACATCGACTACTTCGAATTGGCTTGTGCAGGCCTTTGATATGTATAAAATACAGGTGGACAACCACGGTCGCCTAAATTTTGTCCACCTTTGAGAAGTGTTCAGGTTTGAGAGGTTAGTTAATATAGCAAACGTCCGCAGACAACTGCCCATGTTTGGGAGGTGTTCGGTGTGACCGAGTTTGAGATGTTTCACTGTATATAATGAAATGATGATCCGAACTTTTCTTGGCCTTCCTCTCTTCTTAATCGGATGAACTGATGAGGCGTGGTAAGTTTATAAAGTAACGTTCAATATATCAGGAGATGTGTTGTCATGTAAGACAACTCTCTTTGAAACAAATTTTGGAATTACGGTTTTGGTAGAATTGTTTAAGGTTTGGGTTGTCACTTCAAGTGACCTGATTCCTAAGTCTAAAAGTTTTAGTTATCGTTGGATACAAAAAGTTATTGCTTTGTGCGCTTTTCATATGTTTTACCACATGTTGGTTTTCAAAAGATGCGTTCGTTAATAATTAGGTTTTTTTGGCATTGAAATCAAAGTTGCTCATTCTCGTAGGATGTTTCTCCCCTGGTTTTCAGCATTCAAGCTACATGATATTCTATCCAAAAAAAATAGTTATTGGTCCTTAAAAATAATTTTAGCTTTTACAGGGCAATTTCAGAATGTAAAATGGGAAAATGATCTTTATATTCGGTCTTGCAATTAACACTCTTAAATAGACCCATCTTCTTTGGTCTTTCTTGTGTTATCATGTCATTGGGAATCGCATCTCTAAAAATATCTTGAATATAATGAGGAGAATAGTCAGACTGAGTTCGATAGTCGGGACCATATGGTTCAAAATCCGACACGTAGTTGTGACAATCTTTCTGTGGTGTCAAATCCTTCAAAATGCCAGAATCGCTGACCCATATTGACTCATTTGAGCTTGTTCCAAAAAATCGGCTCCAAGTAGGGTTCGGTTATTCGTGTCCTCAGGAAATATATGGAACTTTGAGGCATCTTCCTCCAATGACTATATTACAAGTTGTTGTCAGAAATTTACGAATGTTCGTTGACCCGTCAGTAAGGGTAGTTTTACAGTCGACCGCCTCGAACTTGCAACCTTTTTATTGTGGACCTCCATCACAAACGTCGGTGTTCACCATCTTGCGTTTACGTATAACCTGCCCCGCCTCTCTCGCATCTGCTAGCAACTTATCAAATATGGCTACCTTATGGGCGTGTAACAATCCAATGATGATGTCAATATTCGGCAACTGAACAAAAAGTGTTCTCTTCTTACGTACACCCAGAAAAAAGTGTCTTCGAAACTAAAGGAAAAAATGTTCATCAATTTAGTTTAGCCATTTTATTTCCATTCAGATAAATTTTTGTGCGAAATAATAAAATTTACTTGTTTCAGTAAAAAAATCCTAAACTGAAAGCAGTTAGGAATAGTTCATTAACTAGAATAAGACATCGCATTTTAATAATACTGTTTTCTTCGCTGGGTATAAGAATTTTCTACTGAGAAAGAAAATTTTATTCACTGATAACAAAGCATTCGTAAAAATAAACAAAAACCGAACTAAAATCAAGTTTCCTCACATTTAGTAAGATTTCTTATAAAATGATAATTCTGACTTCCTTTATTATAGAAAGCTTATCATACATACGAATAACACTTGGCATAAAAAATATTTTAGTTCATTCGTACTAAGAAGTATTCAATCCTTTCAAAACTTAAGGAAACACACTTGTTAGAATATACGAAAATTTCCTACATTTCTTTTATCTACCTGTAATCGATACCTGTCATCGATGTAATCGATGTGTTTGCGCGTGGGTTGTTTTTTAGTTGGAATCGCGTTGTTATGGTATACGGAGAGATTGTTAAAAATAATATTGTAAAATAATATTATAAAAAACAAATAAAATATATAAAATATTTATTTTAAATTAGTGAGAAAAATGTTCGTTTTTTCAAAATTGGTTTATAAAAAAGAAGACACCAGCAGAATAACAACCCCTTCATTCGATTTCATTTTGGAATCTTCAATTATGAGGTAATATTCAGTGACGCTAACCTTTTGTGAAAAAATTGGTTTAGGATTTTTTTGTTTATAAAGGGTGATTCTTTTGAGGTTAGGATTTTCATGCATTAGTATTTGACAGATCACGTGGGATTTCAGACATGGTGTCAAAGAGAAAGATGCTCAGTATGCTTTGACATTTCATCATGAAAAGACTTACTAACGAGCAACGCTTGCAAATCATTGAATTTTATTACCAAAATCAGTGTTCGGTTCGAAATGTGTTTCGCGCTTTTTTATCGACAAATTTTGTTCAGCGATGAGGCTCATTTCTGGTTGAATGGCTACGTAAATAAGCAAAATTGCCGCATTTGGAGTGAAGAGCAACCAGAAGCCGTTCAAGAACTGCCCATGCATCCCGAAAAATGCACTGTTTGGTGTGGTTTGTACGCTGGTGGAATCATTGGACCGTATTTTTTCAAAGATGCTGTTGGACGCAACGTTACGGTGAATGGCGATCGCTATCGTTCGATGCTAACAAACTTTTTGTTGCCAAAAATGGAAGAACTGAACTTGGTTGACATGTGGTTTCAACAAGATGGCGCTACATGCCACACAGCTCGCGATTCTATGGCCATTTTGAGGGAAAACTTCGGAGAACAATTCATCTCAAGAAATGGACCGGTAAGTTGGCCACCAAGATCATGCGATTTGACGCCTTTAGACTATTTTTTGTGGGGCTACGTCAAGTCTAAAGTCTACAGAAATAAGCCAGCAACTATTCCAGCTTTGGAAGACAACATTTCCAAAGAAATTCGGGCTATTCCGGCCGAAATGCTCGAAAAAGTTGCCCGAAATTGGACTTTCCGAATGGACCACCTAAGACGCAGCCGCGGTCAACATTTAAATGAAATTATCTTCAAAAAGTAAATGTCATGGACCAATCTAACGTTTCAAATAAAGAACCGATGAGATTTTGCAAATTTTATGCGTTTTTTTTTTTAAAAAAGTTATCAAGCTCTTAACAAATCACCCTTTATTTGTAGGTATTGAAATTGTAAAAGGTGGACAACATTGCTAGCCAGCAACTTATTCAAAGTGAAAGGTACTATAAGAAGAAAAATAATGTGTTTTAATATTTCAAGGCCAGTCGATGCTGTTGATTCTAAATAAATATATTTAATATATTAATAAAACATGTCTTTAAAAAAAATTGCTTATATAAATACATAAAATTGTATTTAAAAACGAAGGTAAGCAGTTCAAAATTTGAAGTAAAATTTGATTCTAAATAAATATATTTAATATATTAATAAAACATGTCTTTAAAAAAAATTGCTTATATAAATACATAAAGTTGTATTTAAAACGAAGGTAAGCAGTTCAAAATTTGAAGTAAAAAGTTTACCACAAATATGTAAGATTTGTCCAAATGAATGAAAAAAGTTCAATAAAATCATTCCATATATGAATTCAATTCAGTTAAATTTTTTTCATTCTGTAGTATAGTGGTACATAAATATAGGAAAATGTTAACTAATATATGGAATGCATTCTACCAAATTTCTACGAAAATCACGTCGTTCAAACAAATAAAAATGTCTTTGGCGCTATACGAAGTTCAAATTTCTTCAAAATGAGTTCATTTTAACTTAAAGAAGGGGTCACTTTTTTCTGGGTGTATAAACTATCTTTAGGCTCGTTCTTCTGTTGCTTACACTCATTGATATCAGAGATATAGTGCATCGCGTAACATCTTAATGACGTCGGAAAACGTTTTAGCTTTAGCCCTTACACCGCTCCGCCATTCTGCAGTACCTCCTTCCAGCAACATAGGCATTCCATTTACAGCGTTAACAGCGGAAATATGGTCTACAGAATTATACGTTGATATATCTATTATACAAGAAAACGACCCACACTTATTGCTTGGTTTGTTAACAATGGTCAGTAATTTTTGGAACTGCTCTGTAGATAATGTGAGAGACATCGGTTTTGCTGTAATTATTTAGCTTCGTTGTAATTCGTCAGACAAATCGTTATGTCTATCCTCTTCGTCGGGGTTAATGTGTATGCTTGATAATATTACTCAATATTTTATACCAAAAAATGTTTGCTCGTCTTTTGAGCGTGTTGTAGGCCACGATGTAGGGTGTCAGTTTTAGCGGGAAATAATGTAGGCTACTAAAAGATTGCAAGCAGAAGGTTTATATTTTAATGGGAACCAGACGACAGAAAACCGTTCGGAAGAAGAAGACAGATGATGCCGCTACATACGTACAATTGTATTTTATCTATTGAAAGGCAATGAATGGAAAACTAATAACTCGTATTATCTGCATAATTAACACAAACATTTAAGCAACCAAGAAGCGGCCGGTAAAGCAAACTCACTACTTGATTTGCTTCAATGTTTTGTTTACTACCGTCGTACGAATAACAATGCACATGGATATGGCTGGCAGCATCAACCACGAACCTCTAGTACATGTCGTTTGTACAGGAGTGCAGGGACGGAAAATTCAATTTTTCAGAATGTAGAGAAAAGGTATTTTTCACTAAATTTTGGCTTATATTCAACAAAAACATAGTTCCCTTCAAGAGCGATACAACGATTATAACGACCTTCCAATTTGTTGATTCCATGTTGGTAGTACTCCTTCGGTTTTGCCTCAAAATAGGCCTCAGTTTCGGCGATCACCCCTTCATTGCAGCCAAATTTTGTGTGTTTCCTTTTGAGGTCTGAGAAAAAGAAAAAGACGCTGGGGGCCAGATCTGGAGAATACGGTGGGTGGGGAAGCAATTCGAAGCCCAATTCATGAATTTTTGCCATCGTTCTCAAAGACTTGTGGCACGGTGCGTAGTCTTGGTGGAACAACACTTTTTTCTTCTTCATATGGGGCCGTTTTGCCGCGATTTCGAGCTTCAAACGCTCCAATAACGCCATATAATAGTCACTGTTGATGGTTTTTCCCTTCTCAAGATAATCGATAAAAATTATTTCATGCGCATCCCAAAAAACAGAGGCCATTACTTTGCCAGCGGACTTTTGAGTCTTCCCACGCTGCGGAGACGATTCACCGGTCGCTGTCCACTCAGCCGACTGTCGATTGGACTCAGGAGTGTAGTGATGGAGCCATGTTTCATCCATTGTCACATATCGACGGAAAAACTCGGGTGTATTACGAGTTAACAGCTGCAAACACCGCTCAGAATCATCACGTTGTTGTTTTTGGTCAAATGTGAGCTCGCGAGGCACCCATTTTGCACAGAGCTTCCGCATATCCAAATATTGATGAATGATATGACCAACACGTTCCTTTGATATCTTTAAGGCCTCTGCTATCTCGATCAACTTCATTTTACGGTCATTCAAAATCATTTTGTGGATTTTTTTGATGTTTTCGTCGGTAACCACCTGTTTCGGGCGTCCACGACCACGCTTGAATTTTGCATACGGAATCTCATTATCAAGCCAAGTTTTTGCTTCCGCCGTATTTTTTCTCTTCAGAAAACAGTATTTTATCAAAACACTAAATTCCTTTTTTTCCATTTTTTTTCACAATAACAAAAGTTGCTTCGCAAAAGACGCTCTATCTCACAAACTAATTGACTTACAGACGTCAAATTTTGACACGAATCATTTGAAGGTTGGTACTATATAAAAATAATATGCATTTAATACTAGCGACACCATCTATGTGTGTTATTATATTTTCTAGTGAAAAATCATCTTATTGGAACTTTCGGATTCAAATTTTTGATATTTCATATTTCGTATCACACAAAAATTCCATTGAAATATTATTGTTAAGAGCTTTCTTTAGTATTTAGTATCTTCTTTAAAATCGCATGTGATTTTTGGTTCTAATATTGACAATAAATTATTCTAGATCCTTGAGACCGCATTTCAATGTTAACACTGGTCAAAAGTTTTAACATAAAAATAATTTAAAATCAAATTTTTTTGTCAACTCCTCAATTTTAAATTAACTCTTTTCAGTTTTAAATTCGCTTACAAATATTACCATATTGTAACGGTTCCCATTGTTCTAGTACGCGATCGATAACTTCTTTTCTAAAATATATTTGTGTAGAACGTAACATGGAATCACATGCATTTCCGACCCAAATTATTCGTTAAATTCAAGAAAATCGTGATTATTGACTTTGGGTGTTACAAAATGGAGATTTTCTTCCCACATGAACTTCCTTCCAAATTTGTAAAGTGTAAATACAGTATATTGCGAAATGTTAAAATGTTATCTCAAAAAAACTGTATACACAAAAGGTACTAAATCCTTCGTGGGGGTACTACGGTACTGAAAATGTATTGAAAACAGTACTATAGTATTGCATTTTCCAGTGTATGGAGACAGTGACAACAAGCAACGACCGTTTATAACGTATGCTTATGGGATACTGCGTGCACCAACCGATGTGCTCCTACCGAACTGTTGAAAGAGATTGAACAAAGCATAGCTTGCGTGCAACTTTTATAGACAAACCAAGACAACATAAAATACCACTTCGTTCATTCTCAGCGTTGTCGAAGCTATATAATAATAATATCGATATAGTGCAAATTAAAGGAAATTCAATGCATAAATTAGCGATTTAGTAATGGATAACGATATAAATGATATATAAATGAATGCAAGCAATGCCCATAATATAAAATAATATGATTTGGTATAATTGTTATAATATGTGTAATATCGATGCCTTCATTCCAAGGGAACTCGGATTGATGTGACTTGAGTCCTGTCAAAAGCTCGAATTTATCGGACACTTCTATCAAAAGTTATGGTAAAAATTGTACTTAACCTGCGACTAAAGTTTTAAAAAATGCCAATTCCAAAAACGGCTAAGTATAGTTAGTACTGTTTACAACAGAACTGTAAAATATTATTCAAAACTAAGTAAACTTAGCATTCTTTAGAATGGACATTTATTTTTGCTATGCTTTCTAAGTCTACTTAGCATACACATTATACATTTTTGAGTGTCGCTATGTTTACTTAGCATGTTATTCCCCGATTAATGCTTAGTACTAGTTCGTTTCTCCGAAAAACGAATATCTTTATCTACGTAAATAGGGTCTCAAACCCAGGGATGTTAACTTATTTATGCGAATAATATGCCTGCATATTTTTTCGTGCGAAAAATCCAGGGTTGTAGAAATATGTGTTTGAAAATGCTCAAAATAAAGATTTCGCATTTATTCCGCGCTAACGTTTTTGTATGGAGTATAGCAGGTTTTCGTATGAAAACGTTATCATACACCCAGAAAAAAGTGACCCCTTCTTTAAGTTAAAATGAACTCATTGTGAAGAAAGTTGAACTTCGTATAGCGCCAAAGACATTTTTATTTGTTTGAATGATGTGATTTTCGTAGAAATTACGTAGAATGCATTCCGTATATTAGTTAACATTTTCCTATATTTATGTACCACTATACTACAGAATGAAAAAATTTAACTGAATTGAATTCATATATGGAATGATTTTATTGAACTTTTTTCATTCATTTGGACAAATCTTACATATTTGTGGTAAACCTTTTACTTCAAATTTAGATCTGCTTACCTTCGTTTTTAAATACAATTTTATGTATTTATATAAGCAATTTTTCTTTCAATAAAAGACATGTTTTATTAATATATTAAATATATTTATTTAGAATCAACAGCATCGACTGGCCTTGAAATATTAAAACACATTTTTTCTTCTTGTAGTACCTTTCACTTTGAATAATTTGCTGCCTAGCAATTTTGTCCACCTTTTACAATTTCAATACCTACAAATATAAACAAAAAAATCCAAAACCAATTTTTTCACAAAAGGTTAGCGCCACTGAATATTACCTGATAATTGAAGATTCCAAAATGAAGTCGAATGAAGGGGTTGTTATTCTGCTGGTGTTTTCATTTTTATAAACCAATTTTCAAAAAACGAACATTTTTCTCACTAATTTAAAATAACAAATATTTTATATATTTTATTTGTTTTTATAATATTATTTTACTATATTATTTTTTAACATTCTCTCCGTATACCATAAAAACGCGATTCCAACTAAAAAAACAACCCACGCGCAAACATATCGATTACATCAAAGACAGGTATCGATTACAGGTAGATAAAAGAAATGTAGGAAATTTTCCTATATTCTAACAAGTGTGTTTCCTTAAGTTTTGAAAGGATTGAATACTTCTTAGTACGAATGAACTAAAATATTTTTTATGCCAAGTGTTATTCGTATGTATGATAAGCTTTCTATAATAAAGGAAGTCAGTATTATCGTTTTATAAGAAATTTTACTAAATTTGAGGAAACTTGGTTTTAGTTCGGTTTTTGTTTATTTTTATGAATGCTTTGTTATCAGTGAATAAAATTTTCTTTTTCAGTAGTAAATTTTTATACCCAGCGAAGAAAACAGTATTAGTAAAATTCCATGCCCTATTCTAGTTAATGAACAATCCCTAACTGCTTTCAGTTTAGGATTTTTTTACTGAAACAAGTAAATTTTATTATTTCACACAAAATATTAACTGAGTGGAAATAAAATGACTAAACTAAATTGATTAACATTTTTTCCTTTAGTTTCGAAGACACTTTTTTCTGGGTGTAGTACTAGACAAACAAAAACATTTCGCACGTGTAAGTGAATTTAGAATAGTTTAGATTGGAGAAAGTTGTCAGCGTAAGAAGTATAGTTTTTTGTGAAATTTGATACGTTTGAGTGTTGATACATTTGTGAAATTTTTCAACACTAATAAATCTAAACTTATTCTCCTCAAAAATCTATAGCTTAAAATTTAATTAAAATTTAACACAAATTTAGTAACGAATTTTGTAATTCTGGCGATAATTTCAATATCACCCATAAAACGGTGGCGATAGTCCGTCATTTTGCTGAACGACTTGGTTAAATTACAACAGGTTAGTAAGATTAGAAAAATTTACTGCGGTATGTGGCCATAATTTTAGGCACGTGTGCGGGCAGAAGGCAGGAGTTGGAACTGGCCGGTTCCTTTCCCATATTAATTCTCCAATATTCAATTCTTAAAACTAGCCTACACGGAAGACATAAGCCAGTAGAGAGGCCAGAGAGAGAGAGACACCGTTGTGAGCATTGGTGGTCATTCAGGAGGCTCAGGCATTCCCTGATTTAAAGTGTGGTTAAAATTTCAAGGGCCGATGTTGAATAAAACACAAACTATTTAGGAAATTACTGTAATTTTATTTTATTATGATATATTGGTATTACTCAGTTATGTATAGAACAAAATATCGGCCAAATGGGCGCCGTGACCTCGGTGGCACACCTCCATCCGATGGCCCAAATTTTCGATGACGCTGAGGCATAATGGAGGTTCTATGCCGTTAATGTGCCGAACTATCTCATCCTTTAGCTATTGAATTGTTGCTGGCTTATCGACGTACACCTTTTCTTTCAAATAACCCCAAAGAAAAAAGTCCAACGGTGTCAAATCACATGATCTTGGCGGCGAATTGACATCGCCATTACGTGAGATAACACGGCCATTGAATTTGTTGCGCAAAAGAGCCATTATTTCGTTAGCTGTGTGGCAAGTGGCACCGTCCTGCTGAAACCCCATATCGTCCACATCCATATCTTCCAATTCGGGCCATAAAACGTTCGTTATAAATCAAAGCTACGTTTTTTATTCAACCTGAAACAATTTATTTTTAATTCAATTGTATCTGTAATACGAATATTTTCGTCGAAGCGTTTACAATGAGTGATTTAACACCTCAAGCACAACTCCATGGAGACGAAACTTCAGCCGATTGTCAGATTGAACCTAGAGAAAGCTTAGATCCCAGAACCATCAAGAGAGCTCGGGACAGTATTTTTCAACACGCTTTGGCGGGAAATATCAGAAAGACACCCCGTCTTTCAGACTCACCCTTGCGTATGTTACAATTGCTCGATGAACGTTTTGAGAAGCTAAGCAACAGACTTGAGGTACAAATGGCTGAACGTTTTGAGAAACTCAGTATCAACCTAGAGCAACGCATGAAAGAGATGCTTAGAGTGACTGAGAATCGCATCTTAAATGAGATAGACAAAAAGTTTTGTGAAGTTAGAACAGAGATTGCGGATATCAATGATAGAGTAACCAAGTTAGAATCGGTCTATGATGAGATAGATGTGCTTAAACTTGAAATAAGAGAACTGAAATTTCAAGCTCTCAGACAAGAAAATGCTACAGTCGCTGCCGATATTAGAATAAATGGGGTACCCTACCATGTAAGTGAAAACTTGGCCAACCTTTTTGAGAAAATATGTAACAGCTGCAATATTCCCATTCCGAAGCTCAAATCTATCCATCGTTTGAAGAATCGAAACAACACTAAGGATAAGAATTCTACTAATGCAGTTATTATTGCCACATTCATGTCGCCCTATGACAAGAACTTTTTTCTAAAATCACTTTCCGTATACAAGAAAAAAAAACAACAACATGCTTATCCTCAAACTAATTGGGTTTGATTCTGATCGCCCTTTTTACATTAATGAAAACCTCTCGAACTATAGAATTCTTCAGGATGCAATTGCCTTTAAGAAGAACAAGTTAATTTCTACGGCCTATACATTTAAAGGACTCGTATATGTAAGGCAAAATCTTGATGATCCTATTTGTATCGAACACTCAGACGCCTTAGAAAGATTTCGTCCCCCTCAGAAAAGTCCTAATCCTGAACATAACAACATGGAATTATTCTTATTATCAATACTTGGAAAGATATTATAAAAATTATCATGAATTCATTAATTCTGTAACTATTATTGTAACTTCAATTTTTCTACTTTTTGCATTATTTAACTTCGTGCTTTATCCGCCTTTCATTCACTATTCATATTTATACCGCAGAATATATTTTTCTAGAATTTACGATATTGCTGAGGGGATATGTATTGGTTATATCTTAAATCATGGTTGCTCCTGCTGATATTGATTCCAGAGACGTAACGGCGAACATGATTCGGATTTTAACTGGACAAAGGGATGGCTTTAACATTTGTCACATTAATGCACAGAGCTTGAATAACAAGCTAGATGAGTTTAGGTTTATTTTTGAGAATTCTCACATGGATGTTATTTGCGTCTCTGAGACTTGGCTGAAGGAGTCGACTCCCGACTCGTTCATTAACCTTTCGGGGTATAAAGTGTATAGGGCTGATAGATTGCGTCGGGCTGGTGGTGCTGCGATATATGTGAGAGATTATTTGCGGTCCCATATGTTTGTCAAATCAGGTATAGGTGATCCTATTGAACATGTTTTCGTGGAGATTTCATCTTTCGGGGGAAGACTGATGGTCGGCAGCGTTTATAGGCCGAATAATACTATTGACATGCAGGCACTTTTTGATGTCATTGAGGGTTTAACCTTTCTTCCACAGATTTGATAATTGCGGGGGATTTTAATTCCAATGTACTTTTGGATTCAGGCCTCATATTACAAATGTCTTCTATTGGTCTTTACCCCACTAATACTTTCACTCCCACGCATTTCTCATCCTCTAGCGGCACTCTTCTTGACCTTTTCTTTGTCAGTGATGTACGTAATGTATTGTTATATGATCAATTGTCTGCGTCTTGCTTCTCCAACCATGATCTTATTTTTATGTGCTACAATTTTGGTACTCGCAGGGCTGAGCAAACTTTTGCTTACAGGGACTTTGGGAGTTTGGATTACGATTTTCTTGGGGCTAATGTATCTATGGTTGAATGGGATTCGGTGTTTAGTATGGATTCGGTTGAGATGCAAGCTGATTTCCTTCAGAGGAGCATTTATGCTTTGCAGGATCTTACGGTTCCGATGAGGACTAGAAAGGTATCGCCCAAGTCCAAACCCTGGTTTACTAGGGATATTCGTTCGGCTATTGATATGAGGAATGCCTCGTTTTCTAGATGGAAGCGTTTTCGGACGGCCGAACTACGCGAGGAATATCGTTCTGCTAGGGACCGTGTTAATAAGTTGATAAGGTCGGCCAAGACTGAGTACTACCTAAGACGCTTTTCTTCTGCCTTGGGGTCCAAGAGAACATGGAAGACCATTCGCGAAATAGGAATTGGAGGGGACTGTGGTGGTTGTTCTGTTGATATTGATGTCGATGAGTTGAATGAATGTATGGAAACATGCTAAGATTATACCACTGCCCAAAGGTTCGAATGAGTTTCGTCCTATTGCAATTCTTCCTTATCTTTCAAAGGTGTTTGAGAAGATACTGTATCGCCAGATGTTCACATATCTGAACGAATGTTCCCTGTTATGCGAGGAATAATCAGGATTTCGTCCTAACCCTAGTTGTGTAAGTGCCCTGGCTGATGTTACCGAGAATATTCGAGGGAATTTGAAGGATGACAGAATCAATTTTCTTGTTCTTCTTGATCATTCCAAGGCATTTGACTGTGTGGATCATATTATGCTGGGAGCTAAGATGCGTCATTTGTTCTGGTTTTCGCCTTCGTCAGTCAAATTGATTTCGTCATATGTGTCTAATCGTTTTCAGTCGGTATTCTCAAAGTCTCTTACGTCTATCCCGTTGTCTGTATCAAAAGGAGTGCCCCAAGGTTCAATTCTAGGTCCACTTTTATTCTCCCTGTATATTAATGATTTACCAAGTCAACTGTCTTTCTGTCAGGTGCATATGTATGCAGACGATGTCCAGGTCTATATTAGTAGCACGAGGGATGAGCTAGATGAACACGTGGGGATGATCAACCATGATTTATCTAGGATTTATGCATGGGCAGGTGCTAATGGTCTGTGTCTTAACCCCACCAAATCTAAATGTTTGATTATAAGAAATAGGTTCACGCGTTTTTCTCACGATATTGATATACGGATGAATGGGAGGAGACTTGAGATTGTCGAACGTGCGAAGAATCTAGACGTGATGTTTAATAGTTCTCTTACATGGAGGGATCACATTAATACAGTCATAGGACAGGGTTATTGTAAATTACGGTCATTATGGGCCACGCAATCGCTCACACCAGTTAGGATAAGGTCTCTTCTGGCTAAGACGTACATAGTACCGGGTATTCTCTATGGATGTGAGCTGTTTGCAAACTGTGACTCAGTGAGCAAACGCAAACTGAATACCTTTTTTAATAGTATGACGCGATATGTGTACGGCTTGAAGCGACGGGATTCTGTATCTTGTTACAACGTGGCTCTGTACGGGTTGGTATTAATGAGTTGTTGGATATAAGGTCGCTTATCTACTTACAGAAGATAATTTATACGCGCACACCACCGTATTTGTATCGGAGAATATGCTTTGCCCGATCCAATAGAGGTAGGAAACTTATACATATGCTGCATCGGAAGTTAACATCACAATGGCAATTTTTCATTTTCACCATACGTCTTTGGAACTCTCTACCAAATGAATTACAAACTCTCAGCAATTCGGTAATTTTCAAACGTAAACTTTGGGAAGTTTACAAGGAATCTGTAGATTAAACGTCCTGAATAGTGAATGAACACGGATTTATTATGTATATTTATTTATATTTTTTTCTTTTTATTATTTATTATTATTATTTTTATTATTATTATATTTCTTTTTTGTATTTTATTATTAATTTATTATATTCTTTTTTGTTTGATTTCTTAAATTTAATTAAAAATTATAGGATATTTTTTATTTCATTTAACACATTTCTTTTTGTTAAATTTTAAGCTTTGTTTTAAATTTGTCTTGTTTTTTCCTTGTGATTTGTAATTTGTTGTCTCAACTCTATATTTGAACTTGTTTTATATAATTGTTATAAGATTTTAAAAAACATGTAGGATTTTCTCCCCGTACTATAATTATAAGAATTTTGTATTCTTGTTGTGAGGGTATTATTCAGAAAATAAATAAATAAATTATCTCACGATAGCGAACACCATTCACAGTAACTATCTGATCGGCCTCATTTTGGAAAAATACGGCCCGAGGATGCCGCCAGCTCATAATCCGCACCAAACAGTCACTCTTTGTGGGTGCATTGGTTTTTCGACAATCACTCTTGGATTCTCATTCTCCCAAATGCGGCAATTCTGTTTATTGACGAATCCACTGAGGTGAAAATGTGCCTCATCACTGAAGATGATTTTCTTCGAAAATGAACGCCCATTTTCATAATAAGTCTGGATAACTTTAACACGTTGTTGGATTGTGTATCCCTCCATGGTTCATATTGAGTAAGTCTGAAATAGAGAAATGTCAAAAAAAAAATTAGTGAAAAAACTTGGCGTTTAGATGTGGTTCACATTCAACATCGGCCCTTACAATTTAACCACCCTTTACTTTACATTTCAACCCAATTTGGACATTTCATACCCTGATTGACAACAAATTTGTCAGAAAATACCCGGCTTAGTCATAAATTCATTTGAAATCACCTGGACGATTTTCCAATATATTGAATATATTATATATTCCAATATAATATCTGTCGTAATTTCATATTCTGTATTGAGAATATTGCAAATAACTGTACAATTTGTGAAAATCATACATCCACGTTGTGCATGGAGTACAAATCTATTTACGTTGTGTTTTGGAATACTACAAATAACTGTAAAATTTGTAATGATCATAAATTTGCATTGTACATCAACTTCATGACGCCATAAATACAAGTGGGCGAAGTAATTTGCAAATTATATATTATCAACAACAACTTGAAGTATAAAATATTAAGAGAAGGGATCTTCTTTATCATAATACTCTTCAACTTGTATGACAATTTCTCTTACCACCAACCGATGGATGCGCATTTTTCGGAAGGAGTCAAGACTTAATGTAAATAGCAATACATCACAACGGTAATGTACCAACCATAACGTGAGTACCTATGATTGAGAACATCCCAAATCTATTTTAACAATTATTAAGTATTATGTAGAATATGTAGTTTACTAATTACCTGGCCAATATACAACATCCTTTTCAATAGACGTTAAATTTCCATTTTTGTGAGTCATACCATTACAGCGCAAATTTATATCATGCTACATTTTTTTTTAATTTAAAATCGCCTATCCTAAATCGATCTAAGTATAATAATCATTGATTTTTTTTTCTTGTGTATTAATTAAATTTATCTCCGGCTAGCTCTTGGTAGAAAAAAACAATATTTCTTTTTTTTTTTCTCTAAATTAGTATAATATGATTATTCGATTAGTTAAGTGTATTAAAACATTAGTCCAATTAGTGCGATATCTAATACTCATATTTGTTTGCAATGTTTTAAAAATCATTTCATTTAAAGCTAGAATAAATACAACCAACAAATAATCTCGAGGATTTATAATTTCATTAGTCCAGTTCTACTGTCATTTTATACGGAGGAACTCGTTGCAATGTACCATATTTCTCAGTACTTTGTTAATAAGGTTGTAAAGCCTAGATAATTCAGAATAAACAAATTATTATTAAAATTCCATCTGTAGTATAATCGAACACATCAGTCCGTTTAGTCGAGCGCGAAAACTTTACGTATTTGCCGCGTCGTAGTTCAGATTATATTTCCATCAGTAGTTATTTATTAAGAATACATCTTCATAAGTCAGGTAATATAGCTTGGAGCAGTATTACCTTTGCTATGAGAAATTGTACCTTAGGACTCTATATCTGGAACTTTCTACGAAATTCTTAACATCATTAACCCCAGAATTTTTAATTTTTTTAAATAAAATCAACATTATAAATTAATCAGATAGATTACTTCACATGGTCTATGTTGCATATGGATTTGGACACAAACATTTCTCATATGAAATAAAAAAATATTTTTTGTTATTACATTGAGATAGTATTGGTGCCATTGGAATATATGAGTTATGAATACTAGATCGACAAGTCGTGGTGCAAAAAGAATTTCTAATAGCGTCGGTTTTAGAACTGGCACACCAGGTAGACTATAACTAGGCTTCTTAATACACCTTCTAGAACTGCCTTATCGGGATCAAAGAAACAAGAAATTCGTACGCTGACTTGAACATACCCAGCATGTCCGAAAACGAAGAATTAGACGTGAGTGCTAGTACTTCTGATCAGGTACCAAGGGGAACTTTAAATCGTCCTGACCCTAAATTACCATCGAAATTAGTTACATGGATCGAATGACAATTCTGTTGACCCCCTCATTCAGACAATACAGCAACTGATTTTGGGTTCACAGAGATAATTTAGGGAAGAAATACGATCGATAAGAAACGATATGAATGTTTTATTTGGAGCGTTGCCAACAGCGCCACAAAATGTTCCGCCACCTACGGCACCCACTCGAATGAATTCTGACACCGGTACTTCCAATTTTGCGATTGATCATTCAATAAGAATGAAAGAGTGGAATATTACTTACGATGGTACTGGTAGGGTTTCAGATTTTTTATTTAAGTTGGATAGACTATCGGAGCGTTCGAATTGTTCGGATGGCCAATTAATGGCAAATTTACCAATTTACTTGACGGGAAAAGCAGATGAATGGTATTGGCTGTTCATTCAGCAAAACTCTAATCCAACCTACTACCAATTGAAACAGGCCATTACGAAACAATTCGGTACTCTGGAGAGTGATCAGGATATCGTCATTAGAATGTCAATGAGGAAACAAAGCTCACGCGAGTCATATGACGATTTTCACACGGCAATGATTTCTATGAATACTAGACTTGAACGACCGATATCTGATTCTTCGTTGATCGAGATTATTAAACGTAGCGTTTGACTTGACTTAAAGTACATGTTATTCAACTCCTGTACGAATGATTTAGATAGTTTTAGGGAAACTTCTCGTAAGGCAGAAATTCTGATTCAGGATAATAGGATCCGGAACCCGTTTTATTTTCATCGTAGAGTGGATGAAATTGATCACGTCGACGAATATGAGATAGTAAAGGACAGATAGAGGCTATGAGGTTGAACTGGGCTCAAATGGACTTTTCTAAATTCAAATGTTGGAACTGCTCCAAGATGGGTCATTCTTTTATGTATTGTCCTGAGGACTTTCGGAACCTCTTTTGTTATAAGTGTGGGCAACCTGGAGTTGCAACCCCAAAGTGCCCAAACGACCATACGGGAAACCTGAACAAGGGCGAGCCGTTAACCGGGGACGCTCGCTCTTCCCCCTAAATCCCGAGTTGTATTCTGTGGATGATAATACTATCTCCAAAAAACAAAACCCCATCACGATTTTACAACCATTAAGTTATGACAAATATCTTCAGGTGGACCTAGGACGTCCCACATTATCTGAAAGACGAATGAATTACAATAAGGTTAGGAATGAGATATTTGGAGCCTCTCCTAGAATTATGAAATGTCGAAAAAGATTCAAGTTCATTAGAGATATACATCGAGAAATTGTTAGTTCTTGTTTGCACGTTGGCGATGATAATCGACCCTATGCAAAGATTCGTATTTTTGAACATGACGTTTTAGACCTGCTAGATTCTGGCGCTAGCGTTTCTGTTTGGGGTCAAAATTGTTTTTCTTTCATTGAAAGCCACGGTATTAAATAAGGACCATTTAAATAAATAGTTTCGACGGCGGGTGGCTCAAAGCAGCAAGTAGTAGGTTTTTGTATATTGCCTGTTGTTTACAAGAATATTGAGAAGCAGATTGAATTTTACCTGGTACCATCTCTAAAACAGGAAGCATATTTAGGCGTGAACTTCTGGAGCGCGTATGCTTTGGTTCCGAATATTATACCTGTAGTTTCTGAGGTTCAAGTTAGGTCCGAGGGGCCAGAATTTCATGTCCTAACTGCTACCCAAAAAATTGAGTTGGAACGTGTGAAATTAAAATTCCCATCTTTTTCGGAACAGGGTCTTGGGTGTACGACATTGGTCGAACACCATAAAGACACTGGGAACGCCGTCCCCGTGAAATCTCGACATTTTCCATTGTCACCGCCCATACAACAGGAGGCATACGCCGAAATAGACCGATTATTGACGATGAACGTTATAGAGGAATCGAATTCTCCTTGGTGCAGCCCCGTTGTCCTTGTTCGAAAACCAGGAAAGGTACGATTGTGCCTGGACTGTCGAAAGGTTAACGAGCTGACCAAGAAGTATTCGTATCCTCTACCCCATATAAACGGCCTATTTTCTCGTTTTAGTGACACCTACTACATAAGCGGGATAGACTTAAAGGACGCCTTTCTCCAGATAAAACTCTCGGAGTCTTCAAAGGAGAAGACAGCCTTTGCTGTTCCGGAGAAACCATTGTATCAGTACCGAGTGGTGCCATTCGGACTATGCAATCGTCCCCAGACAATGAGCCGTCTCATGGACAAGGCAATACCTTCGAGACTCCGAGAGAATGTATTCGTCTATCTGGACGATTTATTAGTCTGTAGCTCTGATTTCGACTCACATATTCGTCTTCTGGGTGAGGTCGCCGATTGCCTCAAAAAGGCAAACCTTACAATAAACATTGAAAAGAGTAGGTTCGCCCAAAGGGAAATTAAGTACCTTGGGTACATTGTCGGTCAGGGTTGTCTTAAGGTGGATCCCTCAAAAGGCCATTAAGTCGTTTCCAGTGCCGAAATCCGCCAGACAACTCCGGCGATTCTTTGGCATGTCGAACTGGTATAGGACCTTCATTAAGAATTATTGTGATTTATCGGGCCCACTTACGGACTGCTTGAAAAGCCATTCAAACTGTCCGAAGAGGCTATTGAGTCCTTTTCGAGATTGAAGGATGCCCTTAGCGCCGCACCGGTTTTAGTCCAGCCCGACTTTAGCCGCGAATTTTCGATTCAATGTGATGCGTCACGGATAGGTGTCGGAGGGGTCTTATTTCAGGTGAATGACGAAGGCAGGGAAAGACCCATTGCCTTCGTTTCCAAGAAACTGAATAAGGCCCAACGCAACTATTCCGTAACGGAACTCGAGTGTATGGCGGCGATAGTGTGCGTTAAACATTTTCGACCCTATCTTGAGGGTTTGCCCTTTAGGATAATAACGGACCATTCAAGTCTAAAATGGTTAATGAACCAAAAAGACTTGAATGGACGTTTAGCCCGTTGGAGCATGAAACTTCAGGCGTTCGATTTTAAAATCGAACACCGCAAGGGCTCCCTCAACATAGTACCCGACACGTTATCAAGGTTCGACGTAGACGAAGTTGGTCAACTTGGATATTCTAACATCGAGGTAGACATGAAATCTTCCGAGTTTAATGACATAGATTACAAGAATCTTCGACAGGTCACTCGTGAAAAGAGTGAGAATTTTCCTGACTTACGTATCATTGACGACTTCGTATACAAAAGAGTGAAGTTTCGGGCAGGTTCGAAGGATGAAGAGGACAGTCTATGGAGGCTGTAAGTCCCCAGAAATTTAGGCATTAGCGTGACCAGGGCTGTACACAATAGCAATATCGGACATCATGGAGGTTATTTCAAAACACTTGCCAGGGTGCGACAAAAATATTTCTGGCCCTCCATGTGTAAGGACGTTCGCGATTGTGTACAAAGATGTGAGGAATGTAAATTGGTGAAGCCGCCTAATTACACATTAAGACCACCTATGTGGAGTCCATTTTCTACCTGCCGTCCTTTTCAGCGGTTACTCTGCGATTTTTTAGGGCCTTACCCCACCACAAAATCACGGAACTCGCATCTTTTTATAGTGATTGATCACTTTACTAAGTACCTATTTTTGGAACCAATGAGGACTGCCACCTCCGCTAATGTGGTCGAATATTTTCAAAACAGTGTTTTCCCAGCAGTTGGTGTTCCTCAATTTTTGCACACTGACAATGCAAAGCAATTTATTTCGGAGACGTTCCAAGAATTTATTTCCCAGTATGGTATCACTCACATCCGTACAGGAGTATACTCGCCGCAGGCCAATGCGAGTAAAAGAGCCAACAGAGAAATAATATCGAAAATCCGTCTGTACATCAAGGACGAGCCAAACCATTGAAATTGGGACAAGTGCATACCGAATATCCTATCCGTTCTTCGAAGTGATTTTCATTCGGCAATAGGTTGCTCGCCTTATTATGCACTGACAGGCCATAATATGGTTCAGCAGGGGACGGCATATGGTATCCTAGAGAAGATTGGTTGTATGACTGATGATGACATTGACGTAAAAATTAATTCGGAAAGACTTAGCCGAATCAGAAAGAAGATATCGGAACGCTTAGTATCAGCTCATGAGAAAACAAGGAAAACTTACAATACCAGATGCAAGACTGTGCAGTTTCGTGAGGGACAGGAAGTTTTCGTAAGACATTTTCAACGTAGTGATTTTTCTAAGGCAATAAATGCGAAATTCTTACCAAAATTTAACAAGTGCCGTATTAGAAAGAGAATAGGTAATTCTCTGTACGGCCTAGAAGATTTGAAGGGAAGGCATATTGGGAGATTTCACGCATCCGATATCCGCGTTTAAGTCGATTATATACACAATTTTTTCTATGTATTTATATGTACTGTGAAATCTTTCCTGTTCGTTCGGAAACTAATGTTACCAAACTGAGCAGGTTTGATATGGAGTTCCATAAATTTTGATTGTTCAGTATTCTATTTTGAAACCGAATATGGCAATGCTGAGTTGTAACGTCGATCTCCGACTTTTCTGTGTTTCTTGCAATTACGCCGCTAGTGGTTCATTCATAAACATATGAGTTTGTCTTCCTGAACACAGCCAATCAATCAGCGCGGCGATTGATTTACTGTAATGGTTTGGGAAGTTTTTGTGTATTTTGTTGGTTTTGTGGTGTTTAAGAATTTTTTTATTTGGATTTTTTTATTTTGGATGAAGTGCCGGTTTTAGGCTTAGAAACTTGAATGTTGCTTTATTTGAAATTTGATGATCTTTTATACTAAGATAACGGCATTTCTAATTCTATTTTCTTTTTTCCTATATATCCTTAAAAATAAACAACAATCCTTACATCTAAACATATGTTATATTATTTATTACTAAACTAAACAGCTGTTTGATATACAATGTTACTTAAACTATTGAACAGCTGACTTAAAACTAATGTACCGAATACACTACACTACATTTATTTTCCGACACCAGTTCTATTTATCTTGTAACAAATTTCACTTGTAACGAATTTTGTAATTCTGGCGATAATTTCAATATCACCCATAAAACGGTGGCGATAGTCCGTCATTTTGCTGAACGACTTGGTTATATTCAACAGGTTAGTAAGAATAGAAAAATTTACTGCGGTATGTTGTTCATAAGAAGTGGCCATAATTTTAGGCACGTGTGCGGGCAGAAGGCAGGAGTTGGAACTGGCCGGTTCCTTTGCCATATTAATTCTCCAATATTCAATTCTTAAAACAAGCCTACACGGAAGACATAAGCCAGTAAGAGAGGCAATCAAACACCGTTGTGGTCATTGGTGGTCATTCAGGAGGAATTAGCATTGTAGCTATGCATGCCAAATTTGGTTGAAATCGGTTCAGATTTAGATATAGCTCCCGTATATAGCTTTCGCCCGATTTACACTCATATGACCACAGAGGCCAATTTTTTGCTCCGATTTAGTTGAAATTTTGCACAGGGAGTAGAATTAGCTTTGTAGCTATGCGTGCCAAATTTGGTTGAAATCGGTTCAGATTTAGATATATCTCCCATATATAGCTTTCGCCCGATTTACACTCATATTACCATAGAGGCCAATTTTTAACTCCGATTTAGTTGAAATTTTGCACAGGGATTAGAATTAGCGTTGTAGCTATGCGTACCAAATTTGGTAGAAATCGGTTCAGATTTAGATATATCTCCCATATATAGCTTTCGCCCGATTTTCACTCATATTACCATAGAGGCCAATTTTTAACTCCGATTTAGTTATAGATATAGCTCCCATATATATGTTTTTCTGATTTCGACAAAAATGGTCAAAATATCAACATTTTCCTTGTAAAATCGCCACTGCTTATTCGAAAAGTTGTAAAAATGACTCTAATTTTCCTAAACTTCTAATACATATATATCGAGTGATAAATCATAAATAAACTTTTGCGAAGTTTCCTTAAAATTGCTTCAGATTAAAATGTTTCCCATATTTTTTTACTAAAATTGTGTTCCACCCTAGTGTATTAGCCGACTTAAATTTTGAGTCTATAGATTTTGTCTATCAAATTCTGTTCAGATCGAGTGATATTTAAATGTATGTATTTGAGACAAACCTTTATATATAGCCTCCAACACATTTGACGGATGTGATATGGTATCGAAAATTTAGATCTACAAGGTGGTGCAGGGTATAATATAGTCGGCCCCGCCCGACTTTAGACTTTCCTAACTTGTGTTTTAAATAAAGGCTTTCTTATACCTCATTCAAATTACACTTCCAAAATGCACTTAAACTAGATTCCAAATGCCATTTGCCTTATAAAAAAAGGTACTTAAAATTCACTTTTAGTAGATTTCAAACCTAATGTGAATTGACTATTGGATATATTATAACGTAATTCACGAATCCTACTCCCTTAAACAACCTACACTTATTTCAATTATAAGTGTGAAATTAATTTGCGTGTAATCTTATTTAGATGTTTTGTTTATTTATACAATATTCGTTTCTATTCAAGTAGTGCTCCTATTACAGCATTACTCGCCATATTTTGATCCATTGTAATCGGCGATAGAAACCAATATTTGCGAGATTTGGTTGCCTGAGACAATAAGTGGCAATTTTGCAAACTTTGTGTATCTACGAATAAGTGATTACATATTAGGTGATTATATGCTCTAAAAGCACTACTTATTTCATGGCCTAAAGTACGCCTGGGGAGAAGTACTTTCCTCCTAGGACATGCGTATGTAAATGTAATCCGGAGCGATGCAAATTAATATGTGGTTATTAATTTTAAAATATGCTTACATGGAAGATTACCGGGTAATGAGAGTTTTTGCTGGGATACGATTATTCGATAGTTATAAAGTTATAATGAATTCTTAAATTTAAATAAAGAGAAATGTTTTCACCAATGAAATGTGCAAAGAAATAGACCTATTGTGTTTGTCGAAAATACAGATAAGTCTTCGAAGAAATAATTGTGGCCCCCTCTAATTTATTTGTGCGACTTTGAAAGGTATGTAAAATTCTACTGTTTTCGTGTGTCTGTTTGTTTTGGGAACAAAGAACCTCGCCAGCCGACTGAAGCAAGCCGAAGAAAACCTATCATGCCACACAGTTCCCGGACAACACATCAACCGTGGTTGAGGACATGTAACATAGGCTATTTTGAATTTCTTCGAAAATTTTAAAGTTTTATTTCCAAAAAATGTTTTTTACATAATTTTGTTTTTTTTTTTTAATAAACAGAATATAATTTTTGATCCACAGTCCATTTGGTTTTTGTCAAGCAATGTTCTTTTCTAGCTTTAAGTCTTTTATAAGACACATTTTGAAGTTTTATAGTAAAAATTTAATAATATGTAATGTTGAACATCTTTTCGGAATCTTCCGAAAATTTTTGGAATATATGTAAAAAGAAACTTTTTGGTGCTCGGCCGAAGCAGGGATAGAGCCCACGATCCTTTGTATGAAAGGTGGGCATGCTAACAATTGCACAACGGTGACCATCTATTATTACAGAAAATGGTAGTAAAAACTCGTGGAAGAGAGAAAAGATTGAGGAGAGATTAGGTAATTAGCCAGGAACGAAACTTTTTTTATTTAGTCTATGAAATTTTTTTTACATCGTGTAAAAAAAAAGAATTATTTTTTCTTGCGTATATTTAAAAGATTACATCGAAATATTTATATAGAACCCTCTAAATAATTGTTTTGTAACACATTTAAACTATGCAAAGTAACTAAAAGTTTCCAAACCATAATATGGGTCTACATTTTTTTCTTCTAGAATTCGTAGAATTTTGTAAGGAATGTAGTTAAAAATTACGAATCCACTCGAAAACGGAACTTCCAGGTTCAAAATACTGACCCCACTTTGTCAAAATTTTGCAAAAAAATTAAAATCTTGCGAACGGTAAAAGATAATTGCACACATGAATTATAAATTTTTATCGCGACCGGCGATTTGTAAAAAAAGAAGTAATTTTATTGTCCCGAACATTAATTGAAACACTTGTTGATTGGAGTTCTTGTTACAGACTAACTTATTCTTTATTTTAAATTATATACCTGAATTCAATGGTTGTCTTATTTTTTGCTGACTATGGGAAAGATACAAAAAGTATAAATGAGTGGAAAACCAAATTTAAAAATTAAAAATGAAAAGTTAGCATAACTGTATTAGTCCGAAATGTTATGATTTGCCCAATACCGGATATGGTATTGGGATCCCTTTTGTTTCTTTATTTCATTTACTAAATCGTCAATTTTGTCTATCTTATTATTTTGTTGGTATGCATGGGATTCTACATATGTGATCTCGTTATTAGTTAGAATATTTGGGTGAATTATTCCATACTTTGCAGAAACTACATTAGCTTGAATTTGCTCTATTTTACTTTTTAACAATTGAATTATTATCATTTGTTGCATGTACATATGTTGTTTATAGTCTTCATTTTCTATTGCAAAGTTAAAGTGGTCATTAATATGTATTTGTTTGTTTATTGTCTCGTTAGTTTGTGAAAAGTATCTTTGTATTGTTTGTCTGTCTTAATCGTCCATAGTTCCAAAAGTCCATTTAGATAAAGTTCCTATAGCGTTTATGAGACCTCGGTTTTGTCTAGTCTTCATTGGTATTAAAGTTTATAATTTATAACGAATTTCTAATAGTTCGGTCTGTAGTAAGTCTTTGTTGTTTGTTTTCATTAATAGGGCTGTTTTCTTTTTGCACTGGATACAACATTTGTATGGGCTATCCAGAACATCGTTGCACTGGTGTTCTATCCAGAACATCTCATCAGTGCAAGTCGCGCCGATCTTGCCAGATTGTGTTTTGATAAAGTGACGCTTCATCGATTCACAATAGCACTTTATTGTGACTAATTTATCGAAAAACATGAAATTCAAAGTGGTATAGTGTCATAAATAATCGCAGCAGTAAATATTTATTACTAATTGGAGCATTTCATACATTAAAAATGCAAGATTTCACATATTTTCTGTGATTATTTTTGAACAGCTGATGACAGTGTTGCATATTTTTGGATATGTCCTGGATAAACGAGTACTCTGTTTTCTTTTAGTCGGGAGCCACCGTGGTGCAATGGTTAGCATGCCCGCCTTGCATACACAAGGTCGTGGGTTCGATTCCTGCTACGACCGAACACCAAAAAGTTTTTCAGCGGTGGATTATCCCACCTCAGTAATACTGGTGACATTTCTGAGGGTTTCAAAGCTTCTCTAAGTGGTTTCACTGGAATGTGGAACGCCGTTCGGACTCGGCTATAAAAAGGAGGTCCCTTGTCATTGAGCTTAACATGGAATCGGGCAGCACTCAGTGATAAGAGAGAAGTTCACCACTGTGGTATCACAATGGACTGAATAGTCTAAGTGAGCCTGATACATCGGGCTGCCACATAACCTAACCTTAGTCCTTCTTGGCTTAGGGTATCCAGTGCTAAAAGAAAACAGCCCTAATATTATATCGTCTGTCCTGTCATTGATAATTTGTTCTATCTCGTCGATGTTTATTATGTGTAAGATTATGTCATTTTCTAAAACTATGTCCTGTCTATAGTTGGCAACACTGTTGTGCTTTAGTGGTGTTTTTCTTAGCGCTATTAAAAATTTGAATAATTTTTGTGTTTTTTTGCATGTAAAGAAAAGTTTAATTTGTGCCGATGTATTTTAAGTTATTCAGGTGAGTGATTAGTTTGTTGAAATGTTCAATGTTGGTTAATCCTCTGTGTAATTAATCTGTATTGTATTTATTCTCATTGGATTATTTGTCTGTTAAATAGTTTGTGTTAGTTTACAATAACAAGTGTGCTTTGTTTTCTTGTACCAGTTGTTTTGTTTATGTACATGTAATTTTCTCAGTGGCTGTGGATATACATACATACATTATTATCAAGCGGTGTTGTATTGTTGATTTGGTGGTCAAACGGTGTTGTCAATACTTATATTTATTGATTTCTGTTTTTGGCGTTTTTAGTTTAGTATATTGAGGCAGTGGGATATTTTCATTTGATTTTTGTTATAGTTTATTTTATAATTTGTATTTGGATTTCAACTTAATTTTATTTTGTTACTGAATTCACCATGGTATGCTCGAATGAGGATTGTAAAATTGCTTCTGATGATGATATTGTTATTGTATGCTGGCTTTGTGTTAGGCATTGGCATTCGAGGTATGCTGGACTGGCTGCAAGGGTGGTAGATGAGTTGTACGTTGGTAACAACGATCTTAGATGGTGTTGTGTGAGATGTAGGAAGATTAGTGTGGAGTTCTATAACTTTTTTAGAGAGGTTACGTCTGAGGTGACTACGTTGACGCGTGACTTATGGGAGCTGTATTCGAACTTTGTGAAATTTTCGACGTTTTTTGATAGGTTTCCAGATCTTTCGTCATTTGTTGCCGCTCCTGTATCGGGTACGAAACGGAAGAGGTCTTCGAAAAAATCGTCGCCGAAGGAGGGTCGTACTAGGGTTGTTAGGACTGGTTTGGGGCTGCCGAAATCTGGCGTGGGATCATCAACTCTTGGGGGTGCATCAGCGGTTGTAAGGGGTACGAAGGATGCGATGCCTAGTGTTTCCGGTACGTCGGAAGGTGGTGCCGTATCGTCACTGCCCCGAGCGGCTGTGACTGCTCCTATTTCCTGTGATCCTCTTCCAGGTATTGTAGCTGAACAGTCCACGAAAGCTCCTGTACCGACGATTCCTTTGGTGACTGACTCGACTTCTTCGCGGGGTCGTGGTGTCAAGGACACCTTCCCATCTGAGCGAATTGTTCTGGACGATGTTGATGGTATTGAATTCCTTACGGTAACGGTAGATGTTCTGGGATTTAGGTCACATGCTCATATATTCCTCCGGCTTCCGAGTATTCTATCTATGAGCGTCATTTTGTGGCAATAAATAGTATTATGTCTGGAATGAATGCTTCGGACAGGATCGTGGTTTTGGGCGATTTTAATTTGCCTATGGTGCCTTGGCTCGACTTACCTGATACGGAGGCGTTGACTCCACTGACTACTTCTGGTGGATCGGAATGGGTGACGACTTTTTTGATCTTTTTCTTGATGCTGGTTTGGGTCAGATAAATGGAGTTTTGAATTTCTTTGCGAAGATTCTTGATTTGATTTGGAATGCGATCCTTATAATTTTGATTTGTCCAGATGTGATCCTGTTTCTTATTATGAGGATAGGTATCACCCTGCTTTCTCTCTTTGCCTCTTGGATGTTGCTCATGAGTCTCAAATGGTTACTGCTCGGGATGAGGTATTTTCACTATATTTTAAGAAGACGAATTTCGCTTTCTTGAATTCGCTTCTTTCGGGTGTTGACTGGGGCTCTGTTTGTAGGTGTGATCGGTTGTCTGATATCGATATGGCTGTTGATAATTTCTACAGGGTTTTGGACGGTTTCGCGGTTCATATCCCTATGGTTCACATCCCTATTCTATATCCCTATTCTATTAGGTCGCTTGATAATTCTGAGGTTTTGCTCCGAATGTCTCTCTGCTCCATTGTCGATGTTATTTAATAGTTCATTGAGGTTCGGTTATTTCCCTCTAAGATGGAGGAGCTCTTTTGTCGTACTACTTCATAAGTCGGGGAGCCCCTTTGATGTGGGTAATTATAGGGGGATAGCAAAATTGAGTGCTATTCCCAAGGTTTTTGAAAAGATGGTGACTGATGTTTTGTCGCATGGCATTTCTTCGATACTGGATCCATGGTTTTCGAAAGGGCCTATCGACTACTACGAATTTGGTGGAATTTACTTCTCATGTTATTAATCAGTTTTTTGTTGGGAATCAGACACATGTTATTTATACGGATTTTAGTAAGGCTTTTGACCGGGTGAATTAAAAGCTCTTGTTATATAAGCTGGATAGGATTGGATTGGCCAGTACACTTTTGGCTTGGATTTCGTCGTATCTTGATTGCCGTACGCAGATTGTGTCTTTTGGTGATTCCTATTCAAGGTGCTTTGATGTCCCATCAGGTGTGCCTCAGGGTAGTCATTTGGAGCCTGTCTTATTTTTGTTATTTGTAAACGATTTACGTCAGTCCGTAGTTAACTCTAGGATTTTGATGTATGCTGATGACGTTAAGTTATTCTCCTCGTTTGATAATTCTGGTCAGGTGCATTTATTACAAGGTGATTTGGATAGCCCTTTCGGACCCTTATGTTACAAAGAGGCTTTTTACTGCCCTTGTTAGACCCATTCTCAGGGATCCTCAGTATGAAGTTTACATTGATAGGATAGAATCGGTTCAAAAGCAGTTCTTGTTGTTCGCTTTGAGACATCTTCATTGGAACAGTGATTTTGTTCTTCCTTCATACACTTCTAGATTGAGGCTGATTAATTTGCCTACTCTTAGGAGCCGACGGACGATGTTGAGCTCCATGATGATGTATAGGTTAGTTAGTGGGGATATTCCATGCTCGGAATTGATATCTAGGATTAGGATAAATGTTCCTTTTAGGGCATCTAGGAATTACCAGTTTCTTTACATGGATTTTCAACGTTCGAATTATGCTTCTGTGGAGCCTATTCGTAGGATGTGCATTATTTTTAATTCAATCTATCATCTAGTAGACACTAACCTTAGTATTGATATGATGAAGTCTAGAATTTTTGCATATTTGGATAACTAATACATTAGTTTTACTGAATAATCTAATATTTGATCTTGTGTTTTAATATATCCGGCTGATGAGTCCTTCTCTGTAGCTGGTCAAATCCCTCTGCCTCCACCCCTCCATGGTCCGGATCATGGTGTGTACGCTGTCCCTACGTCATGGGGACGAGGCCCTCACGGTCGAAATGGGCGGAAAAGTGGGCGATGGGACCGTTCGTAAAAAAAATCCTGTCTGATCTACCAGTTCCGTAAGAGTCATTGTCGTTTCAGGGCCTGAAAATTTTAAAGGTTTTTTAATATTTATGGGATGAATATTTTGTAATTTTCTTTTTCTAAATTTAGGTTGTTCTTTGTGCCGAAGGGCTTTGTAATTTTTTATGAATCCTTCTGTCCTTGTTTCTTGATATTCTTCCCTACTCTCATTTAACTTGTCTATAATTTTATTTTTTGTCGTCTGCAAATTGTTCTTTATTATTTATGGATTTACTTGGTTATTGTGTACTTCGATTGGTTTGTGTTTGATTGTAGAGTGAATTTTTTCATTATAATTTCGTATAGCTTTTTGAATTAATTCTTTGACTGTTAACCCTTTTTCTGTTTTGTATAAGATCTTGAATTTTTCTGCTAAAGTACTATGAAATCTTTCGATGTCAGCGTTTCCCTTATGACTATTAAATTTTGTTAAGTGAAGTTGTATGTTTTCATTATCTAAAAATTATTTTATCCTTACTGCTTTAAACTCATTGTCTGCCACTATTTTGCTTGGAATTCCTAATTTTGTGAAATAGGCCTTCTATCATATTTTATTTCCTGACAAATTTCGCACTGATTTATTACTATCTGAATTAATTCCAGCAATTGTTGGTAGTAAGGTTGGCTGATAAGTCCCCGGTCTAACAAAGAAAAACTCATTTTTTGTCAAAATTCGTTTTTATTATTCAACATAGTTCCCTTCAAGAGCGATACAACGATTATAACGACATTCCAATTTTTTGATACCATTTTGGTGGTACTCCTTCGGCTTTGCCTCAAAATAGGCCTCAGTTTCGGCGATCACCTCTTCATTGCAGCCAAATTTTTTCCCTGCGAGCATCCTTTTGAGGTCTGAGAACAAGAAAAAGTCGCTGGGTGCCAGATCTGGAGAATACGGTGGGTGGGGAAGCAATTCGAAGCCCTATTCATGAATTTTTGCCATCGTTCTCAATGACTTGTGGCACGGTGCGTTGTCTTGGTGGAACAACACTTTTTTCTTCTTCCTAGGGGCCGTTTTGCCGCGATTTCGACCTTCAAAAGCTCCAATAACGCCATATAATAGTCACTGTTGACGGTTTTTCCCTTCTCAAGATAATCGATAAAAATTATTCCATGCGCATCCCAAAAAAACAGAGGCCATTACTTTGCCAGCGGACTTTTGAGTCGCTTCGGAGACGGTTCACCGGTCGCTGTCCACTCAGCCGACTGTCGATTGGACTCAGGAGTGTAGTGATGGAGCCATGTTTCATCCATTGTCACATATCGACGGAAAAACTCGGGTGTATTACGAGTTAACAGCTGCAAACACCGCTCAGAATCATCAACACGTTGTTGTTTTTGGTCAAATGTGAGCTCGCGCGGCACGCATTTTGCACAGAGCTTCCGCATATCCAAATATTGATGAATGATATGACCAACACGTTCCTTTGATATCTTTAAGGCCTCTGCTATCTCGATCAACTTCATTCTACGGTCATTCAACCATTTTGTGGATTTTTTTGATGTTTTCGTCGGCAACCACCTCTTTCGGGCGCCCACTGCGTTCACCGTCCTCCGTGCTCATTTTACCACGCTTGAATTTTTTTCACTTCAGAAATCAGTATTTTTATCAAAACACGAAATTCCTTTTTTCCATTTTTTTCACAATAACAAAAGTTGCTTCACAAAAGACGCTCTATCTCGCAAACTAATTGACTTACAGAAGTCCAATTTTGACACGAATCATTTGAAGGTTGGTACTATATAAAAATGCATTTAATACTAGCGACGCCATCTATGTGTCAGACCGGGGACTTATCAGCCAACCTGTTAGTTTGTTTCTGATTTGATTGTATGTTTCTGATATGCCTGAGTGTAAGCTTTCTTTCACATGGTATAAGGAAATTTGTTTAACAGCTTTGACTTCAGTTTCAATGTCCTGTGCTCTCATACACGCAAAGAAATAAAACGTTTGGAAAACGTGTACCGAAAACGTTTTTCTTTTGTTAGAGTTTTTTGAATTGCTTCGAAAAGTACACACTTTTATCACCAAAAAAAAATCGTTTGTTACAAAATGTTAATTTTTTAAATAAAAAAAGTTATTTTTGAACCAACAACACAGTCCATTTCGTTTATATCAAACACTGTTCTTTTCTGACTTTAGGTCTTCAATAAGACACATTTTACAGTTCAAAATTTAACATACTACAATGTAATAATGTTGAACATTTTTTCGGAATCTTCCTAACATATCTGGAATATATGTAAAAAAAAAAAAAACAAAAAAAAACTTTGGTCGAAGCAGGGATCGAACCCACGACCCTTGGCATGCAAGTCAGACGTAGCAACCACTGCTCCATGGTGCCCAACTAAATGTATTTTTCTGTGAAATAAACTTTGTTTAATCGGCTCGTGGGCGCCGCAAGCTATGCTATATAAATATAACTTATATGGGTAATTTTCTATTGATGACAATAACGGCTACATAGCTCAGTGGATAGTGTGTTGGCTTACAAATTGCATGATCCGCGGTTCGATTCTCCATCCAGGCGAAAGGTAAAAAAAATTGTAAAAATTTATAAAATCATATAATTTCTTCTACATTGTTTGTATTACAGAAAAAGGTGCTAAGAACTAAAAAACTTCGTGGAAGTGAGAAAGATGTGAGGGAAAATGCAATTAGCTAGAAAAAATATTTTTTGAGTTAGTCTTTATGAAATTATTTTTACATCCTGGAAAAGAATAAACGTTTATCACAAAAAGTATATACTTTTCTTCCAAATACACTTCCTTTCAACGAAAAGTAAATGAGAAACGAACTTTGTTTGTCTAAAATTTCGTTTGGGAGGAAAGAATTATTTTTTTGCGTGTAGTACATTTAATGAATTTTATTTGGTTGTCGTTTGAATACATTTCAATAAGTTTTTCTTGAACTACGTTATAACTATGGTCAGAAATTTCAGAATATATTCCAATTTTTCCTTTTTTTATGCATCTTCTAAATACGTCTCCCATTTGTTCAAAATCGTTTTCAGCAATGAATATTATTCTTTTTTCATGTAATGTTTTAAATTCTTCTGTTTTATTGTTTGTCAAGTAATTTGTGTTTTATATTTGTTTGCTATTTCCTCTTTGCTTATAAAATGATCACCTAAATTCTCTTCTGCTGAGTGTATTGTTGCCATTGATTCATTGTCCTCTATATTATTCACTGATAAATTAAAAATTTGCGTACTTCCACTGTCTGTTTCTTCAGCCTTAATTTCTTCATTATTTTCTATTCTACTGAGGAAGTCGTCTACATTATTTTCCATATTTTTCCGAAAATAAATTGAAATAACCTGTGAAAATTTGAGGAACAAAATACAACAACAACCAAAAGTGTTTCATCATGATTTGTATTGTTACGAACAACAACAAAAATATAAAAGTGGGAGTAAAAGACAAAGTGAAAAGTTCCAGTAACAACAACAATACTGTGCACAAGGGACATAAGAACAATTGAAAAGTAATTGAATAACTAAAATAATTATAACTTTCCGAAAAATCGGTCAAACAAACCCATCTAACAAACTGATCGGTCGTAAATAAAACGAAAAATAATTAAAACTAAAGTGGTTGTAAGTGATAGTGATATTATCACAAAAAAAAAAAAACAATTTTAGCTATAATTTAAAGTGATTTATGAAATTTATGGTGATATTTTTTGAAAACAATATTAAAATATTTTTTTGCCAAAACCATAGGCCTACATGGTACCGTTGAAAAAAAAAATAGAGAGCAGAGGATTAGTGAGAAACAAAATAAAACCTGTTGGAAAATAAAAATCAAATTAAGTTTGTAAAATAATATCGGAAATTGTCTGTTATACGAGAAATTTAATAATAAATTGAAGCGGTGAGTCCTTTTCACATTTTATATTTGTTTTGATTTTTTTATTCAACTACTTACAAAATTCGCAAGAAGAAGAAGAAAGTTGGGAGAGTGCATAGACCCATCAATCAACGTTTACAACAACAACAATAAACAACACTGTGCTACAGAAACATACGAATCGAAACAAAGAATACAATAGTCGTGTTTTATAAACAAAAAGGGAAAAATATATTGTTTGTTTGATTGCTAAACAAAAACATTGAGAGCAGTGACAATATAAATCAATATTATTGAATCAAAGTGCTTCTGTGTTAGTCCTCCTTATTTGAAAAATAACTTTCGGTTGTCCACCTGACTTCATATGCTAAATAGGGAACTAAAAATCGAATAATTATCGAAACAAATTGATCTAAAGACAGTACTAATTGAGAAATTTGAACGAAAAACTCTAATCCGCGAAAAATCAACAAGATTAAATAGAGTACTGTGTCAATTTATACTGATACACTTTACAAACAATTTTTTTTCTAACTTCGTTTAAAATTTACCCACAAGCGTCAACTTGACACACATTAAAAATTTTCAAAACAAAATTCCATAAAAATGGCGTCCATGATAACCTTTAATTTTGATTGCGACCAACTATATGGGTATTGTAAACGTTTCAAATCTGCTGAATCTACTTCAACATCAGCTCTGAACGTACAGGATGCGGAACTTGAACGTAGATGGAAGGAGTTAGTCTCATCATACAAACTTATAATGACTGAAGAAGATGGTAAATTTGAAGAAAAGGAGTTAAAAACTTGTTCTTCCAAATATGAAGATGCTTGCAAGGCATATACAAGTTGAAAAACAAATATAACCTATAGCAGAGAGGTACCTTTATCCAGTCAATCCGCGATAAAGGTACCTCTCTGCGATACTCCTTTTGAGGGCGGATACTCGAAATGGCCTGCATTTCGCGATATTTTTTGGGCAGTTTTTGGAACTCATGCTGAATTATCTCCAGCACAAAAATTGTTCCATTTGCGTAGTAAGACCAGGGGGAAGCTTTACAAATTATTTCAAGTTTTGATCTAGTAGACGACAACTTTCAACTCGCTTGGGACGCGCTTAAGAGCCGTTACGAAAATCCCCGCATACTGGTTCATCAACAAATGAAATATTTATTCGGCATACCATCGGCTCATCATGAGACCCCTCGATCTATTCGTCAAATTCAACGTGGAATTAATGACAGTTCATCCATTTTTAATTCTTATACTATTCAAACCAACAACTGGGACCCTTTTATTGTTTACAACTGTGCCACAAAACTTCCTCAAGATACTCTGCGGGCGTGGGAGGATTCTCTAACCAACCACAAAGAACTGCCTACTTGGCAACAAATGGATACTTTCTTGTCCAAACGTATTGAAATGTTAGAAACTATCTACGACATGAAGAAAACATTTTCTCGAGATAATCCCTCATCTCATCAGAAAGCACAAGCTTTTCATGCCAACTTGGATACAAAAAAACACAAATCTGCCTGCAAGAAGTGCAAACAATATCATCCTTTATATCTGTGTGAATCATTTAAATCTCTCTCTGTTAATGATCGTATTAAGTTTGTCTACACAAATAAAATTTGCTCTAAATGTTTAAATATATCTCATTTCAAGAATAATTGCCAAAGTACTAGAACTTGTGCGAAATATGATAAAAAAAAACACCACACCCTTCTACATTTAGAATCTAACGCAAGAAGGGAAAAACTGTTACGGATACTGTTCAGACACACTTTGCCCAAAATCAAAGTACAACTATTTTGCCTACAGCTTTAATTGATGTGGAACATACAGGCCAATTATTTACTATTCGTGCTCTTTTGCTGGGTCAGAAAAAATTTTCTATCCAGGCGCATTCAACAAAACTTATCTTTACCAGTCTCATCACTCTCAAATTTCGGGTTTAGGGGGTACAATAGTGGGTAACTCCAATCATCGCTGTTTTGTTACTATAAGATCTAGAACATCGAACTTCGCCTTAAAAATTGAAGCCATTATCGTATCCAAACTATCACACTTTTTACCCTCCAAGCTGGTACGAATTGAAAATCTTCCTGACATACAAAATTTAAAATTGGCGGATCCACACTTTTCCAAGCCAGCTCCTATAGACATGATTATAGGTAGTGACTATTTGCCTTTCATAAATTTGCACGGAGTTGTATAAATATTGAGTGTGATTTAGAAGCCCGAGAATCACACTTCGGTTGGTATCTTTCCGGACCCCTTACGGCAAATAGAATCCACACTTTTTCAACAATTGTTTCTGATTCAGATGATTTTTTACTATCTGAAGAAATTAAAAAGTTCTGGGAGATCGAAGAAATTCAAAATAAATCTCTGACATTAGATTCGGATGAACATTGCGAAAAGTTTTTTCAAGAAACGACTTACCGTCAACCTGACGGTAGATATGTTGTACGTCTTCCATTTCGACCAGAATTTCCAGAAAAACTTTTTCTTGGACCCTCTCGCAACATGGCACTTGTCCAGTATCACCAAATGGAAAATACTCATAACAAATCTCCTGACCTTCATACCCAATATACTGAAGTATTACGTAAATACCTCAAAATGAATCACATGGAATCTGTCCAAGCTTTTGAATCTCGCGGAGACAAACAGTTCTCATTTTTTCTACCCCATCACGCAGTTGTCAAACCTGACAGCAAAACTACTAAGTTGCGTGTAGTGTTCAATGGTTCTAAAAAAACCAACAGTGGTTTCTCCTTGAATGACGTCGATAAGAACACTTTTGCGCTTAATTGAAGATGTTTCCGATAATCAGCCAGATGTGGCGAAAATCCTAAAAAGTGAAATCTATGTTGATGATGTGTTATCAGGTTGGCACACAATCGAAGAAGCCAAGGTAAAACAATATAGACTGAAAAAAGATCTCACTTCTGCTGCCTTCCCCCTAAAAAAATCACATCTAATCACAAGTCTTTACTCGAAAATGTTGACCCGGCAGATCTTCTTGAAGAAGATTTTTTGAATTTGGACGGTTCATGTACTGCCAAAACCTTAGGCATACGTTGGAACGCGTTGTCAGACACATTCTATTATCCACTCGGCTCAATAAATGATGCCCCAACAGTCACAAAACGTCGTATACTTTCGGTAATTGCTCGCCTTTTCGACCCTCTTGGTTGGCATGGGCCCACAATTATTTTGCCTAAATTACTAATGCAGCAGCTATGGGAAGAAAAGACTGATTGGGACGAGGCAGTTTTGCAACACCTGCATATAAAATGGACACAGTTTCGTTCAGATTTAAGACATATCGAACATCTAAAAATCCCTCGATGGATAAACTTTACACCACAACACACAGTTCAGATCCATGGGTTCTCAGATGCATCTGAGAAAGCCTACTGTGGCGCTGTTTATATACGAATCAATGATGCTGGAAAACTTTGTAGTCATCTATTGGTAGCCAAAACACGCGTTGCTCCATTAAAGCGGACTACCACACCGAAACTAGAACTTTGCGGTGCAGTCCTTCTGACTATATTAGTTACACTGGTAAGTCAAACTCTAACAGCTGATTATGAGTTGTTTATATGGACAGACTCTTCCATCGTGTTAGGCTGGTTACAGAAACCCATTCCAATTTTAAAAACTTTCGTGGCGAACCGCGTGTCTGAGATTCTTTCTCATACCGATATAAATATTTGGAAACATGTCGGAACTTCAGATAATCCCGCCGACTTGGGCACACGAGGATGTTCTCCGACTGAACTTAATAACCATAATTTATGGTGGCATGGGCCTACCTGGCTTCAAGAATCATAAGATTCTTGGCCGAAACCGCGGATTTTTGATCCTACTGAGCTGAAAACTAAAACGGTCTCAAACTTTAACTTACAAATCAACTCAGATATTCTCTTAAGATTTTCATCACTTCACAGAGCTCTTCGGGTCATGTCATATGTACTACGTTTTATTAATAGCTGTCGTAAGCAGACCAAGTCAATTACCAGAGAACTAACACATTCCGAGATCAACTCTACTAAACTGTATTTAATGAGACTATCTCAACGAGTTTATTTTGTGCTCGAATATGAATCTCTCTCTCAACGGATGAAAATCAATAACAATAATATCAATAAGTAACATCATTATTACTGTCATTAGCCCCATTCCTCGACAAAGACAATTTGCTTCGAGTTCGTGGTCGACTAGAAAATGCTGGTTTAAGCTACGACGAAAGACATCCTGTCATAATTCATTACAAATCTCATTTTGCCGAGTTACTTATACGATCTACTCATCATCTACTGATGCATGCCGAATATAATATCATGCTATGAGCAATCAGACAAGACAATTCGAATCAAAAATTTGATTCGAGACTTTAAACCTTGCATTTTGTACAATTCATGGCAGCATTGCCACTTGAACGGGTAAATTATTCTTTGCCATTTACTTACGCTGGAGTAGACTTTGCTGGTCCCTTCAACTTGAAGACTTTTACCTTGCGTCAAGCTAAAACAATGAAAGGTTATGCGGCTGTATTCGTTTGTTTTTCAACCCGAGCCGTACACCTTGAGGTTTGTTCAGACTTATCGACCGACGCCTTCCTGGCAACTTCACACGATTTACGGGACGTCGAGGTTTGCCGAAGACCATGTTCTCCGACAACGGTCGTAACTTCGTGGGAGCAAGTTACAAACTATTAAAAGAGCATAATTCCTTCTTACAGAATGTAGAGCAAAGTCTAGCGGCCAAATACGCAGAACACGGGTTTTCATGGTCTTTTATACCACCCCATGCTCCGCATATGGCGGGCCTCTGGGAGGCGGCGGTTAGAAGTATGAAGACACCTGAAGAAAGTTGCATCCTACTTAACTTTTACGTTCGAAGAGTTTAGCACAATTCTCATTCGTATCGAGTCAATCTTAAATTCGAGACCCATATCGCCGATGTCCGAAAGTACTACAGAATTATTACCTCTCACACCTGGTCACTTTCTCAGAGGGGCTCCACTTATAGCTCCCCCTGAGACTACCACTAACTTGAAAAATTTGAACTTGCCATACTTAAATCGATGGCAACGTCTCAAACCATACAGCACATCTTTAGTCAACGATGGAAAGCTGAGTACATCACAGAACTCCAGCGACGCTATAAATGGAAGTCAATGAGAGAAAACTTAAAAGAAAACGATTTTGTTATAATCAAGGACGATTCACTCCCGCCTACAGAATGGCGCCTCGGTCGCATTATAAGACTAATTCGTGGTAAAGATAATCATGTGCGCGTCGCCGAAATGAGAACGCAAAATGGCAACATATTACGCCCAATTGTTAAACTGTGCATTTTACCAACCTCACCAAATAAACATTAAAACCACAAAATTGATCTTCTCTAGAAAACATTATTCGTTTCTGTACTTGCTTATCTATTTTCTTATTACTCTAGCCAACATAATGACGGCCTGTTAATCATCACATATCCACATATCTTCTCCTGCAGCTCCAATTCCGTCTATCATCACTGCCTTGTGACATGAGCTTACTGACCTGAGTTTCTGCAAAGTTCGCCCGACAGCATGTTGAATGCACCATTCAACAAGGGTTAATCCTTACGTGAAATGTCAAATATCTAAATTTCCCTTTTTTGAATTTGTTCTACAAATTTATAATATATCTATCTTTATCTAGCTTTAAGATTCAATGTACCATTTTTTCCGCTTCTTGCGCGCTTTTCACCTTGTATTAGTTGAAGTTCAACTTTCATTAAAGCAGGTCCAACCGCCGCCTTAAAAACTACTTGTTTTATAATTGGTTAAATCTATCTCATGTTAGCCCTCTTCACTGCAAGAATAAGGCTAAACAGGTCTAAAATAATTAACATTCCATAGTATTGCCAAAAATTCTTTGTCTGTCGCAGAATAATTTCTCTCATGATTATTTAAAGTCCTTGAAGCGTAACACACTGGGTGTCCTTCCTGTAACAACACCGCTCCTATGGCGTAATTGGATGCATATGTAGTCAAAGTGAATTGTTTTTCAAAATCTGTGTAACGTAATATCGGATGAGAACTTATCAATATTTTTCATTTTTCAAATGCTTCTATGTAAGTTGGATACTTTTGATTGATTTTACAACTCAATCCAAACATTCTCGTCTCTGGCATCCAAAAACTCGCAGCTACATTTACTTGTTGCTTGAAGCGCCGCCAACTCGCACGAGTTATCATTAGCATCTTTCCATGCGCAATTGCTTCTGCACAGGTATTCCTTTTCACCACTCAGCTGACATTGATTCAATAGAGCTTGCGACATCAGATGATAAGCATCTATCTCATAACTGTATACCAGAAACTCCTGACGTATAGCAGATATCACTGTAGTGTCCTTCTTCTCCATAGGCAACGGTATAACTTGCTTCTCTGCCGGGTATTTCAAATTGTGCTGATTTTCAAGCAAATTCTTAATATTATTTTCAATGCTCTCCCGATCGTCTGCGTCCATAATTCCAAAAAGTATATGGTAGAAAGATACGACAAAATCCAAATTATGAGACAATAGTAAGTGATTTTCATCTATCACTTTGAGCCCGTTGGTCATAATTTCCAGCTGTGACTCGCACTGATGTTCAAACGACGTCAAGCGAGCACATATAGTTTTGCAATTTTCCAGATCTACTTCCAATTGAGCCAACGTTACGAAATATCCGTGCAAATCAAAGTACGTTACTAAATTCCAAGATGATGTTATACGATTAAGCGTACCAACTTTATCCATATATAATATAGTGTCATTCCCCAGCTCCTTTACATTAGTTCCAGAAACCGGAATTGCAACCGCTCGACGAGTACCTGCCATCAGCACCATCATCATCCATAATATTGCCATCAGGTTTACATTTTTATTTGATCTTCTACAATCTTTTTTAGTCACATATGATTGAGACACGTGCACCTCACTTGCATCGTCACCCTTTGTCATCGCATTTGATTATATTGACTCGCCTTTAAATTAAAGTTTTACGTACTTCCAAATTCAGGATTGATTTTCAGTAAGAATTTTTATATGTTTGAAGTAAAAAACGTCTTTAAAATAAAGTGTTGAAAAACATGTAAAACAGTGTGGATGCAAAGTTATATATACTGGCTTACCAACATATTGGCCAATAGACTTAAGAAAAAGCCCTGATCCTATTGACTGTCATAACAAAGAAGGTCTTAAAACCCTAATGAAAGTTGAAGAGGGGTTGAATTAAACTCAGATCACTTGCCAATATACTTAACGTATAAAAACAAAATAACTGTTAACGTTAAAAATCAACAATTAATAATATCAGACACAGACTGAATTATTCAAAATTCTTATACACCAATCGAAACTCCAGATGATATTGACAATGAAACTCAAAACTCACAACCGTAATTAAAAAGTTTTTGGAATAGTAAACCAACTTACCAAAAACCAGTTTCATGTCACTCGTATCCCTTGTACATAAGATACCTGGTGAAACAAAAAAGGAAACAACGAAAGAAATGACAAAAAACTTATCTCCTTATGATAAAAAGTTATTGAATGATTTGACAAAAGTGAGGAAGGAAATTAATAAAGCCACATAAATCTGGAAATCCCTATACTTATGGAAACAAACATAATCCGAAGATGAAGTCGGTATAAGCATCTATGTTAGATCTAAAGAGCAGATTTGCTCAGCGAATTGTGCCATAAATCACAAGTTGCATCACACTCATATTAATACATATATTTAAAAAATACTAGTTAGCATTATATACTAAGGGCTCGTCGTAGTATTATACTTAAGCAATTATGTTATATTTAAGAAAAAAAAAAAATAAAAACAAGCAAAAACATATGTTATTCGACAAATTAATCACAATGAATTGCTATTGTGAATCGAAGAAGTTTCACTTTATCAGAATGCAATCTACCAACACTGACGATCATATAAAGCCATATTCACAAGTTTTATACGTTGTAGCGTGATAGTCTTTTATTTTTGTTATTAGTAATGTTAAAAACTAAATTATAAATATAATTTCATAAAAAAAATTAAAAAAGAGATCGGAAAAATATGTTAGTGGGTATGGAATTATAAAGCAATTTAAATTAATAATTAAAACTCACGATAAAAAAGCTAAACAAGATCACAAAAATCCACAGGTGTATTTGGCATTGTGAATCTGCCTTTAACGTCAAATTTCATGTATTTCAGCGTTGCCTAACACTTTATGACAAAAAAATGTTGTTCATGTTATGGGGAAGTTAGTGTAGGTAAATGCGTGTTGCCGTTAGACGGTGTTCACATTTCCGCAAGTGAACTGTATTCTTAGACAAATATTGTGGCTTCCAAGTTCTCAACAAGTAATTTAAGACTGCTATTCCGTTAAAAACAAGTATTCTGTCTAAATTGTTTCATTTGCAAACCCGAAAAACGGTCTAGTAGAAACTTCTTTGAAGTACTGTTCGTTTGGAAAGAGCTAGTAATGTACGAATTGTAACTAATTTATCTTAATAGCCAAATGCTGCTTTACAATATGAATCACTATGAAAAATGTTTAATTTTTTTTCAGAACTGGGAGCTAATGAATACAGCTGTTTTGACTGGCCGCCAAGTAGCACAAGCTATGAAAGTATTTATAGTTTCCCAAGGGGGAAAGATAGCTGATGTTACCTTACAGAGTTCGTGCTACGCTGAGGATGAAAGTGTTATAAAGGTAAGAAAATTTATTTACTCATAAGGCAAGTAAACAGTAGTGAAACTGTAGACTCAAATGTGTCTGTGGGACTATGTATTACGCGCCCTCAAAACAAAAAAAAAAACACAAAATGGTTCTCTATCATATGTCACAGACATGAGAAGAAATTGTTTTGGATCCGGAAGTTGTGCAAAATTGGCACAGACAGCCGCTACACTGAAGTCGCATCACTTCTTACGGTGTATTCCGAATTCAGTGTTTTCGATGTGAATTAAATCCCAAAAAACAGAGGCCATTACTGCCAGCGGACTTTTGAGTCTTTCCACGCTTCGGAGTCGGTTCACCGATCATTTTGTGGATTTTTTTGATGTTTTCGTCGGTAACCACCTCTTTCGGGCGTCCACTGCGTTCACCGTCATCCGTGCTCATTTCACCACGTTTGAATTTTGCATACCAATCAATTATTGTTGATTTCCTTGGGGCAAAGTCCGGAAACTCATTACCAAGCCAAGTTTTTGCTTCCACCGTATTTTTTCCCTTCAGAAAACAGTATTTTATCAAAACACGAAATTCCTTTTTTACATTTTTTCACAATAACAAAAGTTACTTCACAAAAGACGCCCTATCTCACAAACTAATTGACTTACAAACGTCAAATTTGGACACGAATCATTTGAAGGTTGGTACTATATAAAAATAATATGCATTTTATACTAGCGACGCCATCTATGTGTCAGACCGGGGACTTATCAGCCAACCTGTTACTCCGAAACCCACTTGTCCATCCAATTTGGAGCCATCAGTGTAGAAATCTATATATCATTTATTCCCCGGGGTTAGTGTACACCACGCCTCACTGTTGGGAATTAGAGTTTCAAACTTTTTGTCGAAAAGTGGTTTCGCCTGAGTGTGATCCACTACGTTAGGCACATCTGGCATTATTTTGAGGACCGAACTGTGGCCGTACATTTTTTTCCGACCACAGTGATAGCTCGCGCAACCGCACAGCCCTTGTTGCAGCTGACTGTTTGGCCAAAATGTCTAAAGGCAATAGATGCAGCATGACATTAAGGGAATTTGTTCCTGTCTTGCTGAATGCGCCTGAGATACACAAGCACGCCATACGCTGAACTTTATCTAAAATTTTCGGCTGGTGAAGTGCCGGCCACCAGACTACAACACCATATAACATTATAGGTCTAACCACTGTCGTGTATAGCCAATGCACAATTTTTGGTTTTAGTTCCCACTTTTTTTCCTATTGCCTTTTTGCACGAGTACAAAGCTACCGTTGCTTTTCTCGCCCTTTCTTCAATATTAAGCTTAAAGTTCAGCTTCCTGTCCAAAATAACGCCAAAGTATTTTGCACACTCACCAAAGGGAATTTCCCCTAAGCAAATGGGCCTAACCATGGGAGTTTTGCGATCTTTGCAGTACATGACTAGTTCTGTCTTTGCAGGATTTACCCCAATACCATTGTCTTTCGCCCATTTCTCAGTCATCCGGAGGGCCCTCTGAATAATATCTCTGATTGTGGATGGGAATTTTCCCCTGACTGCTAGAGCCACATCATCTGCGTATGTCACCACTTTTATCCTTTCTTTTTCTAGGGTAACCAGAAGGTTATTTATAGCAACATTCCAAAGAAGAGGTGATAGAACTCCTCCATGGGGAGTGCCTCTGTTCAAATACCTTGTATGTTTGCTTGTCCTTGTGTGGCTGAAATACGTCTCTTCATTAGAAGTTCGTCTAACAGCCTAAGTATACATGCATCAACATTCAGAGTTGTCAGGCCATTTAATATCGAGCTCGGATGGACATTATTGAACGCCCCTTCGATGTCTAGAAACGCCACGATTGAGTATTCTTTGACAGATAGTGAGCTTTCAATAAAGCTGACTAGTTCATGTAATGCGGTCTCAGTAGATCTGCCCTTCGAGTATGCATGCTGGCGTTTAGAGAACAAACTTGAATCGATTCTAGTTCTAAGATAAATATCTATCATCCTCTCCAGAGTCTTAAGTAGGAATGAGGATAAGCTGATTGGTCGGAAATCCTTCGCCCTCGAGTGAGAGGCTTTTCCCGCTTTAGGTATGAAAACGACTTTTGTTTCCCTCCACTTTCCTGGGACATATGATAAGTTGATACATCCTTTATATATCGCCGACAACCAGGGGATAATTTTGTCAGTCACTGCTTGTAACTCCGCCGGAGTAATTCCATCAGGTCTGGGGGATTTGATTGGTCCAAAGCTATTTAACGCCCATCTTATTCTAGATTCCGATACAATATCCTCGATAGGAAACGACCGCTGAGCCACTGTGGCACCGCCAGAACCTGGTTCAACCGTCTGATTTCCAGGAAAATGTGTGTCCAATAGTACCTTCAGCGTCTCCTCACTGGACGTTGTCCAATTGCCCTCCGATGTTTTAATGAAACCTGGAACGGAGTTAGTGGATGCTAGAACCTTCCGTAGTCTGGAAGCTGCGGACGTATTCCCAATACTGCTGCAGTAATCATTCCAAGAGTTATGCTGAGCATTTCTCAGTTCTCGCTTGTATCCTCTCAGATTCTTCTTGTAAGCTTCCCAATCCTCAGGGGCTCTAGTGGACTTTGCCTTGTTAAAGAGCTTCCTGCAGGATTTCATATATTACTTAATTCCGTAGACCACCATGGTGGTCGATTCTTCCCCCTTGGTTTCCATCTAGGACATGCAGCTTTCAGTGAGATGTTGAAGGCCTTAGTAATCCGCTCCACTGCGTGTTCGATATCTTGCACATTTCTCATATTTGTCTCTGTTATTTCCGGTATCATAATATTGAACGATTCCCTATACCTATTCCAGTCCTAACATTTGGCGGAAATATGGTCTTGGTGGTATGAACATCAAATTTGAAACTGATGTAGCGATAATCTGAGAAGCTGTGTTCACTTAAAACCTGCCAATCAGATATCATTTCATTCAGTTCTTGCAAGGCCAAGGTGATGTCCAAAACATCTTGTCTGTTCTTAGTGACAAAGGTTGGGGCATCTCCCTTGTTGCAAACTACCAGATTAGTACGCAAAATAAACTCTAGGAGTGACTCTTCTCTTGTATTAAGGTCAATGTAATATTTTGAAATTGACGTAGCATTCGAAATAAGTATTTTGAGTTAGTTGATTTAATACTGAAATAAAAACAAGTTAGTAAAGTCTAAAGTCGGGCGGGGCCGACTATATTATACCCTTCACCACTATGTAGACCAAAATGTTTGATACCATCTCAAATCCTTCAAATTTCTTGGGAGCTTTATAAGGGCTTAGATTCCTTTATACAAATATCTAAATCAGAACCGATTTGGATAAAATTCGACACAGTTTGATAGAATGTGAAATCTTTCTTCTGTGTAAAATAAAATCAATTGGAGTAAATTTCCGTTGAAATGAAAAATATGAAATTTTCTACCACATTTTCCCAAATCAGGCGTATATATGTATGAGAGCTATGCCCAAATCTATACCAATTTGATCTAAATTTGGTGCACAAAATCCGAAATCTACCCTCAGGGAAAATTTTCAAGTAAATCGAAATGAAAATGTGGTCTCCGGTTGTTATATGAATCTATATCGAGCGAAAGATTTATATGGGAGGTATATCTAAATCTGAACCGATTTTAACCAAATTTGGCCTGGGTAGTCATAATATTAATTCGACTGTGCATATACTCACATAAATCGAAGTAAAACTTTGGCCTCTACGGTCATTTAAGTCTAAATCGGGCGAAAAATATATATGGGAGCTATATCTAAAACTGAACCGATTTCAACCAAGCATTGGAAATATGTCAATTTTACTCTCTGTGCAAAATATCACGTAAATCGGTGTTAAACTTTGGTCTCTGTAGTCATATGAGTCTAAATCGGGCGAAAGATATATATGGGAGCTATATCTAAATCTGAACCGATTTCAACCAAATTCAACACAATTAACCATAAAATTAAGTGTACTTTTTGTTCAAAATTTTGAGCAAATCAGGGTAAAATTCTGACTTTTGGGTCCAGAATAGAGGTGTGCACGTGAGTAATATTGTGCTCACGCTCACGCACACTCACGTCGAAGAAATCTTATTCACGCACACTCACGCACGATACTTTTTGGTAGGACTCACGGTCACGCACGCTCACGAAAAGAAAATTTATACTCACGCACACTCACGCACGAAAATCTTTTAAATGTCATGACTCACGAAAAATATCGTGACTCACGAAAAATGTCGTGACTCACGAATAATTTTATGAGTGATTTACCTATAGAACCTGACTGAAAACATGAGTATGGTTAAAATCGAGTGCGTTATAAAACTCTTACCACCTAGGATGTCACTAAAATTATAAATGAATTCAACTCGTAAGCATTTTATGTTCGTAAGCGGGATTATTTTCGTGAGCGTGTTTTTCCGAAATTCGTTACTCACGAAGATATTATTTTCGTGACTCACGATCACGCACGACATTTGGTTGGTTAATCACGCTCACGCACACTCACGCCGTTGCCGTCAGCGTGACTCACGACTCACGCGTGAGTCACGAAAATGTTCGTGAGTCACGATAATTTCGTGTCACGTGCACACCTCTAGTCCAGAATCGGGCGAAAGATATACAGTGATGTTCAAAGCATTTGCAACCACATTCACTGTTAAAAACAAGTATATACGGCCGTAAGTTCGGCCAGGCCGAATCTTATGTACCCTCCACCATGGATTGCGTAGGAACTTCTACTAAAGGCTGTCATCCACAATCGAATTACTTGGGTTGAGATAACACTTGCCGATGGCAAGGTATCGTAAAACTTTTTAACACTGTCTTCTAAATTGTCAGTTAGTCCATAAGGGGTATATATTAAACAAAAAAAGGCCGTTTAAATACGTATATAATTCAGTTTGACAAAATTTTCTATAGAAATAAAATTTTGACAAAATTTTCTATAGAAATAAAAACTTGACAAAATTTTCTATAGAAATAAAATGTTGACAAAATGTTCTATAGAAATAAAATGTTGACAAAATTGTCTATAGAAATAAAATGTTGACAAAATTTTCTACAGAAATAAATTTTTTACAAAATTTTCCATAGAAATAAAATTTTGACAAAATTTTCTATGGAAATAAAATGTTGACAAACATTGCTATAGAAATAAACTTTTTACAAAACTTTCTATAGAAATGAAATATTGACAAAACTTTCTATAGTAATAAAATTTGACAATTTTTACATGGCTGTTAGAGGCCATATACTAACGAAATGTACCAAATTTCAACCGCATCGGATGACTTTTGCTCCTCCAAGAGGCTCCGGAGGTCAAATCTGGGGATCGGTTTATATGGGAGCTATATATAATTATGGACCGATATGGACCAATTTTTGCATGGTTGTTAGAGACCATATACTAACACCACGTACTAAATTTCAATTGGATCGGATGAATTTTGCTCATCCAAGAGGCTCCAGAGTTCAAATCTGGGGATCGGTTTATATGGGAGCTATATATAATTATGGACCGATATGGACCAAATTTTTGCATGCTTGTTAGAGACCGTATACTAACATCAGGTACCCAATTTCAAACGGATCGGATGAATTTTGCCCCTCCAAGAGGCTCCGGAGGTCAAATCTGGGGATCGGTTTATATGGGAGCTAAATATAATTATGGACCGATATGGACCAGTTTTTGCATGGCTGTTAGAGACCATATACTAACACCACGTACCAAATTTCAATCGGGTAGGATGAAGTTTGCTCCTCCAAGAGGCTCCGGAGGTCAAATCTGGGGATCGGTTTATATGGGAGCTATATATATTTATGGACCGATATGGACCAATTTTTGCGTGGTTGTTAGAGACCGAATACTAACATCAGGTACCAAATTTCAACCGGATCGGATGAATTTTGCCCCTCCAAGAGGCTCCGGAGGTCAAATCTGGGGATCGGTTTATATGGGGGCTATATATAATTATGGACCGATATGGACCAATTTTTGCATGGTTGTTAGAGACCGTATACTTAGACCAAGTACCAAATTTCAAACGGATCGGATGAATTTTGCTGCTCCGGAAGGCTTTGCAAGCCAAATTTGGGGATCGGTTTATATGGGGGCTATACGTAAACGTGGGCCGATATGGCCCATTTTCAATACCATCCGACCTACATCAATAACAACTACTTGTGCCAAGTTTCAAGTCGATAGCTAGTTTCGTTCGGAAGTTAGCGTGATTTCCACAGACGGACGGACAGCCGGACAGACGGACAGACGGACGGACGGACGGACATGCTTAGATCGACTCAGAATTTCACCACGACCCAGAATATATATACTTTATGGGGTCTTAGAGCAATATTTCGATGTGTTACAAACGGAATGACAAAGTTAATATACCCCCATCCTATGGTGGAGGGTATAATAAACTGTAATTATTATGAAAATAAAAATATTAAAACGATCAAGATTTTTTGATAATTTATATTTCTTTTTTTTTAAATTTGAGTTTTCGCTTGTTCTAAACATTTGCACATATTTTTAAAAATAATTAATGTTTTTGTAACTTTTAACGATAAATGTTAATAGTTGATACTAAAGCCATGTCGTTTGATTACTTTTGCGCAACTTTTCGCCATTGGTTAGGATTAAATGGTCAATGATAACCTATGGTTCAGGTTCAAATAGATTTCGTAAGCCTTTTGCAAAAATTTCGTACCAATTTTTTGGTTTACATCTTTCCAAATGTTGTTTTATGACTTTTACTTCGGGCGACTGAACAAGCTAGTCAAGCACCCGTAATTTTTCATTGGAAATCCATTGTTTTACCACGTTACACGTGTACTAGAGGTCATGATTGCGCTGAATAACCCATGCGGATGACATTTCCCGGAACGCTTACGGCAATATCACATGGGACAAAATGTTTTTGTAGACTTCCGACAGCATAATACCGTCGACTCTATAAATCGGGCCAATAACTTGTCCAGAAAAATACCCCAGACCATAATATTGGCCCCACCATGATTGACGTAACTTTTTCCATTTCTTGGATTAAGGCTTTCCTGGCAGCCTTCGTACTAAATTTCTACCATCCGATCCATGCAAGTTAAATTTTGAGTCGTAGGAAAATATAGCATATATCCACTGCTCCTGATACCATTTAAGGTATTTTTGTGAAAATTGAAGGCGCGCTAACCTAGTTTTCTTTGAAATCGGTGATTTTTGACATTCTTGTATAATGGCACTCCGACTTATAATGCTCTACCTCGTTCCCGTTATGGTAGATATACCCAGTTGAATTTAATTTTTGACTTCTTTAGATGATATTTCATCGAATTGTTGCATAGTTCGTTGATTATATGATCTTCTTTTGGCGTAATCTTAGGCTTTCTTCTACACCAGTGTCCAGTTTTGGTGCATCCACTGTTTATAACTCGAGACACAGTTGGTTTTTGCACATTGTACTCTTCCGAAATTCAATTTTGTGATAACTTTAAAATCATCGATATTTTGCTTTTTATTATGTTGATTGTGCCTACACACAAAAATTTTTTTTTCTGATTCAATCACGAAATTAATTGATCCAATTAATTTTTAATTGAAATGTCTTCAATCACAGAAATGATAGTATCAATTAAAAAATTAATTGAAGGTCAATTGAAAAGTTAATTGATCCAATTAAAAAATTAATTGATACTATTATTTTTGTGATTGATTTTTGTTTCAATTAAAAAAATTGTTGAATCAATTAAATTTTTAATTGAATATTTTTTAAAACTCAATTAAAATTTTATCTGGAAAAATTTTCGTGAAATTTTTTTATGTGTATTGCCGGTAATTTTATCGAATTATTCAAAAAATAGGGCATTAAGGCCTATGGCGACCAAATTAAGTAATGAACTTAACATTTACATTTAAACCATCTTCTTATAGGTCTTTATAACTATTTTAGGAAAAAAATACAAAAAAGAAAATATTACAGGGTGATAGGTAGTTGCAAATGTTTTGAACAGGTCGAATCATACAATTCTTTATCTTTCGTGAAGTATCAATTTTTAATAACAGCCCATTCATATTCCCAATTAGAATTTGGAAATAACACTCCATAAAGATTATTTTTTAAGTGGAAGCAAAACAATAAAGTTATTATTATGGGAGATATACCTAGATTTGGTTTATGGTAGGCCCAGTTGCAAATGTTTTGAGCAGCATTGTATATGGGGGCTATATCTAAATCTGGACCGATTTGGCTAATATTTTGCGGAATTTGAAGATGATCAGTTGATAAACACGCCAATTATGTGCAGATTGGTGGTAAATATATATGGCAGCTGCACTCAGGAAATTGAACGTCGTAACTACAAGTAAATTCCATAATATTGAGTAGTTCAAAATTTTACTCACAGTTAGTTAAATTTATCTATTGATGAACAAAATTAACTTAGGGAAAGTAAATTGAACTTACGGCCATTACTAGCAAAATGGTTAAGAACTCTCAATGAGTTCGTAAATGGACTAAAGCAAATATAATAATAGGGAATACGTATTATCTCGAATGTACGAAGAAGTTTCTCATCGTTACTGAACTTTTACTGTGCAATATTACCAAGTTTAGTTGGACACGAAATTTCCATTTTTAGTATAAATAAACTAACGATGAATGTCAATTGTAACTACCGTTGAGTGAATCTACTTCTAGACAATAGTTCCTCTCCGAAAGATGTGCACGAGTGGTGTTTCTAAAAATAGACACCCTTGACTGTATGTGTTAATGAATACATGCAGCCAAGCAAGAAGAGAATAAACAAACTCACATTTGGTTGTTGATGAGTATAAGAGCTAAGTGGCCCAGTGGATAGTGTGTTTAGTTAGAAAACTGATGGTACGAGGTTCGATCCTCCGTCCGGACAAAAGGTAAAATTTTATAAAATGATAAAAATCTAATAAATGATTCAAAAGGATTTGTACTACAGAAGAGTAAGTGGTTTGTACTAAATATAATATGACGTGGGGATCCTCCCCTTGAGGTCTCCTTGTTCCAAGTCACCAGGTGGTCTAGGAAGTTCAGAACATTAATTTCTTTCGTTTCTATTATTTAGTTAATTTTACTAACCTATAGGAAAATGTTGAACTTACTATGGGTACATGCTTCTTTACCGACATTCGAAGTTCAATATTAACACTGGTTAGTTAAAAATAACTCGCTAATGGGTTCACTCTTCTCTGAGTGTATATCTAAATTTAAACTGCGGGCAGACAGACAGACTGCCATAGTTAAATCGACTCAGAATTCAATTCCAAGACGATCGGCATACCTTCTTGGCGTTATAAAGGGTGATTTGTTAAGAGCTTGATAACTTTTTTTTTAAAAAAAACGCATAAAATTTGCAAAATCTCATCGGTTCTTTATTTGAAACGTTAGATTGGTCCATGACATTTACTTTTTGAAGATAATTTCATTTAAATGTTGACCGCGGCTGCGTCTTAGGTGGTCCATTCGGAAAGTCCAATTTTGGGCAACTTTTTCGAGCATTTCGGCCGGAATAGCCCGAATTTCTTCGGAAATGTTGTCTTCCAAAGCTGGAATAGTTGCTGGCTTATTTCTGTAGACTTTAGACTTGACGTAGCCCCACAAAAAATAGTCTAAAGGCGTCAAATCGCATGATCTTGGTGGCCAACTTACCGGTCCATTTCTTGAGATGAATTGTTCTCCGAAGTTTTCACTCAAAATGGTCATAGAATCGCGAGCTGTGTGGCATGTAGCGCCATCTTGTTGAAACCACATGTCAACCAAGTTCAGTTCTTCCATTTTTGGCAACAAAAAGTTTGTTAGCATCGAACGATAGCGATCGCCATTCACCGTAACGTTGCGTCCAACAGCATCTTTGAAAAAATACGGTCCAATGATTCCACCAGCGTACAAACCACACCAAACAGTGCATTTTTCGGGATGCATGGGCAGTTCTTGAACGGCTTCTGGTTGCTCTTCACTCCAAATGCGGCAATTTTGCTTATTTACGTAGCCATTCAACCAGAAATGAGCCTCATCGCTGAACAAAATTTGTCGATAAAAAAGCGGATTTTCTGCCAACTTTTCTAGGGCCCATTCACTGAAAATTCGACGTTGTGGCTCGTTAGTAAGTCTATTCATGATGAAATGTCAAAGCATACTGAGCATCTTTCTCTTTGACACCATGTCTGAAATCCCACGTGATCTGTCAAATACTAATGCATGAAAATCCTAACCTCAAAAGAATCACCCTTTATATAAATGCACACACTTATTATACCCTGTACCACAGTAGTGGTGAAGGGTATAAAAATGATGCATGTTATCAGAAACATGGCTAAAATATAATACTTCATACCATCCTATTTATAAAACCGATCCACACTGGGTTAATCGACACCCAAAAGTGTGATTAAATCAGCCAAGCTTCTCAATAACGCAATATATATATTTTTAGTTAGGAAACAGTTATTAGATACAAGAAACGTCATAAAATCATTTACTTTAATGTAACTTTATTTTTTTCCTTAAAATTAATGAAATACATATCCAACATAAAAATAAGAAAAGGTTGTTAATTTTTCTTTTTAGTTTTTTATATTATTAGTTATCTGACATTGAGTCATTAGCAAAAAACATCATCATCATCTTCTTCTTCTTTGTTTTCAAAATCATCATTATCTTCCATATCACCATTTTCAACATTATGCTCTTTTGGGGGTTTGAGGAGCTCCACAGCTGCAATAGGCAAATTTTGAAATTTTTTCTTTGGAAGCTTTCTTAGAGAACATATTAAAGGATCTGAAGTGATTAAAAATCTATTACAAATGTCTTCGTTAGCCTTCTGTCTACTACATTTTCGTGCAAAATCCTCCCTGAAACGTTTGAAGTCTTTGTTTCGGGCCTGCTGAGCCTCTTCGGACAATTGACCTATAGGCAACAATGCATTAGGCACTATTTCCGGTCCATGTATAAAATATTTTTGCATTTTTTCAGTTGCATGGGCATACAAAAAAATTTATTTCTTTTTAACAGGGACAAGTATGGGCAATTTTTTTTTTCGTTAACATATCACTTACATTTGCTGTTTCAAAAAAAAAAAAAATACATTTCCACTGAGTTCAGTGGTATTCACAACTATATGCCTACATATACCTAAAACACACATTTTATACGCCTGTACGGAAAAAAATTATTAAAAATCAAACAGACACTTTTTGTACTAATATATTCCATTAAAACTTAAAATAAATAAAACTTAAATAAAGGGTGATTTGTTAAGAGCTTGATAACTTTTTTTTTAAAAAAAACGCATAAAATTTGCAAAATCTCATCAGTTCTTTATTTGAAACGTTAGATTGGTCCATGACATTTACTTTTTGAAGATAATTTCATTTAAATGTTGACCGCGGCTGCGTCTTAGGTGGTCCATTCGGAAAGTCCAATTTTGGGCAACTTTTTCGAGCATTTCGGCCGGAATAGCCCGAATTTCTTCGGAAATGTTGTCTTCCAAAGCTGGAATAGTTGCTGGCTTATTTCTGTAGACTTTAGACTTGACGTAGCCCCACAAAAAATAGTCTAAAGGCGTCAAATCGCATGATCTTGGTGGCCAACTTACCGGTACATTTCTTGAGATGAATTGTTCTCCGAAGTTTTCCCTCAAAATGGCCATAGAATCGCGAGCTGTGTGGCATGTAGCGCCATCTTGTTGAAACCACATGTCAACCAAGTTCAGTTCTTCCATTTTTGGCAACAAAAAGTTTGTTAGCATCGAACGATAGCGATCGCCATTCACCGTAACGTTGCGTCCAACAGCATCTTTGAAAAAATACGGTCCAATGATTCCACCAGCGTACAAACCACACCAAACAGTGCATTTTTCGGGATGCATGGGCAGTTCTTGAACGGCTTCTGGTTGCTCTTCACTCCAAATGCGGCAATTTTGCTTATTTACGTAGCCATTCAACCAGAAATGAGCCTCATCGCTGAACAAAATTTGTCGATAAAAAAGCGGATTTTCTGCCAACTTTTCTAGGGCCCATTCACTGAAAATTCGACGTTGTGGCTCGTTTGTAAGTCTATTCATGATGAAATGTCAAAGCATACTGAGCATCTTTCTCTTTGACACCATGTCTGAAATCCCACGTGATCTGTCAAATACTAATGCATGAAAATCCTAACCTCAAAAGAATCACCCTTTACCTGAGTTTGAAGGTTCCATTGTTAAAAAAAATATACTTGTTTAATTTTTTAAGAAAAATCACTTTTAAATATCAAAACACTTGTTTTTTTTACAATGCGCGCACCAAAGTAAAGAAAACGTCAAATTTGCAATAGCAGTGCTCAGATACCATTGACTATTTTCCAATTATTTACATAGTGATGCAGAATTTTGTTCTCTTTCGAACGGTACCCATCATGGATGGGTATCTTCGATTTGAATTTTTGAATTAATCACACAAAACGGTATGAAATACCCCAATGTGCGATCTAAGAAGACTCTTCACTATAAAAGGACACTTTATCCTATGTGACTGGAGTTGCCAAAGGGCGGATATTGCGGGTAATCAGCCAACAGAAATTAACACATTTCTTCCAATTATTATCTAAAATTCTCAAGATCCTACACCCAGAAAAAAATTACCCCTTCTTTAAGTTAAAATGAAATAATTGTGAAGAAAGTTGAACTTCGTATAGCGCCAAAGACATTTTTATTTGTTTGAACGATATGATTTTCGTAGAAATTAGGTAGAATGCATTCCATATAACATTTAACATTTTCCTATATTTATGTACCACTATATTACAGAATGGAAAAATTGAACTGAATTGAATTCATATATGTAGTGATTTTATTGAACTTTTTCCATTCATTTTGACAAACCTTACATATTTGTGGTAAACCTTTTACTTCAAATTTAGATCTGCTTACCTTCGTTTTTAAATACAATTTTATGTATTTATATAAGCAATTTTTCTTTCAATAAAAGACATGTTTTATTAATATATTAAATATATTTATTTAGAATCAACAGCATCGACTGGCCTTGAAATTTTAAAACACATTTATTTCTTCTTCTAGTACCTTTCACTTTGAATAAGTTGCTGCCTAGCAATTTTGTCCACCTTTTAGAATTTCAATACCTACAAATATAAACAAAAAAATCCTAAACCAATTTTTTCACAAAAGGTTAGCGTCATTGAATAGTACCTGATAATTGAAGATTCCAAAATAAAGACGAATGAAGGGGTTGTTATTCTGCTGGTGTTTTCTTTTTTTTTATAAACCAATTTTCAAAAACGAACATTTTCTCACTAATTTAAAATAACAAATATTTTATATATTTTATTTGTTTTTAATTATATTATTTTACTATATTATTTTTAAACAATCTCTCCGTATACCATAACAACGCCATTCCAACTAAAAAACAACCCACGCGCAAACATATCGATTACATCGGTGACAGGTATCGATTACGTAGATAAAAGAAATGTAGGAAATTTTCGTATATTCTAACAAGTGTGTTTCCTTAAGTTTTGAAAGGATTGAATACTTCTTAGTACGAATGAACTAAAATATTTTTTATGCCAAGTGTTATTCGTAAGTATGATAAGCATTCTATAATAAAGGAAGTCAGAATTGTCATTTTATAAGAAATTTTACTAAATTTGAGGAAACTTGGTTTTAGTTCGGCGTTTGTTTATTTTTACGAATGCTTTGTTATCAGTGAATAAAATTTTCTTGTTCAGTAGTAAATTCTTATACCCAGCGAAGAAAACAGTATTAGTAAAATTCCATGCCTTATTCTAGTTAATGAACTATTCCTAACTGCTTTCAGTTTAGGATTTTTTTTACTGAAACAAGTGAATTTTATTATTTCACACACAAATTTAACTGATTGAAAATAAAATGGCTAAACTAAATTGATGAACAGTTTTTCCTTTAGTTCTGAAGACACTTTTTCCTGGGTGTACTTATATTCCAGCTTCTTCCACGTCGACAACTTCAACATTAGATTTAATGTTAACTAATGCCCTATTTTTGGTTACTCAACCAGGAGCTATGTATGTGCTCAGTTCTGATCATCTTCCAGTTAAATGTTTGAATTTTCAGTTGCGTTCTCTGGTCATGGAGACTATGATTACGTTAAGGCAAACTGGGAAGAGACCGTAACGGTTATAAGTGCTATCAAAAGAGTTATGTTTTCATCGTTATTTTGTGACTAAAAACACAACTCGAATGAAACTCTTAAAAAGAGTGTTTATTTATATGTCATAAATCAAACTCTTTTTTGGAGTTTTATTTCTTGTTTTCTTCAGAAAATAATACTCTTTTTTGGAGTTTTAGTTTTTTCTTCAGAAAATAAAACTTTTTGTAGTGTCATACTTGTAAATACATTAATTACCCATTGCAAGTGAAAGCTCCCTTAATGTAATGTAATGTAATAATGTTTATAGCTGAGTATCTAAAATTGAACATGTTTTGAAGGTTTTCGCACCGACAATAATCACATTTACACCATTATTGCGGATAATGACCGGAATTTGATTAAAATGGTAAAATTATTCGACGAGGATGATGAAAGCGAGTCTGATAACAATGTCTCAAGGGACCTTTTTAAAAAAATCTCTGTGTTCTCAGTGCAATCAGTGAAGTTTGCTACTCTTACTTTGATACAATTAATAAAAATTTATTAAAGCGCGTTCAAGATTTAGCGAAATGCTTTTGGAAACCTACACTCAAAAAAAAGTGAACTCTCTATTTCACTAAAGCCAATTTAACTTTATTTTAGTTCGTGGAATTATTATGTTTGGAGAAAGTGTCCTTTACTCTAATAATTTTTTGTGCACGTAAGTTAAATTGACTAAAACCGAGGAAAAAAATATACTCAAATGAAGCATAGAGATGAACTAAATTTGTGTCTTCCACAAAATAGTTCAGAATTTCTTTAAATTTGTAAATTTTACCAAAAATGAGTCCATCATGAACTTCGTATGTCACTAAAGACATTCTTGCAATTTTGAACTCCAAGTTTTTCCTTCAAACTACACAATTTTCTTTAACAAATGAAAAAACTTAGTTATGTCTAATAAATTTTCTTGAATTTGTCGAAAAATATTTACTTATTTTTATGACATCGGCGTGATGCCAACGTTTGTAATACTGTTTAGTTAAAAATTTCTAAAAATATTCAAAATTTTCTAAAATTAACCGAAAGTTTTCTTCCTGGTGGGTTCACTGTTTTTTCAGTGTACTTACATTTTTGTTGTATGCAAGATGCATATGGTTGCGATTTTTAGACGTTAGATTAAAAATTATTTTAGTAGCATGACTAGTCATCTTAATTTACCCCAAGTTTCCATTGATGTCCAGACTCGATGCAAATCCACCTACTTGATGCTAAAAAGCTAATGCTTTACAAATCCGTCTGCTTGAGAAATATCGATGCCGCACTTAATCTAAGTCAGTCAGAATGGGAAGGTGTATTAGCCTTCTTGGAGCCTGTATTCGTCGCCTCACAAATGTTTCATGAAGAGCAATTATTTAATAGCGCTTTATTTAAAATATGGCTTCAAATGAAACTTGACCTTCAGTCGAAGCCCGCCAGTTCAGAATTTATGACAACATTAGAACGGCATGCTAATGTTGTCATAAAACAACATTAGCATACCGTCCTAAAAAATCCAACACTCCTTGCAGCCTTATTTTTTGATCCGCGTCGGAGCCATTACATTTAACATGTGCTCGAACACATCTTAAAGAAGTGATCATTTGGATTTTGTAGTTTGACAATCAAGTAAGTTGTAAACATATTTAATAAATCTTTTTCTAAAAATGCCCTTTATTGGGTTTTCTCTTTGCAGATAAATAATACCCAATGCGATGATAGACCGGATGTTTGCGGTACATCGCTGTTGGGTCAATTTTTGAACACCGTAAATGTTGACAGCGAACAAGGAAGCGAAGAAACTGAGGAAGAAAAAGAGCTTTCAATGGAATCGATTGATAAACCTCTTTTTGAGTTCTGGGAAACAAAAAAGTAAATTATCCGCATTTGTTTATATTGGCAAAAACTGTACAGGGTTCGCTAAATTAAACAAATAAATGTATACAAACTTTATATGAAATAGACTCATTAAAACAAGAAACTATAAAATAGAACAAAATGAATATGACTTTTATTTAAGACGGCAAAAATAAAACTCCTGAAAAGAGTTTTATTTTCCGAAGAAAAAATAAAACTCCTAGGAAGAGTTTTATTTCCTGTACGAAAAAAAAACTTCTAAAAAGAGTTTTATTTGTGACCTTTTGTTTTTACGTTGAAAACAACCTTTAACTTTGGAGTTGGGATCGTTTTTTTTTTTTAATATCAACATAGAAAGAGCTTTCCGAGATGAGTCTATTAGTATATGGCAGTTTAGGCCTCTGTTGACTCTAACATGAAGAGTTTTTGAATTAAAATTTTCTGCATAACTGTTATTTACGGTCCCTGATATTTACTAGTCAGTGCACAGTGGTCGATCCCTTTGGCCAAAAATAAAAAATCAAAGTTAGAAATTTTTCAAAAAGTGTGGCATCACTGTTTCTTATGCAAACAAGGTTTTACAATGTGTATTTGTTTTTGTTGTATTCCATCTGTACTCTTTAAGAACGGCTACAAAAGAGAGAGAGCAAGAAAGCATTTGGGTTTTGAAGTGTGAAAAAGTATAAAATTAAGTGCACTTTTAAATAAATAAAACAAAAGAAAGTAAAATTATATCGAAATAAATCGAAATGAATATTGAACTAAATGGTATTAACTATATTTTAAAATAAAAATTTATAAAACTTGTTTTAAATTTGTTATAAAATCAATTTTTGTCAGTCTCATTGTGTAATGTACGTTAGCTAAAATTTGTTCATATCGAAGCAACAGCCACTTAAAACAAACAGGACTATAGCCTTCGTATAGCGCTGTAACCAAGATGGTAAAGCAAATATATTTTTTCCTAATGTGACCAAAGAAGACAGTGGGAGCCTTTTAAGTGCCAGCTGCAGTCGGGTGGGGGGTTCGGGTCCCCTTGATCACGATTGACACAACCCAAAACATAATTAAAATTATTTAAGACTCCCGAGTAAAAACACATTGACCAAAAAAAAAAGAAAAAAGAAATTAAAGTACTGAAACTACTTTAGTGGGCCTGATCCCGCAATCCAAAAAAAGATGCCCCTAATTGTCGGGTAAGAATAAAATGTTTAAAAGTACTAGTTACAAGTGCCAGTAAAACAAAACAAAAAATTAGATCTCCCGATGTTATTGGAGCCTAAGGCCTCTCAACCCTTCCCTGCCTTGATCTTGTGAGCCCGTTTTCTCTTTAATGATAACAGAGTGATTTCAAATTTATACTACATACTTCGGTTCGAATCAAACACAAACACGTTTATTTCCAGGTAGGAATTACGTTTTCCGTCGCTATGATGATGGTGGTTAAATAATTCTAATCTATGGTAGACATTTGCTTTTCCTTCTACCAGATGGGACTTCTTGAGACTTAAATTTAGAGACACGACCACTATTCCAAAAATAGCCCAATAAAATTCTCAACAAAATCAGAGTATCTCTGCCCTGCTGGATACTACTTTCAGATAGGATGACAATACGATGAAATAGTCTTGATAAATGGTATGATTCCACAAAGGCCAGGGCCTTTTGTCGTTTTGGAGCACCAAGCTCCTTGAATAGGTCTTTAATGTTCATTTATTGAAATTAGCCTCTATGTATGTTGGATCAACCGGGAATTCTTTCTTTTTATGGGTCTTTATAGAACACGGGTTATGGGTAGTAATGTCCCAAAGATTACTCTCTTTTTTATTTGTCCTATGAATTTTAAAATGTCACAGCACTTTATTGAATTCAAATAAAATTGTAGCTGTCACGGATCCAAATGGATCAATTAATGGAATTCTTTAAAAAAAAAAACATCTTTTCTTTTAGACGGCTGTCGTCTATTAATAGTCTTTCCTCTTAAATGTGTGTCTCACCGTTCAACTGCCAAAAGTAGAAAGAATATATATAAAAAAACTGCGGCCAAAGCTACACTCAACTCCGAATTTAATTTGCAATGTTAGGGAGATCCCGTTTTAGTACTAGCTTGACAAAGACAAAAAATCTATATATAAGCACTCAGAAATGTGTACGAAAGGAAAAGTAATTAAAAAAAAAACAAAAAAAAAAAAAAGAAAAAAATAGAGTACGGTCCCGGGCTCGAACCCGAGTCCTCGGCACTTCTAGTTCAGCGTGTTCCCACTGTACTAATCTAGGCTTGATGTTCGAACCGCAAATTATAGACATAGTCTTACCAATGCGTGGGAGTTGGATAATGTTCGTTTCTAACTCGATGGATGGATTTGAGTTTCCTCTGTTGCCCTATTAATAACTTTTGGTCGTAACGATAGTAAAAGTTGAGACAGATTAATTCTCAGTAAGGCAACCCACCACACAGAAAGCATACATCACAAACCGGGTAATATTCGTCCATGGACCATAATATTAACCGGAATTCTCAAGGGCGCATATCTTTGGTATGGTATGTCCCGATTGAACCTCCTTCTACATTCTGCAGCACATAATTAGCCCAATTCTGAATATTCCCTAGGGAATGTGTTCCCTGGGAATTCATTTTCCCCGGGAATAAAATCCTCCTATTCTAAACAGTAGGGGAAGGGAATAACATGGGAGAAATAATTCAGAGTATTCGAAGTCAGCTGTTTTTCTTCAACTGTTTTATTTTAATAAATTTTTAATATTAAAATTTTGAATTGAAATTGTATTAAATTGATGTAAAAGTTGAGTTAAACGCGAAAAACGTCAGAAATGTTTAGTGTCGTGTTTATGGTAGTAGCTGAGGAGAGGCATCAACGTAACAAGGTCTAAAGGATAGAAAGGAGAAAGCTACACGATGCCATTAACCCACTTGAGTTGCCTGAAACGTTGTAACTACATACTTGTACATGAAGAGGTTGTTACTTAGTTCATGGGATTTATAGGGTTAAAGTGGCAGCCAGATTTGATTCGGACTCACTTAGACCATTCAGTCCATTGTGATACAATATTATAGGGTAAATAACCCAGCCTTCAAATATCTGTTGGATGTATTAGCAGCCCACATTCCACCTCAACGCAAGTCTTTTGGATTATCTCCACTAATAAGATTAGGTGCTACGCTTCTTTGTTGAAGGTGGCTACCAAAAAGGGCGTAGGAAAAGATCGAGACATATCTGTGGCCCAGAGTAGCCTGAACAAAGTACCTACATTAAAACAGGAAGGGATATTATAGTTTAAATGTAAAACATTTATTTTCTATATAAAATAATTTTTAAAATATGTACAGATCGGTGACCATGAGATGAGCATTCGGTAGTTGGATGCATCCCATCATTAATTTTAAGGTTTTTGACCGGAAATTACAGAGAAATGATGCATTTTGGTTACAACTCCCTTGATGTTTTTGGGGGAATTATTCCCAAAAAATGTCATCGTTTTTCCCTTTTTATTGTTATTTGTAATACCAATTTTTCCCCAAGGGAAAAATTTCCCATTTTCGAAGTTGGTTTAGAATAAGGAAAAGGGAATAAAGAGAAATTCCCCAGGGAGTTGTTATTGAGAATTGGGCTAAATAATTATTCCCAACCCTCGATTTCACCTGAGCCTTTATAAAAATCGGTGCCAGTTTTGTATTGAAGCGTTTGGAAGCATCACTCTGAGCAAAATTTCGTCGATATACAATCTGACCTATTTGGTATGAAATTGGACGAGCTCTCAGATTGTATGCCTCTATATCGGTCTCATATGCCCGATTTATGTTCTTCCTTAGATTTTTCCGCAATAACACTAATTAATCCTCACGCGCTCAGAGGTATTTGCCTGAGGGGAATACAATGCGGTATAGATATGTTTTATTCCAAGACTCGTAAGGAAAGCATTAAATTCGTTTGCTTTATGTTAAATTGTGACCCATTATCACTTAAGAGGAACTCGGGCACACAGACAATATGGAATATGTGATCGACTAGAAATTGCTGAATAACTTTGGAAGTGAATTTTTTCAAGGGACACAACCAATGAAACTTGGTCAAATGGTCTAAAATAATGAGTAGACCAATATGTTCTCGTTTTGACCTTGGGTATGGCCCTAGAAGATCCACATATAATCTTTGAAATGGTCTTGCGGTGTCAACAGATTTACCCATTTCTGGCCGTAAAACAGCGTTAGGATGTTTTGTACTTTTACATATTTCACATTTTCGAATAAAGTCTAACGTCTGTTAGAAGGCCTGGCCAATAAAAAGTTCTCCTAATTAATTCCGCCGTTTCAGCAATTCCCCCATGAGAATCATGGGACCTAGCCATTACGGTATGTCGCAAACCCTGTGGCACCCAGAGTTTCCACGAATTCTGTTCCTGCTCCAAATCCCCGCAATAATGCTCGGTCCCGATATATACATATCCGTCTAGAACCTTCACATCTGGATATTTGGTACCATTGTCCAAAATTTTCCTCTTCAGCCCCTCATAATCTGGGTCCTTAAAACAACTTGAATTAAGGTCTATGGGTGCTTCTTACTGTTCGATAGAAAAAATTTCTTCATTGGGGATCCTGGATAATGCATCCGGAACTACGTGGTCCCTACCGTTACGATGGGTGATTGAGAAATTATATGGTTGTAATTGGAACACCCAGCGGGCTAGCCTCCCGGTTAGATCTGTTTGCTTCATTAGCCATTGGAGAGAAGAGTGGTCCGTGATGACCTCAAAGTCTTGCAGCTCTAGGTAACATCTGAAGCGTTTTATAGCTTCTATAGCTGCAAGACACTCTCTCTCCGTTACGCTATAATTACGTTGGGCAGTGTTAAGCTTTTTCGACATGAAAGCAATAGGCCGTTCTATGCCGCTGTCATCTGGCTGTATTAACACTGCCCCAATGCCGTAATCTGAAGCGTCACAATGCAAGTAAAATTTCTTATCAAAATCCGGATTGGCTAGAACAGGTGTGGTAGTCAAGCGTTTCTTAACTTCCTCAAAAGCAGCTTGAGCTTCAGAGGTCCATTTGAAATTCCTCTTACTGGACAGAGTCTCAGTAATTGGAAAAGTAAGTGAAGAAAAGTTATCTATGAAACGCCGATACCACCCCGCTAACCCCAAAAAGCCGCGGACCTGTTTGACTGTCTTTGGTAACGGCCATATCAAAATTGAATCAATTTTCTCGGGATCGGTTTGGATTCCACCGTGCCCTATAACATATCCAAGATATTTTACTTGGATCACGCAGAAATTGCACTTATCCACATTGAGTGTCAAGTTTGTCCTTTTAAATTCATTGGCAATTCGGACCAAAACAGATATATGTGTCGAAAAATCTTCGCTGATAATTACCAGGTCGTCGAGATACCCGAACACGCAATGGATTAGCTCTGCCGGAATCAATTGGTCCATGAGACGGCACATGGACTGCGGCGCGTTGCACAGACCAAAAGGCATTACATTGAACTGGTACAACGGCTGAAAAGCATAAAAGCAGTCAACGGTTTTGATTTTTCACTCAATCCAACTTGCCAGTAAGCATCCTTAAGATCCAGTTTTGTTATGATATTTGCCTTAGGCAGACGGGCAATACTGGGCAAGGGATAGGCATCCTTCCTAGTTAGTTGATTGAGCCTTCTGGCATCCAGACAAAGTCTAACCTTATTTGGTTTCACGACTAATCGCATGGGAGAGCTCCATGGAGAAGTGGAGGGTTCGATAACCCCCAAAGCCAACTCTACCTCTTGAAAAAGTAATCTTTCAACCGCTGGTGACACCGGGTAGGAGCGCTGTTTAACTGGCTTGGAGTCTCCCACGTCGATTTCGTGTTCAATAAGGGTTGTTTTACCCAAAAAATCTAAAAATTTGACCCTAGCGTAATATCTTCTATCAGTGGGGCTATTAAATATTGTGGATATTACAAAGTTTTTAGTAACTTTACGATTTCTAAAATACGTTCTCAATCGTAATGTCGAGCGTCTGGGCCTCTTCACCCTCAATTTCTCAATTGCATCCACTGAGAAAATCTGTTCACGTTGAAGTTGATAATCTCTATAACGCTCATGATAAGGGCGGAGAGGGTAAAGAACTTTGTCTCTATGTGTGTCATCATCTGGTTTACGTTTCAAAATTGTTATCGAGTTTGTAATCGCCCTTTCTGGCACACCTATGGAAGTGTCCCCTGCGAATCTGTTCGCATGTAGTTTTTTGAAGAGCCAATCCTCTTTGCTGCACACTTGGTACATTGCGCTTTATAAACCCCTTTTAACCCGCATCCGTAGCAAAATATGAAACGAGTTCTGACACAATCGTCCCAAAAATGTCCGAACACACAAAACATTTTTTTTTTGATTTCAATCACGAAAATCTCGGATTCAATCATTTTTTTAATTGAAATGTCTTCAATCACGAAAATGATAGTATCAATCACCCATTTTGATTGAAAACCAACTCGATTTTCAATTAAAAATTTAATTGACTTTTGTTAAGGAATCAATTAATTGTGTGATTGAATCAATTAAAAACGTGATTGATTTTTAACATTAAATTCAATCACAGTTTTAATTGAATCAATTAAAATTTTAATTAATTTCGCAACAAACATTAATCAACTATTTGATTCATTCAATTAAATAATTGAAATTGGCTATAAATTTTAATCAAAAAATGTATATATTGCGCCCCAAAAATCGTATTTAGTTTTATTTGAAATAAAAGAAAATAGTTGTTTCTTATAAAACATATTCAATATTTTATTTTTTTTAATTATGCAATAGACAAATAAATTTGGTTCATGTGTGTTTTGTTCTAACATAACTTACATATACAATTACTATTAATAACAACTATAGGGTGAAAAAATAGACTATATAAATCATTATCTTCCTTATTACAATGTCAGCATGTGTAAATGCGCCTAGATTTCCAATAAATCAGCAGCCTGTAAGCTAAGTTAGTTTTTCTGAAAGTAAACAGAATAATTCGAAATTAATTTTGTTCAATTAAAAGTTAATTTTGCTAAACATTACGTGCATAGAATATCAAGTTCAATTCTTATTTCCAGGTTGCAGATTTATAATCTTCTTTTGCAGTGGTAGTCTTTTAGCATAAAAAGGTGTATTAAGGAGCTCGGTAATTTAGTTTTAGTAACAATTCCTTTCCAAAATTTCCACACATTGAAATCGTCTATTAAAACTTGGACCAATCAAAGACAAAAATAATGGCAAAACAATGTAATATTTGGTATTATATTGATGATACTTTGCAAATTCTGGAAATAGAAAAAAATATAAAGGGAAAATACATATTTTTATTATTTTCGAATATTTTCATATTTTTAAATTCAAAAGAAAGAACTTTTTTACCATTACATAATTCAGCTCATTACTTTATATATCAGATATACTGCTCTCTACTTGGGTTCAAACTGAAAAAGGCAGGTAAAACAAAAATTCAATCTAATGCCAACGCTACTTCGCAACTTCAAGACCCATACCAACAAACCCATACCGCTCTTGGTTTTAAGAAAACTAGGAGTGAAAAAATTATAATTTTAAAAGATCAATATGGTACCCACCTTTTGATTGCAAACATATTCTTATATATTTGATAAAATGATGGAGTTGATTGATTGACCAATTTCACGAAATAAAATTGCTCACTAAAAGAAATGAAAAAATATATATTATTTTAGTCCGTTTAATGTAAACATGCTTCAATGGAAAACGGTATTCACATTTCACAATTTCTTACCTTCAATAAACGTAGATTGTTTTCCGTTTTTACAATACCACAAAACACAAACACAGGTAATTTCTAATGCGTTCTGTCATATATTTTTTCAAAAGTTTACCACGTGGCCATTTGTTGTTGCACACTTTATTTATTTCAACCCTTTGCTATGATTTGTTATTGCGTTCAAAATATTTATGCACATATTTTGAATGCAGCAGACTGAATGTCGCCAATCATGTTTTTCAATTCACGCGAAAAACAAAAGCCCAACCTTTCGTTACGAGTTACTTCCACAGACTGATCTCTCCATCATACATTTTTTAATAAATACCCATTCTCTTGTTCTCTTTTCGCTCTTTCCATTGCTCAAAATTATTCAATTTCAATCACAAAGGTGATTGGATCAATCATATGTGTAATTGGAAACGGAAATATTTTCAATCACGTTTGTAATTGAAAATTATTTCCGAATTGATTAACAAATTGATTGAATCAAATAATATTTTAATTGGAAACGTAACAAATATCAATCATTTTTTAAATTGATTTTTATTCGGATTTGATTAAATAATTAATTGAATCAATTAACATATAATTTGAATCTGTTTCCAAATTCAGTTAAATGTTTAATTGAAAAAATTTTGGTGATAATTTTTTGTGTGAACTCATCACAATTCCAACATTTCACATTGTTTGCCTGGTTGTCGGTAATTGTTTCAGGAGGGACCTCTTGCGGGCTATCTATTTCGGCCACGTTACGCCGATACAACACATCCTGGCTCACGCCCGATTTCGCTGGAATAGCTTTTCGGTACGGTTCTTCCGCGAAAAGCTTCTCACGTTTCTGTACCAAATTCCTAAGATGAGCGACAGTGAAAACCGGGTACGTATACAAGCTCATGTCGAATTTCCGGGCGAAGATTCCGGACCAAAATTTCGACAAGCTCTTCTTCTGGCATAGGTTGAGCCAGTCTGTCCAGAATTGTACAAATTGCGTCATAGAAAACTTCGAAAGTCTCCCCAGGTCTCATCTTGCGATTCGCACCTCTTCTCTAATGTCATAACTCGAGCACATATCCCTGTACTGACACTTTAGTGCCGCACAGAACGAATCCCATTCTATGGAGGTAACCTGTTTATGGTACCTCCAATACCATTCTCTAGCTTTCCCTACCAAAAGTATCGGGAGATTCTACAGATAATATTGAAATTATTTTCAATATTTTATGCTCTTTCGTCAGTGTTTTTATCCTGTATAAAAATTCGTCGACTGATAACCCTTGACTCGACCCGTCAAACTTGACGTTCCAATTTTGAATCATCGTAGCTATTAAACACCTCTTGTGTGAGTGTCCTGCTTTTTGTGTAAGGCGTAAGCGAATTTTAGGAGCATATAGCTTTAGATTATTGGCGGACCTGGAAAACGTTGACTTAAGCAATTTGTTAATGTTTTTGGAGCAATCTGGTTGGTTCCACAAAAGTAAATAATAGAGAAGGTTCAGTGGTTAAGACTAGAAGTGCCCATATGTAATAGGTACTTTTAGTTAAATGTGGTATCACAATGGACCGAATATTCTAAGTGAGCCTGAAATTTAATCGGGCTGCCACTTTAACCTAACCTAACCTAACCTAACCATCGTAGCTATTTTCTCCGGACGCAAAATTGACAATTGGTCAACCGAACTGGCTCGATAATTACCACCATTCAATTGATTACTCATATCAAAAGCTACGTGGCCATTACCGGGATTGCCTGCATCTAAGTTATTGGTCGCAGTATTTGGCTCTGCCTGATAGGATAATTGATGGGAACCGATACGCAATTGCTGGAAAATTCTGACAATATTGTTCTCTATCATTTTATTGATTCTAGAATAATCAATATCGTTCGGATTCAAGGCCGAAGTGCTCCCCGTTCTCTGACTACTCGGAGTAGGATTCTGGGAAGAGGAAGTATCTCGTAACGGGAAATTAAATTCAACAAAATCCATTAGATTACCCGAAGAACTCGGTGTAGTTCCCTCGAGACTCATATTTAATTGATGGGTAGATAACGATTTGCTATAGCTTCTAGTGTGAGGTCGGTTAGCAAAGACCCCCTACCACGGCCGTTTGGTTGTCCTTTTTTGTTTCGTTCACTCTGAGAAGAAATATCCGTATCAACTTTCGGAGTTAAGCAAACTTTTCTCAAATCCGCTAAAGTACAAGGCAACTTACAATATGTCGAAAGAGAATGTTCAACACAAGCTCTGTGAAAATTATGTTCGCAAGTTGATATAACATAACATTCCTGGGTCTCATAATTCATTACCTCGTCACAGATGACACATTTATTTTCCTATTGAAGCAATGCAAGAGAGGATGCCCCCATATCATTCGTTTGACGAGGAGGAGTTCGTTCAGTCATTATTAAAAGAAATGATTACCGTATATAAAAAAAATCAACATCAAAACGATTGTTCCTACACACAAACTTTTTTTTTTTTTTTATTTCAATCACGAAAATCGCGGATTCAATCATTTTTTAATTGAAATGTCTTCAGTCACGAAAATGATAGTATCAATCGCCCATTTTGATTGAAAACCAACAAGATTTTTAATTAAAAATTTAATTGACTTTTGTCACGGAATCAATTAATTGTGTGATTGAATCAATTAAAAACGTGATTGATTTTTAACATAAAATCCAATCACAGTTTTAATTGAATCAATTAAAATTTTAATTAATTTCGAGACAAAAATCAATCAACTATTTGGTTCATTCAATTAAATAATTAATTGAAATTGGCTATAAATTTCAATGAAAAAAATTATATATTGCGCCCCCAAAATCGTGTTTAGTTTTATTTGAAATAAAAGAAAATATGTGTTTCTTATAAAACATATTTAATATTTTATTATTTTTTGAATTATGCAATAGACAAATAAATTTGTTTTTTGTCATTTGTGTTTTGTTCTAACATAACTTACACATAAAATTACTATCAATAACAACTATAGGGTGAAAAATAGACTATATAAATCATTATCTTCCTTATCATAATAACCATGTCAGCATGTTCCTTCTAATATTTAAATGCGCCTATTCCCAATAAATCAGCAGCCTGTAAGCTAAATTAGTTTTTCTGAAAGTAAACATAATAATTCGAATTTAATTTTGTTCCATTAAAAGTTAATTTTGCTAAACATTACCTACATAGAATATCAAGTTCAATTCTTAGTTCCAGGTTGTAGATTTATAATCTTCTTTTGCAGTTGTAGTCTTTTAGCATAAAAAGGTGTATCAAGGAGCTCGGTAATTCAATTTTAGTAACAATTCCTTTCGAAAATTCCCACACATTGAAATCGTCTACTAAAACTTGAACCAAACAAAGACAAAAATAATGATACTTTGCAAATTCTGGAAATAGAAAAAAATATAAATGGAAAATACATATTTTTATTATATTCGGATATTTTTCATATTTTTAAATTCAAAAGAAAGAACTTTTTTTACCATTACATAATTCAGCTCATTAGTTTATATATCAGATATACCGCTCTCTACTTGGGTTCAAACTGAAAAAGGCAGGTAAAACAAAAATTCAATCTAATGCCAACGCTACTTCGCAACTTCAAGACCCATACCAGCAAACCCATACCGCTCTTGGTTTTAAGAAAACTAGGAGTGAAAAAAATTATAATTTTAAAAGATTAATATGGTACCCACCTTTGGATTGCAAACATATTCTTATATTCTTATATATTTGATAAAATGATGGAGTTGATTGATTGACCAATTTCACGAACTAAAATTGCTCACTAAAAGAAATGAATAAAAAATATATTATTTTAGTTTGTTTAATGTAAACAGGCTTCAATGGAAAACGGTATTCACATTTCACAATGTCTTACCTTCAATAAACGTAGATTATTTTCCATTTTTACAATACCACAAAACACAAACATAGGTAATTTCTAAACACAAACATAGGTAATTTCTAATCCGTTCTGTATTTTTTTCAAACGTTTACAACGTGGCCATTTGTAGTTGCACACTTTATTTATGTCAACCCTTTGCAATGATTTGTTGTTGCGTTCAAAATATTTATGCACACATTTTGAATGCAGCAGAGAGAATGTCGCCAATCATGTTTTTCAATTTACGCGAAAAACAAAAACCCAACCGTTGGTTACGGGTTACTTCCACAGACTGATCTCTCCATCATACATTTTTTAATAAATACCCATTCTCTTGTTCTCTTTTCGCTCTTTCCATTGCTCGAAATTATTCAATTTCAATCACAAAGGTTATTGGATCAATCACATGTGTAATTGGAAACGGAAAAATTTTCAATCACATTTGTAATTGAAAATTATTTCCGAATTGATTAACACATTTATTGAATCAATTAATATTTTAATTGGAAACGTAACAAATATCAATCATTTTTTTAATTGGTTTTATTCGGATTTGATTAAATGATTAAGTGAATAAATCAACATATTAATTGAATCCGTTTCCAAATTCTGTTAAATGTTTAATTGAAAAAAGTTTGGTGATAATTTTTTGTGTGTACGTTATGAGGAAATTGTAAAAGTTGGAAATGTAGGACTTCTGGCTAATGAAGTAACTAATAGCTGGATCCAAATTGGGCTATGTTCATTAAAATTTCCCATGACAAAATATAATCAATTTTCACACAAGTATACTTTTTTCCCAAAACAAACCGAACTACCATGGACTTCAAAATGCACCAAATGCAAAATTAAAGTAATTACAATAGTACCCGGGATACCATATCTCAGCCAATTTTCCGTATTATTGTCATGGCAAATTTTATGAATAAGAATTTGAAGTTATTTGCAACCTTGCAATACCTGTCAAAAAAGAGGACTACGAAAATGATTCCCGGTCATATATCCCGAAACTATCAGGAGTTTGAAAATCCTGGGAGATTATCGAAGCTATTTTCTAACGGGGTTGTCCCACTGTAAATAACATCAAAACTCCATATTGATGAACTCTAGAGAAAATGACCATTTGTTGAAAACAAAAATTACACGGATGGAGGAGGAAAACCAATAAAATTGATTTATTCCAGCCCCACGTTGGGCGCCATTAATTATGTAATGTACGTTAGCTAAAATTTGTTCATATCGAAGCAACAGCCACTTAAAACAAACAGGACTATAGCCTTCGTATAGCTCGGCTGTAACCAAGATGGTAAAGCAAATATATTTTTTCCTAATGTGACCAAAGAAGTGCGAGCTGCAGTAGGGTGGGGGGTCGGGTCCCCTTGATCACGATTGGCACAACCCAAAACATAATTAAAATTATTTAAGACTCCCGAGTAAAAACACATTGACCAAAAAAAAAAAAAAAAAGAAAATTAAAGTACTGAAACTACTATAGTGGGCCTGATCCCGCAATCCAAAAAAAAAAGATGCCCCTAATTGTCGGGTAAGAATAAAATGTTTAAAAGTATTAGTTACAAGTGACAGTAAAACAAAACAAAAAAATTAGATCTCCCGATGTTATTGGAACCTAAGGCCTCTCAACCCTTCCCTGCCTTGATCTTGTGAGCCCGTTTTTCCATACTGTTAAGATCCCCAAAACAGATACTATATCTTACATTTCCACTGTTTACATTTCCTCCGTAAGAACTAGTAAACAATCTACGTCATGATGTTATTTTTCAAAGACAAATTCATCTTTATTAACATTACTGTCTTTAATGATAACAGAGTGATTTCAAATTTATACTACATACTTCGGTTCGAATCAAACACAAACACGTTGCACCATCCGCAACCTTTAGGAAATTTAAATAAGTTTCAAATGAAAATGAAATTTCTTAAAATTCTATGTTCGATGTTGCATTGTTATGGATATTGTTATTAAAAAAATAACAACAACAATTAAATTAGAATTACTATGTTCGTAAAATTCAATTCAACATTATTTCCTTACACTAAACTTTTCTAATATTTCGGTAAACTTTAGGATAATTATAGTTATTATTACTGATTAAGATCCCAGCAAAAAAAGCGTCGCCAAAAAGTAATGAAAATGTTCTTTTTGGATCCGGAAGTGGTGCAAAATTGTCGCAAAAGCGATGAATTTAACATGGCCTTGTCATAGGACGGAAGTCCTCCATTTCAACAGCCGTTGCACTGAATTTGCATCACTTCTTTAGGTGTGATCCGAATTCAATGTTTTGGATGTTAATTAAAAAATTCTGTGATATTTTGTCAAATAAATAATTTTTATAAATTCTTTATAATTTTTAATGGATTCTAATGATTGTCGGAAACGTTTTACCTCAAATATTTGCAAAAATTCACAATTTTTTCAGATTGGATTTAGCATTTTTTTCGACAAAATTTAAATGATTTGTACCATTTTATGTATTCTTACTCTGTTTTTAACCAATATGAAACAAAAAAAGTTAAAATTACCCATTAAAAATATGAAAAAACAAGTTATAAAAAATTGAATTAAAAGAACTTCCTGGGTAGTTAAAATAAAGAGCATCATTGGGAGTACATCTTCTGGAAGTGCTTTTAAAGTTGTGCCTTTGGAATAACTTCCAAATTTTTGCTGGGATAATCTATAAAAAATAGCTTAGTTGAATGATTTATAGAAAAAACAAAAAAAATCCGATAAGATTAAGAATTGACTTAAAATATTGAAATTGAATTCTCTTGCAAAGATTTCAAAGTATGTTGCCCAATTCTAGGGCCGTTGTTGGAGCAAAATTTATATAATATATACCAGGATTAAAAACAATTAAGGTTGAATTTTCACTTACCACCATCCAAGATGTATGCCGAGGCCTCGATGAACAGCTGCGGAGTTTTGGTGTTTGTTGACGATTTGTGTGGGGTGCAATTTGCCTGGAAACTTGTATAATTTTTCCTCCTTCTTATATTAACTTTTGGAACCTTTGCATTTAATTTGTTTCATTAGTCCAAAAAATATATAAAATAGTTATTTCCAGAAAATAGTTTGTTTCCAGGTAGGAATTACGTTTTCCGTCGCTGGTTAATGATGGTGGTAAAATAATTCTAATCTATGGTAGACATTTGCTTTGCCTGCTACCAGATGGGACTTCTTGAGACTTAAATTTAGAGACACGACCACTATTCCACAAATAGCTCAATAGAATCTGCTTCGAATGAATAGGATGACAATACGATGAAATAGTCTTGATAAATGGTATGATTCCACAAAGGCCAGTGCCTTTTGTCGTTTTGGAGCCCCAAGCTCCTTGAATAGGTCTTTAATGTTAATTTATTGAAATTAGTCTCTATGTATGTTGGATCAACCGGGAATTCTTTCTTTTTATGGGTCTTTAATGGGTAGCAATGTCCCAAAGATTACTCTCTTTTTTATTTGTCCTATGAATTTTAAAATGTCACAGCACTTTATTGAATTCAAATAAAAGTGTAGCTGTCACGGATCCAAATGGATCAATTAATGGAATTCTTTCTTTCAGACGGCTGTCGGCTATTAATAGTTTTTTCTCTTTCCTCTTAAATGCGTGTCTCACCGTTCAACTGCCAAAAGTAGAAAGAATATTAAAAAAACTGCGGCTAAAGCTACACTCAACTCCGAATTTAATTTGCAAGGTTAGGGAGATCCCGTTTTAGTACTAGCTTGACAAAGACAAAAAAATCTATATATAAGCACTCAGAAATGTATACGAAAGGAAAAGTAATAAAAAAAATCAAAAAAAGAAAAAAATAGAGTACGGTCCCGGGCTCGAGTCCTCGGCACTTCTACTTCAGCGTGTTCCCACTGTACTACTCTAGGCTTGATGTTCGAACCGCAAATTACAGACATAGTCTTACCAATGCGTGGGAGTTGGATAATGTTCGATGGCTGGATTTGAGTTTCCTCTGTTGCCCTATTAATAACTTTTGGTCGTAACGATAGTAAAAGTTGAAACAGATTAATTCTCAGTAAGGCAACCCATCACACATTTGACAACTGGTTCAAAAAGCATACATCATAATTGTTTCGTGTTCGTTCGTTCTTATATGTCAATTTTATGTTGAGTTTTAGTTGTGTTCCCCCCTGAAGTCTCCAATTGTTTTTTTTTTTGTGGTTTATTAGTTAATATTTCAAGATTCCAAATGGATAAAAATTAGCTGCTTTCTTTTGCCCCCTAGTTTACACTGAAAATGTACATTTGATGACTTTTCTTATGTATTTTGATCTGCTGAATTTGAAGGTTAAAAAAATTGTTATGAAACAGTTTTTGAGATACCCCGTTATTTTTAGTTTTTCTGTCTTTTCGCTAAACAAATTATACATCGAGCTAGAAATGTCCGATTATATCGTTGTTTGTACTTGAATGCAAGGTATTGAGATGTCGAAAAAACGTGTATAATAAGATCTATGATAAGTTAAGTGGTTCAAAATATATCGATGAAAATATGGCGAAATTTCAAAACAATCTTGTTTTATAACTTCATGAAAATCGGATAAAAACTACTGCCCATGGAGTAAAATCGTGAGATCGGTCCATACGTGGGCTATACCAACACATGAGCTGATTCACCTCATTTCCGTTACATCTATTTGTGATCTTAAAATAATTCTAGATTTTAAATTTATGCAAATCGAATAGAAAGTACGTTTTCTAGAAGCCAAAATCGGATGATCGGTATATATAGGGGCTATACCAACACACGAACCTATAACCATCATTTTCTTTACCCCTATTTGTGGTCCTAAAATACCTCTGTATTTCAAGTTTAAGGCAAATCGGATAGAAAATACGGTTTCTAGAAGCCCAAGAAGTAAAATCGGGATATCGGTCTATATGCACGGATGAAAAAGGCTGTTTTTCATATGTTTGGCTATAAACATTATATGTTTGGAACACAAATTTTTAGACACAATATTTTTGAGTGCAAGCATATAATGTTCATAAACTAGCATAACATGTTTGGGACATATATGTTAATATGTTAGAACATATTATGTTTGGGACATAAAATGTTTGTAAATATAATATGCTTGGATGCAAAAATATATTAATTTAGAAATAGCCTATAAACATATATGTGTTTAGTAGCTTGGAGCGCTATTTAACAGGGAGCGATATTGAATTAAGTTGGTGGTTGTTACTTGTTATTACAAAATTAACATTTTATTTTTCCTTGGGCAATTGATCAGCTACTTCTTTGATCCTTACAAACTGTGTGGTCCGCTGTTCGAATCCCCGTCCGGCAAAAGGTAAAATTAAAATAAAAAAAAATCATACAATTGAATAATTTCTTCTACAATGTTTGTATTACAGAAAAAGGTGCTAAGAACTAAAAAATCTCGTGGACGTGAGAAAGATGTGGGGGAATATACAATTGGGCAGAAACAAAATTTTGAGCATTCAGGTCGAAAACCTATGTTGTTAGCACCTATATTACCTGTTTATTTTCATAATTCGTTATGATTGTAAATATATAAATAAATAAATAAAATTTTGAGCACAATATTGTTTGGGAGAATTTTTTTTAAGCATATAATAGTTTTGGGTGCAAAATGATTCCAAACATATTATATGTTCACATAATAACATATTGTTTTTTGGAAGACAACATTATTGAATTTGGATGCAAAAATACAAAATGTTTGGAACTTAGAGTACCCAAACATATATTGTTTAGACTAATATGCTTTCAAATATATTATATATTGGAAGAGATCAAACATATAAATGTTTGGGCAATACCCAAAAATGTATATGCTTGAAGCAAAATATGTTTGGGAGTATATGTTACAGAAGCGATTTTTTGTGATCGTGTAGAAGCCCAAGAAGTAAAATCGGGAGATCGGTCTATATGGGGGCCTATACTAAAACATCATCAATCAATCCCATTTTATCATTAAATAGTCCTTACATAATTGTAAAGCCGTGACCGAAGTTTCACGATGATACCTATACTGGAAGTATTTTTGGCCGCTAGCTCCATCTAGCACCAACCACTGTGCAATGTTGAAGAGTTAACAACTTCCCAGATTGATACAAATATTGATTTTCCAAATAGGAAACCTTCTGTACAGGAAGCTTTACAAGGAGATTTATATTAAATTGTCTAGAAATCTCTTTGAAGTTATATGAGACAGTGGACAAAGTCAAGAAACCGCGGCGATCATCATAAAATGATGGAAGTCTCAAGAACGGTTCTATCTATAATTAGTGTTTACAGAAAATACTTTTGGAATAAGAAGAAAGCAACAGTGAAAATGGTAGATAAACCCCTTTCCAAATATCCATCTATTCCTCCTTTGAAATCTGATGGTATCATATTAATCTCCAGTAAGGATAAATCAGTGAGTTTTTAATCCTGCTATTATATTATATATATATATATATATATATATATATATATATATATATATATATATATATATATATATATATATATATATATATATATATATATATATATATATATATATATATATATATATATATATATATATATATATATATATATATATATATATATATATATATATATATGTATATATATATATATATATATATATATATAAATAATTAATTGAAATTGGCTATAAATTTCAATCAAAAAATTTAATTATTGCGCCACCAAAATCGTATTTAGTTTTATTTGAAATAAAAGAAAATATGTGTTTCTTATAAAACATATTTAATATTTTATTATTTTTTGAATTATGCAATAGACAAATAAATTTGGTTCTTGTCATTTGTGTTTTGTTCTAACATAACATAACATAACACATACAATTACTATCAATAACAACTATAGGGTGAAAAAATAGACTATATAAATCATTATCTTCCTTATCATAATAACCATGTCAGCATGTTCCTTCTAATATGTAAATGCGCCAAGATTCCCAATAAATCAGCAGCCTGTAAGCTAGATTAGTTTTTCTGAAAGTAAACATAATAATTCGAATTTAATTTTGTTCCATTAAAAGTTAATTTTGCTAAACATTACCTGCATAGAATATCAAGTTCCATTCTTAGTTCCAGGTTGCAGATTTATAATCTTCTTTTGCAGTTGTAGTCTTTTAGCATAAAAAGGTGTATTAAGGAGCTCGGTAATTAAATTTAGTAACAATTCCTTTCCAAAATTTCCACACATTGAAATCGTCTACTAAAACTTGAACCAAACAAAGACAAAAATAATGATACTTTGCAAATTCTGGAAATAGAAAAAAATATAAATGGAAAATACATATTTTTATTATATTCGGATATTTTTCATATTTTAAAATTCAGAAGAAATAACTTTTTTACCATTACATAATTCAGCTCATTAGTTTATATATCAGATATACCGCTCTCTACTTGGGTTCAAACTGAAAAAGGCAGGTAAAACAAAAATTCAATCTAATGCCAACGCTACTTCGCAACTTCAAGACCCATACCAGCAAACCCATACCGCTCTTGGTTTTAAGAAAACTAGGAGTGAAAAAAATTATAATTTTAAAAGATAAATAAAAGATAAATATATTCTTATATATTTGATAAAATGATGGAGTTGATTGATTGACCAATTTCACGAAATAAAATTGTTCACTAAAACAAATGAATAAAAAATATATTATTTTATTTGGTTTAATGTAAACAGGCTTCAATGAAAAACGGTATTCACATTTCGCAATGTCTTACCTTCAATAAACGTAGATTGTTTTCCATTTTTACAATACCACAAAACACAAACATAGGTAATTTTTAATCCGCTCTGTCATATATTTTTTCAAACGTTTACAACGTGGCCATTTGTAGTTGCACACTTTATTTATTCGAACCCTTTGCAATGATTTGTTGTTGCGTTCAAAATATTCATGCACACATTTTGAATGCAGCAGACAGAATGACGCCAATCATGTTTTTCAATTTACGCGAAAAACAAAAAACCCAATCACGTTTGTAATTGAAAATTATTTCCGAATTGATTAACAAATTTATTGAATTAATTAATATTTTACTTGGAAACGTAACAAAATGTTTAATTGAAAAAATGTTCGTGGTAATTTTTTGTGTGTATAGTACAAAGAATTCGAGAGGAATCACCGCCTAGGTTGGGTAAAGTGGCAGCCCGATATTTCAGGTTCACTTAGAGTATTCAATCCACTGTGATACCAAATTGGTCTACTTTTCTCTTAACACAGAGTGCTACCCGATTTTTTGGTTAGCTCAATGACAAGGGACTTCCTTTTTATAGCTCACTCCAAACGGCACTGTAAAAGGAATTCCTTTCTTTATATTTTGTTTGTTTTTTCCTTTGATTTTTTTTTATATTTGAATTGTTAATACATAATGAATTGAAACTTTTAAAAAGGCCTCATTTTCCTGAACTCCCACACCGACCCTCGTAGTTGTTTATGACATTTGAAAATGATCAAAACAATATACCGTTTGTTTGTAGCAACAATACACACAGTAAACCGAGTTATAATTTTCAATGCAAGTGAACATCAAAATAAAATAGCAACAAACATCGCAGCGACCCTACGATGTTTGTCAATGCGAGCGAAGATCAAAACAACATACCGTTGGATGACACTAACAACCAAAAACAATAAAATTTTAGGATGATGTTAATTGTGCTTGTTCTTCCTTTTTTCGAGAAACCAGAGATTAGTACCATACACGTTCCATTTGCAAGTTGCAATTTTTTTTTGGTTCTCTTTTCATTTTGAAGTCGCAACAAAACTCAATTTTAGCAAATTTTTTAACTTTTAAAAGAGCAAAAACACTTTAGACAATATTATTTACTTATTTATTGTTTATTTTAATCATACAGTAAATGTATTATAAAAAAAGAAAAGTAGCATTGGCCATCAGCTCTTTAGACAATATTTTATTAATAATTTTGTGCAATCGACACAATTTGCGTGTCCGCAATTTAGGGTCTTTTTGTTTGACTTGGAAAATTAACAATTTTAAAAGTTTGTTGAAAATAGTAAAACATTTCTTAACATATATACAGTCCTGTTCAAAACATTTGCAACTAGCCCTAGCATGAATTTAATCTGTGTATATCTCCCATAGTAATAATAATTTTATTGTTTAGCTTACACTTAAAAAATAATCGTTATGGAGTGGCATTTCCAAATTCTTATTGGGTAAATTAATGGGCTATTATAAAATGTTGATATTTCCCGAAAGAATCTTATGATTCGAATTGTTTTCTTCTTTAAGGACTTAATTTTTGCCTGGGATAGTTATAAGAACCTATGAGAGGATAGATTAAACTTAAAGCGTGCTGCAAGAATATCGTTAAGTTTATTGCCTAATTTGGTCATAAACTGAATAATTCGAAAAAATGACCGGCAATAAGTATAATCCACATATTATAAAATAAAATATCGATGATTTTAAAGCTGGGGTATCACAAAAATGAATTTCGGAAGAACACATTGTCCACAAATCAACTGCGTCTCGAGTTAAAAACAGAGGATGCCCCAAAACTATGCACTGAGGTAGAAGAAAGCCACTACGCCAGAAGAAGATCATGTAATCAAATGAACTATGGAACAATTCACTCAAATATCATCTAAAGAAGTCGACAATTAAATTAAAATGGATATATCAACCATAGCGATCAGATGTAGAGCTTTAGAAGTCGCAGTGCGATTATACAAAACCACGTATTTTCGTGCCTTCAATTTTCACAAAAATACCTTAAATGGTCTGAGGAGCAGTGGGAATGTTTTATATTTTCATACGACTCAAAGTATAACTTGTATGGATCGGATGGTAAAAATTTAGGAAGGAATGCCTTAATCCAAGACATACAAAAAGTTCCGTCAATCATGGTGCGGGCAATATTACGGTCTCGGGGTCTTTCTCTAGACAAGTTATTGGCCCGATTTATAGAGTCGAGGGTATTATACAGCCAGAAGTCTACAAAAACATTTTGTCCCATGTGATATAGCCATAATCATTCTGGGAAATGCAGTCTGCATGGATTATTCAGCGCGTTCATTACCTCCATCAGAAGTGTAAGGTAAACATAAAACAATGGATTTCCGATGAAAAATTGCGGATGCTTGATGGCCTGTTCAGTCGCCTAATGTAAAAATGCATAAAATAACCTTTGGCAAGTTGTAAAACGAAAAATTGGTATTAATTTTTTTGCAAAAGGCTTACGATATCTATTTGAACCTGAACCATAGGATATCATTGACCATTTAATCATAACCAATGGCAAGAAGTTGCGCAAAAGTAATCGAACTGCATAGCTATAGTATCAACTATTAACATTTATTGTTAAAACTTTAATTATTTTTAAATATATGGGACATTTAATATTAGTTGTAAATATTTTGAACAAGTGAAAACTCTTATTTTTAAATAATTTTATAAATTATCAAAAAGTCTTTGTTTTTAGTTTCCAATTCCCTTGTATTTTTAAAATTGACATAATAAGCAACCACATTCCATTAAAAGTTTGGTTTTAATATTTTTATTTTCATTATAATTACGGTTTATTTTCAATAGGGAACGTGGTTTGCAAATGTTTTGAACAGCCTTCTAACTTCCATCCAATTTTATCGATGTAAAGCAATAAATGTTAGTACTAAAACCGTATTTTTAGGCTTGAAAACGAAATTTGATAATTTTTTACTTTTTATATGATATTTTCAACAAACGTTTAAAATTGTTAATTTTCCAAGTTGCACCTTATTACAAGGAATACTACTGAGTACCGTTATTTATTTTAAAACGGTACATGGAAATATTGTTTCATATCGTGTTTTTTGGCAGTTCTGTTGAGAAGTGTGATCGACAAGATGGGTAAGCAGACTTCTAGTGGTTTAAAAAAGTTGTTGGTGAAATACCTGTCGGAAGGCAAAAGTATACGTGAAATTGCGGATATTTTGAACAAGCCTAAGTCAACAGTATATAACATATTAAAAAAATAGAGCTGGGAGGGTCTCCAAATTAGCTTTAATCTGACCAAGAGAAAAAAAATTACGTCTCGTAAATGAGAATCCAAAAATTCCGGCTATTGATATCTCCAAATCACTCAGAGAAACATACATTGTTGATGTAAACCCACAAACCATTAGAAATTTTCTTCAAAAAATAACTACAGGGCGTACGCACCCAGAAAAAATTCTTCTTTTAAGAATCAATGTGTTCAAAAGTTTGGCATATGCCAAAGAATACATTGACAAACCGAATGCGTTTTGGAGAAGCGTTTTTTTTTACTGACGAATCAAAATTTAATTAATTTGGCTCAGACGGTCGAAGTTTTGTCTGGAGAAGAAAGGGCACAGCACTCGTGCAATGTAGTTGGAACTGTAAAGCATTGTGGCGGTCATGTCATGATTTGGGGTGCAATGGCAGCGAATGGAGTCGGTTCATTTTGTTTCATAGAGGGTAATATGACAAAATTGGTTTATTTAGATATATTAAAGGAATATATCCCTATAACTGTTGAAAAATTGCAATTACAATCAAGATTTGCCTCATGGTGCATGTCGTCAGGTAATGGTTACTCTGTAACGTCTATACTATTCTGCCGCATCCTCCCAAAGCCTGGATCTTAATCTGATAGAGCACCTGCGGACACGAAAGATTCGTGGAAAAAATGGCCTACCTCATTTTTGTTTGAGTTTAAAAAAATAGTTTTTAAGATTCTAGTCAGAAAAATTATATAAAATGTAAATACTTCATATTTTTGATTTGGAATAAGAAAAACATGAATTAAATCATAACCCGTTCAAAAGTTATGAACATGCATTCGTTCTGTGGTAATATAGTATAAAAATATAGTAGTATTTTATAAAAAGATGACAAACTTATTATTATTTTTTACTACCTGAATAAATAAATAAACAAAAATTTTATATTTCAGGTGTCATCGTCATGCAGTTCTGTGTACGTTGATGGTTCAGAAATTCGGGGATCTTCAAATGCTTCAATAATTGTCAAATATGGAACATATATGGGTATAGCCAGATTTATTGTTTGGATGCCGGAATTTCCGCTTGAAGTTTACATAAATGATTTCCGATTGTCACAAATAAAAGGATGGAAAGTCGTTGATGAACATCATTATATGTAAGTAATATTAGTTTACAAAACCATTATACATCTAACAAATGAGTTTGATTATATTCGATTTAAAAGAATATGGACTTCTACTGTTTTGACGTACAATATTTAATGTCATTGAAATAGCGGCAAGATCTTCTCGTTCTTGTTTGCAGAATATCTCTCCAATGGGTGTATCCTTAATCACCGACTTGAATGCAACATTATAGTACTTCTATCATGTTTTCGCTCGATGTTTCGGATCACTAAATCGATTGCATGTCCATCTTAAGATGGACGTGGGTGGAACCATAGCTCACGTCCGTCATACGAACATAGACTAAATACTATAAGATTGCCCTCATTGCCAACTAGGAGGACTATGTTAAATGTAACTTTTATGATTAATATTATTCAAGGAAAAATTTAATCAGAATTTCTCCTTAGTAGAATTCTGATCAACGTTCCGATCAGACCGGGTAGGAATTTTGAACTTGCGTATTTATTACTATGGAGCCAATTATGCTAATAATGATCCTTTTCGTCGACTATGTAATGAACGATAGAAAGACTCGTTTCACAGATACAATGGATTTTGTTTTGTGTTATTCAAGCAATAATATTTCAATGTGTTTTTATATTTCTTGGCCAGATAGTAGAATATACACCTACAAATAAATGATCTTAGGCATCATCAGTTTAATGACACCGAAAGTATATATATCGTAGAAAAAAAAACAAGATTCGACTAGTCTTTAGGTTGATTTCTAAACATATTTTTTCTGCAATGGCATCCCTATTGATAATCTTATCGTACATTTGTGCTTGAATACCTCTTTTTCGTACTATCGTACATTTTGGTGTTATTTTCTTTATCTATTGGCTAATCGAGGTGAGAGAGACTTCCTCTTTATCGAAAGAAATTTGGCGTAAGCTGTTGAGACTAAATAGTAAACCATAAAAAGAAAAAATAGAGATAGTAAAAAATTTTATTTTATTTTTGCCATCCTGAGTTATTCGCCTACTAAATTTTATTTTTCTGCGAATTTTAATGAAATAATAAAATCCTGAATAAACATTTTATGATTTGAAAATCAAAATTTCGGCAAAAACGCAACAAAATAGTAGGACTCGTAGTGTGGTACACTGGATTTTCTTGTTGTGGAAGACTCTTAAACCTTTATTCGGACTCAGTCATAAATCTTCCCTAACTACAAGTTTTATTTTTGTACAACTACGGTGAGGAGAGAAATCTAATAATTTTACTACGGTAATTATTGGAATTTTTTTATAATATTTAGATCCCGGTCCAATACCACGTGACTAGACTATCCAGGGCTCAATATCTGGGCCCTGAATATTGTCTTGTATTGAGTTTCCACTAGTCTTCAACGCGTAAGGAGAAAAAAGGGTCTCGGGACATATTGGGGCAAATTGATTCATAATTAGGACAATTTTTGTCCCCAAGGCATCAACCTGAATATAGAAACCTGTGGAGTCCCCCTTCATGGAAGTACCAGGAACGTGATCTTATTCCAATTGTACCAATAACAACTGGTGGCGGTCAACAATTGAGACACCAACCTTCACTGATGCTCTATGGTAACAAATTCTGAAGCAGAGGCATTTAGGTTCAAGATTTGATCAAATTAAATAAGAAACTCGTATTTAACATAATTAGTAGACTTGAAGTGTTAAGAAGAAACAGAAAGACCAGCAGTTCCAACCAGTGTCAAAGAAAAAAAAATAATTAAAAAAAAAAAGAAAAAAAAAAAAACAGCCAAGAAGTTACCCTAAACTAGTTAGCCACAGTGTATGATATGAATGCACGCAAATAATTAATAACACCTTAAAAGATTTACAGCAACAACACTACATTGGACCGCTGAGGCCTCTTCGTTCTGATGCAGCAAAGTTGGTGAGTCTAATATTTATTTTGTTGTAAATTTTACTATAAAACCCAAAACCAATTCTTTGTGATCTTTGCATTCATTCATAAAAATAAATAACGAAGAGAGAAAAAAATGAGTGGGATTAAAGCAATGAATGCGTAAATTTTTGAGTCATTCTGATCATTTCTTTCTGTTCCTTGTCTGCTTCTCACTTCTCTCTCCTCTTCAAAGATCATCATTGCTATGAAGTGCTTGTAAAGAAATTTGTATCAATGATTTGTGTTTAAGTCATTATTTTATTCATACATGAGTTTTACGCTATTCGTAAACTTTGACAACAACAAAGCAGTGATGATCCTATGAAGAGCAGTGATTCTTCTTCTTGCTTGGATTCCATTGATTTCGTCTCGTTCGTAATTTTTTGGCATTATTTGTTTTGCTAGGGTAATTTATATTTTTTTTTCTATTTGCTTACTTTCCTCAAATATTATAGGTTTTGATTTTTCCGTACAATAAACAACTAGGTCAAGGAAAGTAATGTGTGATGCTGTTTTTTGATACAGTGGTAGCTATACAGTAAAATTTTATTTCTTCTCGTAAGTTTTTTTTTGGCACTGATGTCGATTACATTGAATTTTTCTTTAGATACGTTTATAAGTATAATGTTTTCATAATCTTTTTTTTTGTTTTGTTATTGAAAGTAATTTTGTATGAATATCATTTTTATATTATCAAAACAAAAAATGAACACAGAGTTGTAATAAAAATTTTAATTGGAATATTAATTGCTAAATTAAACATTTTGTTTTCCTCCATGGAATAGAAACGGCTAAATAGAAATAGATATGGGTTCCTAAAAAAAAAATTGTCGCCACTAGGAAAAGACAGGTGAGGGTGATGAGACCGTGATCTCAAAATATCTCGAGATCACCCAAACTATCTATACACATTTTCAATATCAATTTTTACTTGGCTATGTACAATGGGGTTTTTTTGTGTTTACAAGTAGATAAGCTTCCTGGCCCGTCAGTTAGTAGTTTAATATCAAATATTTTTAGGGAGTCTATGTATATATGTATATATATATATATATATATATATATATATATATATATATATATATATATATATATATATATATATATATATATATATATATATATATATATATATATATATATATATATATATATATATATATATATATATATATATATATATATATATATATATATATATATATATATATATATATATATATATATATATATATATATATATATATATATATATATATATATATATATATATATATATATATATATATATATATATATATATATATATATATATATATACAGGAGACAAGAACCTCCCCCAATTCCCGACTGCATGCTAGCGTGTAAATGGCTCCCACGTCTCCTTCCTATATGACCTTGCAAAAAATTCCATTCTTCTCATAGAGTTAGGAATAACAATGAATATTTTTCTATAACCGAACCAAAATTCAAATGGATTATATTACATTACATAAATGGCGCCCAACGTGGGGCCAGAATGTCCAACATTTTCGGTCATTTCGGCTCCAAAATTATTTTTAAGTGTAAATTTTTTACCTTAATGTTTTGTAGTTCTATTGTTTTTTCTATTACATAAAAATAGTCGTACATGATTTTCAGGATTATAGATTTTTGAGGAGCTTAGTTCGAAAATTCTAACCGTTTATCCCCTGTTCGATACTTTGATATGTAAATAGGCAGAATATTAGAGCCCATAAACATTATTGCAAGTTTATTCAGATTTTTGCAAATTTGGTTTTCTTACCTTTGGCATTAAACCAGATATTTATAATGGACTATGTTGTATTGGCAAGGTGCTAGTCGACATCCGATAGTTATCAGTGATTTAATGAAAGAAGGAAGTGTGTGAAATTTTTTCAAAGAAAACGTTTGATGTTGCTAATTTTGTTTAAACTAACCAATAGCCCAGTTTTGGTTCCAGTTGTGATCTCCAAATTATTCAATACCTATTTAGCCCAAGTATTCTATGTGAGGAAAACTTTTACGTATGATTTATTAAGCATTTACTATAAACAATTTTACTGTTCTGCATTAATTATATTCCAAGATGTCGCTAAGTCATTCACCACCGAATAATAGAGCGTCAGGTGCTGTTAGGGCTACAGACCCAACTCGCGGCCAACATACCGAACAGTCCGATGAGCAATTGCTTGGGGCTCATGTTTCCCCACGCTTTAGTTCTCCTGGTCCTGTCAGACCATTTACATGTGGCATTTGCAATGCGACTATGCATGAAAAGTCGGAATGTTTGCGTTTAGCCGGCTGTGGTGATGTAGTTCATCGTGCGTGCATTGAACAACATCTTGGTAACTCGAATGTATGTCCGATTTGTAGTCAGCCTTGTCAGCTATCCGATTTGCAAAAGGCAGGTCCGTCTGTAACTGGGAAGGGTAAAGGGAAGCCACGGGGGGCGATGGCAAAACAGTATCATACCCGCAGTTATCTTAAGAATTCCAATCCCGATCATTCTAGGACCAATACGGATGCGGAGCCTACAGAAACTGTAGGGGTAAGACGAAATTTGGCCAACGAATCTCAATTTGACAGTGGTATCGATAAGAACTTATTGCCAACGAATGCACAGCCACAGGCAGTCGTATTAGATTATCAGGAATTAAACAGAATAATTGAGACTAGTCTTACTCGAATTCTGAGGAATATGAACATTAATGCTTCATTACCGAATCCCAATTTTGAACAATATAATTTTCCACCACCACTTCAACTACAGAAATCAAGTAGTAATCCTAATTCTAATTTTTGTCCTAATGTCAGGAATCAAGAGCCGCGAACTCCACAGAATAATATATCTCCTAATATATATTCCAATTTGTCGAGTAGTAGTTTTCAAATTGAAAGAGTAACCTCAATTATTCAACATTGGGGATTAAAATTTGATGGGGCTCCCACATCCTTGAATGTGGAGGAATTTTTGTATCGGGTGACATTACTGACCAACGACCATTTCAATGGAGATTTCTCTCTCATTTGTAAGAATTTGAATATATTGCTCTCCGGAAAGGCTCGCGACTGGTTCTGGAGACACCGGAAGCAGGTTGGAAATGTTGGTTGGGACAGCTTCTGCGATGCGATTAGATTCCAGTATAAGGATTATAAGTCCACCTCAGATATCCGGGAGGAAATCCGTAATCGCAAACAGAGAGTGGGAGAATTATTCGACACATTTTATGAGGCCATTTCGTCCATAATGGACCGTCTCTCTACACCAATGGATGACGTGGAATTAATTGAAATAGTTACTCGAAATTTGAGGCCTGAAATACGGCAAGAATTACTCTACATCCCCATTGACTCAATTCCGCATTTACGTCGACTCGTTCAAATGCGAGAAACATTTTTGAGTGAAGAGTACGTTCGTCGGAATTATAATTATAAACGACAGATTTCTGAAATTAATTCCACTCAAGACATTCCATTTGATAGTGAGAACAATTCGCCACAGGATATTGCTGCTATTCAGTCAGCTCAAAGTCCTTTTCTGTGCTGGAATTGTGATCAACCCGGTCATACCTGGGAGGACTGTTTAGAGACTAGGATTGTATTTTGCTACGGATGTGGGCAGAAAGATACATATAAGCCCCATTGCAAAAGGTGTGCAAACCGCAAGTCAAAAAACTACAGAAATCCAATTACAATGACAGATCCGACATAGAAGTAACTTCAGACCAATTCATAAATAAATCTTTAACCAAATATGACAATTTACTCGAATTCGACAATTTACCCAAACTTGACACTTCGTTTTCATCAGAATTACCATTTTCTACGTCAATTGAGAGTTCTGATTCGATAAACGATAAATTCGACCCTATTAGGATTTTAAAAAGAGAGGATACCCAACTACTTTCTAACCCAGCTAGGATCATTTATCCAAGGAACCCATACCATAAATGGTTGGAATTATACTTATCTAGGCACAATGAGATTTTTCACGATGATGACGTTACCGAATTAGTTACAAGGCGCAGCAAACGTAACACTGTCCGTTTGAGAAAATTTTATAAAGCCAAAAAGGCTTGTTCCAAACTTTTAATATCCGCAATTGTCAACTTTCCGAATGATCAACGTTTTTACGCTAAAGTGGATTTCTTGAGTTTTACCGAGTTCGGTCTCTTAGACACAGGGGCTTCAATCTCCTGTATTGGTGGGGATCTTGCACAAGAGGACTTCAGAAGTTGTCCTACTTTCACAAAATGCAAGTCTACCGTAAAAACAGCTGACGGAAGTCCTCAATCGGTAATAGGTTGGCTATGTGTACCGGTTAATTTTAAAGGGAAAATTCATGATCTAACTTTTTTTATAATCCCGTCCATCTCGCAGCGTCTTATATTAGGCATAGATTTCATCACAATCTTCAATTTGATTCCTAACATAGTGGGGTCTATCGACGTTATAGATAAGTCGATTGTACATCTTGGGACTTCAGAATCGTTTTGTGCTAGGGGGACACCGTTAGAGCCTGTTGGCGAAGATGATACAAAGGAGTATTATTTCCCCTTAAGTGAAGATAAAAAAAGACAGTTGGACGCTGTGATATCATTATTTCCTAATTTCGAGGCACAAGGTTTAGGTAGAACCAGTTTGATACAACACGAGATCGATATCGGCGACAGTAAACTCATAAAGCAGAGGTTCTACCCAGTGTCTCCGGCCGTGGAGAAACTCATGTACGCCGAAATCGATCGAATGTTGTCTATGGGGGTAATTGAACTTTCGAATTCACCCTGGTCTTCGCCCATGCGCATGGTTGTTAAACCATATAATGTTAGATTGTGTCTCGATGCAAGAAAAGTTAATTTTGTGACTATTAAAGACGCTTACCCGTTGCCATCAATCGAGGGTATTTTGGCGCGTCTACCAAAAGCGAACTTAATTTCCAAATTGGATCTTAAGGACGCTTATTGGCAAATTGGCCTCACCGACAAATCGAAAGCTGTGACGGCATTCACAGTCCCTGGTAGACCACTCTATCAGTTTGTGGTCATGCCATTCGGACTGTGCAATGCCCCACAGACGATGTGTCGGTTGATGGACCAAATAATTCCTCCCGATTTGAAGACGAGTGTTTTTGGTTATCTCGATGACCTTATTATTGTTTCTGAGAATTTCTCTCAACATTTAGCTACGTTGGTTCGAATTTCGGAACAATTCCGGACCGCAAACTTAACTTTGAATGTATCCAAGAGTCGATTTTGTGTAACACGTACCCTGATAAAGTAGCCGCAATTCGGAATTGGCCCAGGCCGAAGAATTTGAGACAAGTGAGAGGATTTCTAGGAGTCGCCGGTTGGTACCGGAGATTCATAGAAAACTTCTCCACTGTTGTCTATCCCATAACTGAGATGCTTTCGAACAGAAAAAAATTTACTTGGACTCAGGACGCTGATCGCGCCTTTGAGGATATCAAGAATCTTCTGAGTACCACCCCTGTGCTCATTAATCCGAATTTTGAAAAAAATTCTACGTACACTGCGATGCCAGTGATTATGGCATAGGGGCGGTATTGGTACAGAAGGATGATGAGGCAACGAACGTCCTATTTCCTTTATGAGCAAGAAGCTCAATAGCGCACAAAGGAACTATAGCGTCACCGAACGCGAATGTCTTGCGGCGGTGGAGGCTATAGCTATGCTACCTTGAATTACAAGAATTCGAAGTCATCACTGATCATTCAAGCTTGGTCTGGCTCATGCGTCAGCCAAACTTGAATGGCCGGCTAGCCCGATGGGTGCTAAAACTTCAATCCTTTAAATTTACGGTAAGTCATCGTAGGGGAAAGGACAACATCGTACCCGATTCGCTGTCGCGGTGTTATGTGGAGGAGATGTCTCATTTGGGACCGGAAATAGATCTTAATTCCTCGGCCTTTACTGATCCGGATTATATGGAGCTTAAGGAGAAAATCACTCAGAATCAAAATAACTACCCCGACATTAAAATCGTTGACAGATTTGTATATATTAGAACACGACATTATGATGGAGTGGAGGAAAACGAACAGGATTGTTGCATGCTGTGGATTCCTAAAAATCTTCGGCGTGAGTTGATTTTGAGGTTTCACGAACCTCCTACAGCGGCTCACGGTGGCATGTCGAAGACAGTTTCTCTAATAAAGCGATGGTTTTTTTGGCCTGGTTTGGTTCGAGATATTCGTGATTTCATACGAAATTGCGATATCTGCAAAACTACCAAGGCTCCTAACTTTTGTATGAAACCGGAAATGGGTAACCAAATCGTATCCGTCCGTCCGTCTCAACGATTGTTTATTGACATTTTAGGACCTTATCCCAGAAGTAAGAAGGGAAATATCGGAATTTTGATTGTTTTGGATCATGCCAGTAAATTTCATTGACTACATCTTTTGCGGAAATTTACCTCGGCGCATATTAAAGAGTTTTTGCGAACCCAAATTTTCCATTGCTATGGGGTACCTGAGACTATCGTTAGCGATAATGGCTCGCAGTTTAGAGCCAATGATCTCAACGCGTATTTTACCACGCTCGGAATTAAGCATGTATACACAGAGCTGTATTCACCTCAGGCGAATGCGTCTGAACGCGTAAACAGGTCGATCATTTCGGGAATAAGAGCTTATTTGAAAGGAGATCATACGGAGTGGGATACAAATATAAGTGATATTAGTTGTGCGCTAAGGAATGCTTGCCACCAGTCGATAAATACTTCCCCATATCATGTCTTATTTGGGTTTGATATGGTGACCCACGGGTCCTCATATGATCTTTTACGCAATCTACAGTTACTGGGAGAACCTTGCAGTAAATTGTTCCGAGATGACGCCTTGCCTTGATGGACCAAATAATTCCTCCCGATTTGAAGACGAGTGTTTTTGGTTATCTCGATGACCTTATTATTGTTTCTGAGAATTTCTCTCAACATTTAGCTACGTTGGTTCGAATTTCGGAACAATTCCGGACCGCAAACTTAACTTTGAATGTATCCAAGAGTCGATTTTGTGTAACACGTACCCTGATAAAGTAGCCGCAATTCGGAATTGGCCCAGGCCGAAGAATTTGAGACAAGTGAGAGGATTTCTAGGAGTCGCCGGTTGGTACCGGAGATTCATAGAAAACTTCTCCACTGTTGTCTATCCCATAACTGAGATGCTTTCGAACAGAAAAAAATTTACTTGGACTCAGGACGCTGATCGCGCCTTTGAGGATATCAAGAATCTTCTGAGTACCACCCCTGTGCTCATTAATCCGAATTTTGAAAAAAAAAATCTACGTACACTGCGATGCCAGTGATTATGGCATAGGGGCGGTATTGGTACAGAAGGATGATGAGGCAACGAACGTCCTATTATTAACGTCCTATTAATTAAGCATGTATACACAGAGTTGTATTCACCTCAGGCGAATACGTCTGAACGCGTAAACAGGTCGATCATTTCGGGAATAAGAGCTTATTTGAAAGGAGATCATACGGAGTGGGATACAAATATAAGTGATATTAGTTGTGCGCTAAGGAATGCTTGCCACCAGTCGATAAATACTTCCCCATATCATGTCTTATTTGGGTTTGATATGGTGACCCACGGGTCCTCATATGATCTTTTACGCAATCTACAGTTACTGGGAGAACCTTGCAGTAAATTGTTCCGAGATGACGCCTTGCAATTATTGAGATACGATTTGCAGAGACATATGAAGGAGTCATACGAACAGAGTAAGAAACGATATGACCTGCGTTCGAGAACTCTAACCTTTAAAAAAGGACAAGAAGTTCTGAGAACAAACTTCGTACAGAGTATCGCAGATAAGCGATTCAATGCGAAACTTTGTCCTCTTTTTGTTAAGGCCAGAGTACGGGAAAAGGTGGGAAATGTATACTATATCCTGGAAGACTTAGAGGGTAAGCTGGTAGGTACATTTCACGCGAAGGATATTCGGTTATGAGATGTCGGTGTCGTTATCATTTATGAATCTTCATATAATTGATCGTCCTGTTCTGCCTAATATTTTACTTTAGATAAAACTTACCGTAAAATATTATTCAGTTTTGTAATGAACGATAGAAAGACTCGTTTCACAGATACAATGGATTTTGTTTTGTGTTATTCAAGCAATAATATTTCAATGTGTTTTTATATTTCTTGGCCAGATAGTAGAATATACACCTACAAATAAATGATCTTAGGCATCATCAGTTTAATGACACCGAAAGTATATATATCGTAGAAAAAAAAAACAAGATTCGACTAGTCTTTAGGTTGATTTCTAAACATATTTTTTCTGCAATGGCATCCCTATTGATAATCTTATCGTACATTTGTGCTTGAATACCTCTTTTTCGTACTATCGTACATTTTGGTGTTATTTTCTTTATCTATTGGCTAATCGAGGTGAGAGAGACTTCCTCTTTATCGAAAGAAATTTGGCGTAAGCTGTTGAGACTAAATAGTAAACCATAAAAAGAAAAAATAGAGATAGTAAAAACTTTTATTTTATTTTTGCCATCCTGAGTTATTCGCCTACTAAATTTTATTTTTCTGCGAATTTTAATGAAATAATAAAATCCTGAATAAACATTTTATGATTTGAAAATCAAAATTTCGGCAAAAACGCAACAAAATAGTAGGACTCGTAGTGTGGTACACTGGATTTTCTTGCTGTGGAAGACTCTTAAACCTTTATTTGGACTCAGTCATAAATCTTCCCTAACTACAAGTTTTATTTTTGTAAAGGGTGATTTGTTAAGAGCTTGATAACTTTAAAAAAAAAAAAACGCATAAAATTTGCAAAATCTCATCGGTTCTTTATTTGAAACGTTAGATTGGTCCATGACATTTACTTTTTGAAGATAATTTCATTTAAATGTTGACCGCGGCTGCGTCTTAGGTGGTCCATTCGGAAAGTCCAATTTTGGGCAACTTTTTCGAGCATTTCGGCCGGAATAGCCCGAATTTCTTCGGAAATGTTGTCTTCCAAAGCTGGAATAGTTGCTGGCTTATTTCTGTAGACTTTAGACTTGACGTAGCCCCACAAAAAATAGTCTAAAGGCGTCAAATCGCATGATCTTGGTGGCCAACTTACCGGTCCATTTCTTGAGATGAATTGTTCTCCGAAGTTTTCCCTCAAAATGGCCATAGAATCGCGAGCTGTGTGGCATGTAGCGCCATCTTGTTGAAACCACATGTCAACCAAGTTCAGTTCTTCCATTTTTGGCAACAAAAAGTTTGTTAGCATCGAACGATAGCGATCGCCATTCACCGTAACGTTGCGTCCAACAGCATCTTTGAAAAAATACGGTCCAATGATTCCACCAGCGTACAAACCACACCAAACAGTGCATTTTTCGGGATGCATGGGCAGTTCTTGAACGGCTTCTGGTTGCTCTTCACTCCAAATGCGGAAATTTTGCTTATTTATGTAGCCATTCAACCAGAAATGAGCCTCATCGCTGAACAAAATTTGTCGATAAAAAAGCGGATTTTCTGCCAACTTTTCTAGGGCCCATTCACTGAAAATTCGACGTTGTGGCTCGTTAGTAAGTCTATTCATGATGAAATGTCAAAGCATACTGAGCATCTTTCTCTTTGACACCATGTCTGAAATCCCACGTGATCTGTCAAATACTAATGCATGAAAATCCTAACCTCAAAAGAATCACCCTTTACAACTACGGTGAGGAGAGAAGTCTAATAATTTTACTACGGTAATTATTCGAATTTTTTTATAATATTTAGATCCCGGTCCAATACGTGATCTTATTCCAATTGTACCAATAACAACTGGTGGCGGTCAACAATTGAGACACCAACCTTCACTGATGCTCTATGGTAACAAATTCTGAAGCAGAGGCATTTAGGTTCAAGATTTGATCAAATTAAATAAGAAACTCGTATTTAACATAATTAGTAGACTTGAAGAGTTAAGAAGAAACAGAAAGACCAGCAGTTCCAACCAGTGTCAAAGAAAAAAAAAATAATTAAAAAAAAAAAGAAAAAAAAAAACCAGCCAAGAAAGTTACCCTAAACTAGTTAGCCACAGTGTATGATAGCACGCCAATAACTATTAATAACACCTTAAAAGATTTACAGCAACAACACTACATTGGACCGCTGAGGCCTCTTCGTTCTGATGCAGCAAAGTTGGTGAGTCTAATATTTATTTTGTTGTAAATTTTACTATAAAACCCAAAACCAATTCTTTGTGATCTATTGCATTCATTCATAAAAATAAATAACGAAGAGAAAAAAATGAGTGGGATTAAAGCAATGAATGCGTAAATTTTTGAGTCATTCTGATCATTTCTTTCTGTTCCTTGTCTGCTTCTCACTTCTCTCTCCTCTTCAAAGATCATCATTGCTATGAAGTGCTTGTAAAGAAATTTGTATCAATGATTTGTGTTTAAGTCATTATTTTATTCATTCATGAGTTTTACGCTATTCGTAAACTTTGACAACAACAAAGCAGTGATGATACTATGAAGAGCAGTGCTTCTTCTTTTTGCTTGGATCCCACTGATTTCGTCTCGTTCGTAATTTTTTGGCATTATTTGTTTTGCTAGGGTAATTTATATTTTTTTTCTATTTGCTTACTTTCCTCAAATATTATAGGTTTTGATTTTTCCGTACAATAAACAACTAGGTCAAGGAAAGTAATGTGTGATGCTGTTTTTTGATACAGTGGTAGCTATACAGTAAAATTTTATTTCTTCTCGTAAGTTTTTTTTTGGCACTGATGTCGATTACATTGAATTTTTCTTTAGATACGTTTATAAGTACAATGTTTTCATAATCTTTTTTTTTTTTTGTTTTGTTATTGAAAGTAATTTTGTATGAATATCATTTTTATATTATCAAAACAAAATATGAACACAGAGTTATAATAAAAATTTTAATTGGAATATGAATTGCTAAATTAAACATTTTGCTTTCCTCCATGGAATAGAAACGGCTAAATAGAAATAGATATGGGTTCCTAAAAAAAATTGTCGCCACTAGGAAAGGGCAGGTGAGGGTGATGAGGCCGTGATCTCAAAATATCTCGAGATCTATACACATATTCAATATCAATTTTTACTTGGCTATCTACAATGGGGTTATTTTGTGTTTACAAGTAGATAAGCTTCCTGGCCCGCCAGTTAGTAGTTTAATATCAAATATTTTTAGGGAGTCTATATATATATAAGTAGTGTAATAAAAAAAACCTTATGGCAAATAGAAGGAGACAAGAACCTCCCCCAATTCCCGACTGCATGCTAGTGTAAATGGCTCCCACGTCTCCTTCCTATATGACCTTGCAAAAAATTCCGTTCTTCTCATAGAGTTAGGAATGACAATGAATATTTTTCTATAACCGCACCAAAATTCAAATGGATTATATTACATTACAACTATGCCTACAATTTAATCAACATTATGGTATTATAAAATTGTCTGAAAATCGAGAATCATGAAAAAGAAATATTATTTTATATTTAAATAGATAAGAAATAATGTATATATTAGTCTGTAAGGATGTATATATCTATAGACTAGGTTAGATTAGGTTAAAGTGGCAGCCCGATTAAGATTCAGGCTCACTTAGACTATTCAGTCCATTGTGATACCACATTAACTAAAAGTACCTATTACATATGGGCATTTCTAGTTTTAACCGCTGAACCTTCTATATTATTTACTTTTGTGGAACCAACCAGATTGCTCCAAAAACATTAACAAACGACTTAAGTTAACGTTTTCCAGGTCCGCCAGTAATCTAAAGCTATATGCTCCTAAAATTCGCTTACGCCTTACACAAAAAGCAGGACACTCACACAAGAGGTGTTTAATTGATTCCTTTTCATCCACATCATGACAGCTTATACAATAGTCATTATACTTCGCACCTATAGTTTTTGCAAATTCGCCTATCAGGCAGCGACCCGTTATAGCAGATATCAGGAGTGCTATCTGACGCCTTGAGAACACTAGCATATCTAGTGTGCGGTTTAAGTTTAAATGGGGCCATATTTGCTTGGTGTCGTTACAACCCTTGCAATTCTCCCATCGAATATTGACCATCATAACAGCCTTCTCACGCAGTATGAGCTTGCAGGTAGCTAGGGTCATACCAACAAATTCCAGTTCCCCTGGAATATGTAAGGTAGTCCCTAGCCTTGCCAACTCATCCGCTTCGCAGTTCCCCGGTATGTTCCTATGGCCAGGCACCCATATTAGGTGAATATTGTACTGCTCAGACATCTCATTTGCGGCAGTCGATGGCCGTTCTCGAGTTGAGGAACACAGAGTCAAAGATTTTATTGCAGGTTGACTGTCTGAGTATATAGTAATGCCCACATTTTTTGGAACATTACTTCTCAGCCAATTCGCCATCTCTCTTATTGCTAATATTTCAGCCTGAAAAACACTACAGTGATTAGGTAATCTTTTCGCTGTTCGAAGTTCCAGATCATTAGAATATACTCCGAAACCCACTTGTCCATCCAATTTGGAGCCATCAGTGTAGAAATCTATATATTCTTTATTCCCCGGTGTCTGTGTGCACCACGCCTCACTGTTCGAGATTAGAGTCTCAAACTTTTTGTCGAAAAGTGGACTCGTCAAAGTGTAATCCACTACGTTAGGCACATCTGGCATTATTTTGAGGACCGAACTGTGACCGTAACTTTTTTCTAAAGACAATGGATGCAATATGACATTAAGGGAATTTGTTCCTGTCTTGCTGAATGCGCCTGCAATACACAAACACGCCATACGCTGAACTTTATCTAAACAAGTCGGTTTCTGAAGTGCCGGCCACCAGACTACAACACCATATAGCATTATAGGTCTAACCACTGCCTTGTATAGCCAATGCACAATTTTTGGTTTTAGTCCCCACTTTTTTCCTATTCCCTTTTTGCACGAGTACAAAGCTACAGTTGCTTTTCTCGCCCTTTCTTCAATATGAAGCTTAAAGTTCAGCTTCCTGTACAAAATAACGCCAAGGTATTTTGCACACTCACCAAAGGGAATTTCAATACCCCCTAAGGAAATGGGCATAACCGTGGGAGTTTTGCGATCTTTGCAGTACATGACCAATTCTGTCTTTGCAGGATTTACCCCAAGACCATTGTCTTTCGCCCATTTCTCAGTCATCCGGAGGGCCCACAGTGGACGAAAAGGCTCATCTAGCGGCGTTTAATTAATAGCGCTTAGGGATTTTTGTTTTTATTTTTTATAATATTTTTTTTAGTTGAAAATAGATTAGGCTACAAAGTTAAACAAAAAAAAAATTTTTTTAAATGTATTTATGTGTATATTTTTTTGTGAAAGTTGCAATTTTTTTCATTTTTTAGACATTGTTTATTTCATTCAGGAAAACATGATAAGGTTTGAATATTTAATGTTTCTCATTCTTTTCGGCTAAGAATATATTAAACTTTAATAATAAAAACATTTTTTTAACATTTATTTATTTATTTTTTATTTTGTTTTTTAATAATATTTTTGGCCTTATTCAGTCTTCATACACACAAAAAAAATTTTGATTTCAATCACGAAAATCGAGGATTCAATCATTTTTTTAATTGAAATGTCTTCAATCACGAAAATGATAGTATCAATCACCCATTATTATTGAAAACCAACACGATTTTCAATTAAAAATTTAATTGACTTTTGTCACGGAATCAATTAATTGTGTGATTGAATCAATTAAAAACGTGATTGATTTTTAACATAAAATTCAATCACAGTTTTAATTGAATCAATTAAAATTTTAATTAATTTCGCGACAAAAATCAATCAACTATTTGATTCATTCAATTAAATAATTAATTGAAATTGGCTATAAATTTCTATTAAAAAATTTATATATTGCGACCCCAAAATCGTATTTAGTTTTTTTCTTTTGAAATAAAAGAAAATATGTGTTTCTTATAAAACATATTTAATATTTTATTATTTTTTGAATTATGCAATAGACAAATAAATTTGGTTCTTGTCATTTGTGTTTTGTTCTAACATAACTTACAAATACAACTACTATCAATAACAACTATAGGGTGAAAAAATAAATTATATAAATCATTATCTTCCTTATAATAATAACCATGTTAGTATGTTGCTTCTAATATGTAGATGCGCCTAGATTTCCAATAAATCAGCAGCCTGTAAACTAAATTACTTTTTCTGATAGTAAACAGAATAATTCGAATTTAATTTTGTTCAATTAAAAGTTAATTTTGTTAAACATTACCTGCATAGAATATCAAGTTCAATTCTTAGTTCCAGATTTATGATCTCCTTTTGCAGTTGTAGTCTTTTAGCATAAAAAGGTGTATTAAGAAGCTCGGCAATTTATTTTTAGTAACAATTCCTTCCCAAAATTTCCCCATATTGAAATCGTCTATTAAGATTTGAACCAATCAAAGACAAAAATAATGGGAAAGCAATGTAAATGTAATTTGGTATTATATTGATGATACTTTGCAAATTTTGGAAATAGAAAAAAATATAAATGAAAAATACCTTTTTTTATTATTTTCGGATATTTTTCATATTTTTAAATCCAAAAGAAATATCTTTTTTACCATTACATAATTCAGCTCATTAGTTTATATACCAGATATACTGCTCTCTACTTGGGTTCAAACTGAAAAAGGCAGGTAAAACAAAAATGCAATTTAATGCCAACGCTACTTCGCAACTTCAAGGTGAATCTTCCAACAAACCCATACCGCTCTTGGTTTTAAGAAATTTAATTTTAAAAGATCAATACGGTACCCACTTTTTATTATATATTTGATAAAATGATGGGATTGATTGGTCAATTTCACGAAATAAAATTGGTCACTAAAAGAAATGAATAAAAATATATTATTTTAGTCCTTTTAAGGTAAACGGGCTTCAATGGAAAACGCTATTCACATTTCACAATTCCTTACCTTCAGTAAGCGTAGATTGTTTTCCATTTTTACAATACCACAAAACACAAACACAGGTAATTTCAAATGCGTTCTGTCATATATTTTTTTCAAACCTTTACCACGTGGCCGTTTGTTGTTGCACACTTTATTTATTTCAACCCTTTGCTATGATTTGTTGTTGCGTTCAAAATATTTATGCACACATTTTGAATGCAGCAGACAGAATGTCGCCAATCATGTTTTTCAATTTACGCGAAAAACAAAAACCCAACCGTTCGTTACGAGTTACTTCCACAGACTGATCTCTTCATCATACATTGTTGAATAAATACCCATTTTCTTGTTCTCTTTTCGCTCTTTCCATTGCTCAAAATTATTCAGTTTCAATCACAAAGGTGATTGAATCAATCACATGTGTAATTGGAAACGGAAAAAATTTCAATCACGTTTGTAATTGAAAATTATTTCCGAATTGATTAACAAATTGATTGAATCAATTAATATTTTAATTGGAAACGTAACAAATATCAATCATTTTTTTGATTGGTTTTTATTCGGATTTGATTAAATAATTAATTGAATCAATTAACATAATAATTGAATCCGTTTCCAAATTCAATTAAGTGTTTAATTAAAAAAATTTTGGTGATAATTTTTTGTGTGTACATTTCAGTTGTTTTCATAACAAAAATTTAATTATAAAGCAAAAAAAAAATAGTGATTACAATAGTAATAATAGTTTCTTATTTCGATTCTCTTGTTCTCTTTTCTTGTTCTCTTTTCACATGTGTAATTGGAAACGGAAAAAATTTCAATCACGTTTGTAATTGAAAATTTTTTCCGAATTGATTAACAAATTGATTGAATCAATTAATATTTTAATTGGAAACGTAACAAATATCAATCATTTTTTTGATTGGTTTTTATTCGGATTTGATTAAATATTTAATTGAATCAATTAACATAATAATTGAATCCGTTTCCAAATTCAATTAAGTGTTTAATTAAAAAAATTTTGGTGATAATTTTTTGTGTGTACATTTCAGTTGTTTTCATAACAAAAATTTAATTATAAAGCAAAAAAAATAGTGATTACAATAGTAATAATAGTTTCTTATTTCGATTCGGAACTACTGCATGAATCTAAGGTGCAAGGTACACAATGTTCTGACAAAAGTTGTAAAATATCATTATCGACATCTTTCTTTTTTTGGTTGCCTTGTGGTTTGCGTAAATTTGAAATCAAGGGATCTGATGAACACAAAAGCGCATGCATTAAGTCTTCCATTGTATTTAATCGGAATGTCTTTCGCGTATGGTGCTCACGGAAATTGCGGTAATCTTTGTTCCGAGCTTCTATCGCTTCTTCCGTCATTTTTCTTATTGGAAGTGGTGATACTTAAATTATATCGGCTCCATGTATTAAGATTTTATGTATGGAACACGGCATATAAAACCAAGGATACTGTGTGATAAAAAGTTCCGCGGTCTGTAAAGCATATTGCCTAACAGATTCAATATCGAAGTTCCGACGCACTTCGTTTTCCAGCTTTGTACAAACTGCTCGTTCACACAAAAAAAAAATTTTTGATTTCAATCACGAAAATCGCGGATTCAATCATTTTTTTAATTGAAATGTCTTCAATCACGAAAATGATAGTATCAATCACCCATTTTGATTGAAAACCAACAAGATTTTTAATTAAAAATTTAATTGACTTTTGTCACGGAATCAATTAATTGTGTGATTGAATCAATTAAAAACGTGATTGATTTTTAACATAAAATTCAATCACAGTTTTAATTGAATCAATTAAAATTTTAATTAATTTCGCGACAAAAATCAATCAACTATTTGATTCATTCAATTAAATAATTAATTGAAATTGGCTATAAATTTCGATCAAAAAATTTATATATTGCGACCCCAAAATCGTATTTAGTTTTTTTCTTTTGAAATAAAAGAAAATATGTGTTTCTTATAAAACATATTTAATATTTTATTATTTTTTGGATTATGCAATAGACAAATAAATTTGGTTCTTGTCATTTGTGTTTTGTTCTAACATAACTTACAAATACAACTACTATCAATAACAACTATAGGGTGAAAAACATAAATTATATAAATCATTATCTTCCTTATAATAATAACCATGTTAGCATGTTCCTTCTAATATGTAGATGCGCCTAGATTTCCAATAAATCAGCAGCCTGTAAGCTAAATTAGTTTTTCTGAAAGTAAACATAATAATTCGAATTTAATTTTGTTCCATTAAAAGTTAATTTTGTTAAACATTACCTGCATAGAATATCAAGTTCAATTCTTAGTTCCAGGTTGCAGATTTATAATCTTCTTTTGCAGTTGTAGTCTTTTAGCATAAAAAGGTGTATTAAGGAGCTCGGTAATTCAATTTTAGTAACAATTCCTTTCCAAAATTTCCACACATTAAAATCGTCTATTAAAATTTGAACCAATCAAAGACAAAAATAATGGGAAAGCAATGTAATATTTGGTATTATATTGATGATACTTTGCAAATTCTGGAAATAGAAAAAAATATAAATGGAAAATACATATTTTTATTATTATCGGATATTTTTTCATATATTTAAATCCAAAAGAAAGAACTTTTTACCATTACATAATTCAGCTCATTAGTTTATATACCAGATATACTGCTCTCTACACGGATGAAAAAGACTGTTTTTCATATGTTTGGCTATAAACATTATATGTTTGGAACACAAATTTTTAAACACAATATTTGTGAGTGCAAGCATATAATGTTCATAAACTAGCATAACATGTTTGGGACATATATGTTAATATGTTAGAACATATTATGTTTGGGACATAAAATGTTTGTAAATATAATATGCTTGGATGCAAACATATATTAATTTAGAAATAGCCTATAAACATATATGTGTTTAGTAGCTTGGAGCGTTATTTAACAGTGAGCGATATTGAATTAAGTTTGTGGTTGTTGCTTGTTATTACAAAATTAACATTTTATTTTTCCTTGGGCAATTGATCAGCTACTTCTTTGATCCTAACAAACTGTGTGGTCCGCTGTTCGAATCCCCGTCCGGCAAAAGGTAAAATTAAAATAAAAAAAAATCATACAATTGAATAATTTCTTCTACAATGTTTGTATTACAGAAAAAGGTGCTAAGAACTAAAAAATCTCGTGGAAGTGAGAAAGATGTGGGGGAATATACAATTGGGCAGAAACAAATTTTGAGCATTCAGGTCGAAAACCTATGTTGTTAGCACCTATATTACCTGTTTATTTTCATAATTCATTATGATTGTAAATATATAAATAAATAAATAAAATTTTGAGCACAATATTGTTTGGGAGAATTTTTTTAAGCATATAATATTTTTGGGTGCCAAATGCTTCCAAACGTATTATATGTTCACATAATAACATATTGTTTTTTGGAAGACAACATTATTGAATTTGGATGCAAAAATACAAAATGTTTGGAACTTAGACTACCCAAACATATATTGTTTAGACCAATATGCTTTCAAACATATTATATATTGGAAGAGATCAAACATATAAATGTTTGGGCAATACCCAAAAATATAAATGCTTGAAGCAAAATATGTTTGGGAGTATATGTTACAGAAGCGATTTTTTGTGAGCGTGTACTTGGGTTCAAACTGAAAAAGGCAGGTAAAACAAAAATGCAATTTAATGCCAACGCTACTTCGCAACTTCAAGGTGAATCTTCCAACAAACCCATACCGCTCTTGGTTTTAAGAAAACTAGGAGTGAAAAAAGTTTATAATTTTAAAAATCAATACGGTACCCACTTTTTTATTGCAAGCATATTATTATATATTTGATAAAATGATAAAGTTGATGGGATTGATTGGTCAATTTCACGAAATAAAATTGGTCACTAAAAGAAATGAATAAAAAATATATTATTTTAGTCCGTTTAATGTAAACAGGCTTCAATGGAAAACGGTATTCACATTTCTTACCTTCAATAAACGTAGATTGTTTTCCGTTTTTACAATACCACAAAACACAAACACAGGTAATTTCAAATGTGTTCTGTCATATATTTTTTCAAACCTTTACCACGTGTCCATTTATTGTTGCACACTTTATTTATTTCAACCCTTTGCTATGATTTGTTGTTGCGTTCAAAATATTTATGCACACATTTTGAATGCAGCAGACAGAATGTCGCCAATCCTGTTTTTCAATTTACGCGAAAAACAAAAACCCAACCGTTCGTTACGAGTTACTTCCACAGACTGATCTCTCCATCATACATTGTTGAATAAATACCCATTCTCTTGTTCTCTTTTCGCTCTTTCCATTGCTCAAAATTATTCAGTTTCAATCACAAAGGTGATTGGATCAATCACATGTGTAATTGGAAACGGAAAAATTTCAATCACGTTTGTAATTGAAAATTATTTCCGAATTGATTAACAAATTGATTGAATCAATTAATATTTTAATTGGAAACGTAACAAATATCAATCATTTTTATACCCTAATCCACATAGTGGTCAGGGTATAATAAATTTGATCGGCCAAAAAATGTGCCTACCAGAAATATTGATTTTAGACCCCATAAAATATATACCGATCGACTCAGAGTCACCTCCTGAGTCGATCTTTCGCTTGGTGTCCGTCCGTCCGTCTGTCCATGTATTTGTTGTTCACAGGATTCCGGTCGCAATTATTAACCGATTTTGATGAAATTTGGTACAGGGAGTTTTTTGGGAGCAAGGACGAACGCTATTGGATTTGGAAGAAATCGGATCAAAATTAGATATAGCTCCCATATAAAGGGTGATTTGTTAAGAGCTTGATAACTTTTTTTTAAAAAAAAACGCATAAAATTTGCAAAATCTCATCGGTTCTATATTTGAAACGTTAGATTGGTCCATGACATTTACTTTTTGAAGATAATTTCATTTAAATGTTGACCGCGGCTGCGTCTTAGGTGGTCCATTCGGAAAGTCCAATTTTGGGCAACTTTTTCGAGCATTTCGGCCGGAATAGCCCGAATTTCTTCGGAAATGTTGTCTTCCAAAGCTGGAATAGTTGCTGGCTTATTTCTGTAGACTTTAGACTTGACGTAGCCCCACAAAAAATAGTCTAAAGGCGTCAAATCGCATGATCTTGGTGGCCAACTTACCGGTCCATTTCTTGAGATGAATTGTTCTCCGAAGTTTTCCCTCAAAATGGCCATAGAATCGCGAGCTGTGTGGCATGTAGCGCCATCTTGTTGAAACCACATGTCAACCAAGTTCAGTTCTTCCATTTTTGGCAACAAAAAGTTTGTTAGCATCGAACGATAGCGATCGCCATTCACCGTAACGTTGCGTCCAACAGCATCTTTGAAAAAATACGGTCCAATGATTCCACCAGCGTACAAACCACACCAAACAGTGCATTTTTCGGGATGCATGGGCAGTTCTTGAACGGCTTCTGGTTGCTCTTCACTCCAAATGCGGCAATTTTGCTTATTTACGTAGCCATTCAACCAGAAATGAGCCTCATCGCTGAACAAAATTTGTCGATAAAAAAGCGGATTTTCTGCCAACTTTTCTAGGGCCCATTCACTGAAAATTCGACGTTGTGGCAGATCGTAAGTCTATTCATGATGAAATGTCAAAGCATACTGAGCATCTTTCTCTTTGACACCATGTCTGAAATCCCACGTGATCTGTCAAATACTAATGCATGAAAATCCTAACCTCAAAAGAATCACCCTTTATATGTATCGCCCTATTTCGACAAATGGGGTCACGTTGCGTTTGTTTTCGAATGGATCGTCACCAAATTTGGCAAAAAGTAATCTTTTTCATCGCTCTTCAAGTCTGCAAAATTTCATCTAAATCGGTTTAGATTTAGATATAGCTCCCATATATATGTATCGCCCGATTTTCCCAAATTTGGCCATAAAAACCTTATTTATCAACCGATAGTGCTCAATGTTGGCTAAATATAATCTTCTATACCTCTAACTGTATGTGCGCAATTTCATCGAAATCGGTTCAAATTTAGATATAGCTCCCATATATATGTATCGCCCGATTATGCCAAATTTGGCCGTAAAACACTTATTTATCAACCGATCGTAACCAAGGTTTGCTAACTGTAATCTTCTATAGCACCAACTGTATGTGCAAAATTTCATCGAAATCGGTTCAAATTTAGATATAGCTCCCATATATATGCATCGCCCGATTTTGAAAAATTTGCCCCTAATAACCTTATTTTTGACCATAGGGGCCTCATTTATTAACTGATCGTACTAAAATTTTACACAAAGTGACCCTCTGTGGTATCAATCATACCTGCAAAATAGTATACAAATTGGTTCAGATTTAGATATAGGTCCCATAATATGCATCGCTCGATTTTGTCATATTTGGCCATAATACTCTTATTTCTTAACCTATGCTATTCAAATTTCAAATTTTGATGTACTAGCTGATCGTATTTAGACTTACATGTATGTAGCTCTTACATAAATCTATTGCCCTATTTGCAGAAATTTGGATTTATTACCCACAACTAATTGACCGATTTCCTCTTTTTTAATAATGGACTCAATATTAGTGGCATACTAACTCTTTTGGTGCAAAATAAACTATAGCTCCTAATATTAGACATTTTTGCTCAGATTGTGACACCCATAAACATGTACCCCCCTTTATGTTCTCCAAAACCTATACCAATGATACCCCACAAATGCTTATATTTACTAATTCAGTAGGGGTGGTTTAGGGTATGATATAGTCGGCCCCGCCCGACTTTCTACTTTACTCACTTGTTTTAATTGGTTTTATTCGGATTTGATTAAATAATTAATTGAATCAATTAACATATTAATTGAATCCGTTTCCAAATTCAATTAAGTGTTTAATTGAAAAAATTTTGGTGATAATTTTTTGTGTGTTGTAACTACTACGAGCTCACTGTGAAATGTTTCCTTAACAATTTGGGAAACTTTACTTAGTTTCGTTTTGTTGGAACATTCGTCAAACTTCTTATCGGGTCTTCCACGATTAGTCAGTGGATTAACTAATAAAAGTTGTCCGTCTAACCACTCCTTCTTGTTTTCTTCAAATTTGTGGCTGCTTCTATGGTCGAATTTCCATTTCTAAGCCAATTTTGCTACAAAATTTCTAATTTTTTGTTTATTAGAAGAACTTCCTTATCATCGTACATGTTGATATTCATAATATTATTAAATATATGAGTTTCAATGACAGAAAATTTTTTAGTAGGCACAGGCTCGTTGCGCCATAGTAAATAAACTTCTCGTCTGAGCACCGACATCGTTCCTAAAAAATGCAATATCATGTAAAGTTGCAGGTGGCTGCAGATCATTTGGATATTTTACAATCACAAGACGACATAGTAATTAAAAAAAAAAAACATATTCTAGCGCGAATACACACGAATATCAGAAGTTCCGGTCTACGGAAGTCTTACTTTGGATTTTTTCAAGCAGATGAGTGGTATAGTACACTTGAACTATATTTTTTTCTACAACACTTAAGTACAGGTCACAAACAAATTTTTTTAGTTAATACATATCTCTAACAATAAATAAATCAGCTTTTCTTCTACTTAATTGAGACAAATGCAACTTTAGAGAAACTTTGGCAATGCAAAGAAAACACGTGTTGAACCTTAGTGATACATTGGCTGAAACATATGTTGAGTTTGACAGCTCACAGCTGTTCAACTGGATCATATCGATCAGAATAGAATCGATATATTAGTTCAGTGGGATAGTAGTAATCGATAAAGACACAATTTAGGCGCAATTAAACACTTTGAAAATTGAATTAAACGACGCTAGATCGTCCATTTCGTCCACAGTGGGGCCCTCTGAATAGTATCTCTGATTGTGGACGGAAATTTTCCCCTGACTGCCAGAGCCACATCATCTGCGTATGCCACCACTTTTATCCTTTCTTTTTCTAGAGTAACCAGAAGGTTATTTATAGCAACATTCCAAAGAAGAGGTGTTAGAACTACTCCTTGGGGAGTGCCTCTGTTCACATACCTTTGTATGTTTGCTTGTCCTAGTGTGGCTGAAATACGTCTCTTCATTAGCAGTTCGTCTAACAGCCTGAGTATACATGGATCAACATTCAGAGTTGTCAGTCCATTTAATATCGAGCTCGGATGGACATTATTGAACGCCCCTTCGATGTCTAGAAACGCCACGACAGATAGTGAGCTTTCAATAAAGCTGACTAGTTCATGTAGTGCGGTCTCAGTAGACCTGCCCTTCGAGTATGCATGCTGTCGCTTCGAGAACAAACTTGAATCGATGCTAGTTCTAAGATAAATATCTATCATCCTCTCCAGAGTCTTAAGTAGGAATGGGGACAAGCTGATTGGTCGGAAATCCTTCGCCCTATATAGACTTAAAAAAGAAGACTCTCGCAAAGCTTTCCAATTCATCACAGTCCGCTCTTCTGAATATCAGCGCGCTTAGTTAACCGAGAAGTACTCTTCGATTCACGATACTTTGATCCAAATTTTACCACATCTGCAGCTCTAATGAATAAATGAAAACCCGTCATTGGCATATCTTTCACAACATAAATCACCAAAATATAAACAATTGTATGCAATATCGAATATTCGAGTATATCACTCTTCTGAAAAACCTTTATTTTAGTAAGTAAATACTGACAGACTTCAGCCTAAGAACCAAACTTATATATACAAAAAACAACAAACTTAGAATTCACAATACAGTCGGAAAATTCACTAATTTATTTCGAAGTGCCTTAAAATTTCAAAAAGTTTGACCACAATTCTCTCTCAGTGTACCGACTTTCCTCAGTGTACTAAAAAATAACTAGGATCCCTTTTCAGTGTAACCCACAAATTATCCAATTGAATCCTCAAAAAAAAACTTTATTTGGATATTTAACAAACACGATGAGTATTCTTTTCATACTGATTAATTTACAAAAATGTTCTTCCTTATATACACTTACAAACTAAACTACCTGTTTAGTTTGTAAGTGTACCTGTAGCACCTGTAGGGTGCACGGTGACCAAAACGATAATTTTTAACAATGCGCGTAATGCCAATTTCCAAAATTCTATAATTTTCTTCGAAATCTTTACGACTCGCGGCCCCGTGAGGATTAACAAACAAAAGAAAATAAACAAATAAAATATGGAAAAAGTGTCACAGATTTTTTTAATTAAACACTTAAGTTTGGAAACGGATTCAATTAAGATGTTAACTGATTCAATTAATTATTTCATCAAATCCGAATAAAAACCAATAAAAAAATTATTGATATTTGTTACGTTTACATAAATATAAAATATTAATTGATTCAATTAATTTGTTAATCAATTCTGATATAATTTTCAATTACAAACGTGATTGAAAAATTTTCCGTTCCCAATTAAAAATGTAATTGATTCAATCACCTTTGTGATTGAAATTGAATTTTGAGCGATGGAGAGAAAGAGCGAAAAGAGAACAAGAGAATATGTATTTATTCAACAGCACGTAATGGAGCGATCAGTCTGTTGAAGTAACTCGTAACGAACGGTTAGGGTTTTGTTTTTCGCGTAAATTGAAAAACATGATTGGCGACATTCCGTCTGATGCGTTCGAAATGTGCACACAAAAAATTTTTTTCTGATTCAATCACCAAATTAATTGATCCAATTAATTTTTTAATTGAAATGTCTTCAATCACGAAAATGATAGTATCAATCACAGTGTTAATTGGGCATAGAAAAATTCTTGATTAAAAAATTAATTGATTTTTTCAGCAAATTTCAATTAATTTTTTAATTGATTCAATTAAAAATTTAATTGATGTTGATTGCAAAACTCAATAATTTATCAATTAAAAAAGGTAACTATTTTTAATTACTTTCTGAATTGGCTTAGAGTTTTTATTTGGATTAACAAATGATTGTTTGAAATACATTTTTAATTAGAAATTTAAAAAAAAAATCAGCACTTTTTTAAACTGAATTAGTCTTCCGAATTTGATTAAATAGTTAATTGTATCAATTATTTTTTTAATTACAAATTTTAAAATTTTGCATCATTGACTTAATTAACTTAATGTTTCTATCATGATTAAAAAGTTAATTGTATCAATTAATTTATTAATTGAAAAAATTTTCAACTTCAATTAACTTTTTAATTGGAAATATTTTGGTGATATTTTTTTCTGTGTGTGCATAAATATTGTGAACACAATAACAAGTCATATAAAAGGATTAAAATAAATAAAGTGTGCAACAACAAATTGCCATGTGGCAAAGGACCGAAAAAGTATATGACAGATTGCATTTGGAATTACCTGCGTTTGTGTTTCCCGGTATTGTAAAAATGGAACACCATCTACATTTATTGAAGGTAATCTATTGTGAAATGTGAATACAGTTTTTATGATAATATGAAATTAATTTATTTTAGTGAGCATTTTTATTTAGTCAAATTTGCCAATCAATTAACTCCCATCATTTTAATCAAAAATCATTTAGTTTACAGAATATTTTTGCAATAAAAAAGGTGAGTATCGTATTGATGTTTTAAAATTGTAAAATGTTTTCACGCCTAGCTATTTAATAATATAACGAAGTTATATTTTTGTTTTACCTGTCTTTTTCAGTTTGAACCCAAACAAGTCTATGTAGACCAAAATTTGTGTTACCATCTCAACTCCTTCAAATTTGTTGGGAGTTATTATGAATGTTTATATTCATAAACAAATATTTATATTTTAGCCGACTTGGAGACAATTGTTTGTACTTCTACAAAATCTCTAGAATTAAAATCGGGATGAAACACAATGTTAGTAAAAAATATGGGAAATATAAAGCTAGAGCAATTTTAATGCAATTGTACAAAAGAGCATTTATAATTTATTGGACGATACATATGTATTCGAGATATATGACAATTTGAGTAATTTTTACACACACAAATTTTTTTTTTTGATTTCAATCACTAAAATCGCGGATTCAATAATTTTTTAATTGAAGTGTCTTCAATCACGAAAATGATAGTATCAATCACCCATTTTGATTGAAAACCAACACGATTTTCAATTAAAAATTTAATTGACTTTTGTCACGGAATCAATTAATTGTGTGATTGAATCAATTAAAAACGTGATTGATTTTTAACATAAAATTCAATCACAGTTTTAATTGAATCAATCAAAATTTTAATTAATTTCGTGACAAAAATCAATTAAATAATTAATTGAAATTGGCTATAAATTTCAATCAAAAACTTATATATTGCGACCCCAAAATCGTATTTAATTTTATTTGAAATAAAAGAAAATATGTGTTTCTTATAAAACATATTTAAATTTTATTATTTTTTGAATTATGCAATAGACAAATAAATTTGGTTCTTGTCATTTGTGGTTTGTTCTAACATAACTTACAAATACAATTACATAAATTATATAAATCATTATTTTCCTTATAATAATAACCATGTTAGCATGGTCCTTCTAATATGTAGATGCGCCTAGATTTCCAATAAATCAGCAGCCTGTAAGCTAAATTAGTTTTTCTGAAAGTAAACAGAGTAATTCGAATTTAATTTTGTTAAATTAAAAGTTAATTTTGTTAAACATTACCTACATAGAATATCAAGTTCAATTCTTAGTTCCAGGTTGCAGATTTATAATCTTCTTTTGCAGTTGTAGTCTTTTAGCATAAAAAGGTGTATTAAGGAACTCGGTAATTTAATTTTAGTAACAATTCCTTTCCAAAATTTCCGCACATTGAAATCGTCTATTAAAATTTGAACCAATCATAGACAAAAATAATGGGAAAGCAATGTAATATTTGGTATTATATTGATGATACTTTGCAAATTCTAAAAATAGAAAAAATATATAAATGGGAAATACATATTTTTATTATTTTCGGATATTTTTCATTTTTTTAAATCCAAAAGAAAGAACTTTTTTACCATTACATAATTCAGCTCATTAGTTTATATATCAGATATACTGCTCTCTACTTGGGTTCAAACTTAAAAAGGCAGGTAAAACAAAAATACAATTTAATGCCAACGCCACTTCGCAACTTCAAGGTGAATCTTCCAACAAACCCATACCGCTCTTGGTTTTAAGAAAACTAGGAGTGAAAAAAAAATTATAATTTTAAAAGATCAATACGGTACCCACTTTTTTTGTTGCAAACATATTCTGACATATTTGATAAAATGATGGAGTTGATGGGATTGATTGGTCAATTTCACGAAATAAAATTGGTTACGAAAAGAAATTAATAAAAAATATATTATTTTAGTCCGTTTAATGTAAACAGGCTTCAATGGAAAACGGTATTCACATTTCTTACCTTCAATAAACGTAGATTGTTTTCCATTTTTACAATACCACAAAACACAAAGACAGGTAATTTCAAATGCGTTCTCTCATATATTTTTTCAAACCTTTACCACGTGGCCATTTGTTGTTGCACTCTTTATTTATTTCAACCCTTTGCTATAATTTGTTGTTGCGTTCAAAATATTTATGTACACATTTTTAATGCAGCAGACAGAATATCGCCAATCATATTTTTCAATTTACGAAAAACAAATTTACGAAAAACAAAAACCCAACCGTTCGTTACAAGTTACTTCTACAGACTGATCTCTCCATCATACAATGTTGAATAAAAACCCATTCTCTTGTTCTCTTTTCGCCCTTTCCATTGCTCAAAATTATTCAATTTCAATCACAAAAGTCATTGGATCAATCACATATGTAATTGGAAACGGAAAAAATTTCAATCACGTTTGTAATTGAAAATTATTTCCGAATTGATTAACAAATTGATTGAATCAATTAATATTTTAATTGGAAACGTAACAAATATCAATCATTTTTTTAATTGGGTTTTTTCGGATTTGATTAAATAATTAATTGAATCAATTAACATATTAATTGAATCCGTTTCCAAATTCAATTAAGTGTTTAATTGAAAAAATGTTGGTGATAATTTTTTGTGTGCAATTTTTGCTACTTAGAAGTCGGGCGATATTTCCATAAGTCGGAGCCTTATTTAAAACTCGACTGTTCTGTGAAAAGTCGGGCATTACAGTATGTAGGATATGACGATATGGGGAAATCATTACAGAATTTTGTGTAAAATGTGGGTATTTTGGACATATTTTTTGTGTATATGGAAGCTTTATCTCAAGCTGAACCAAATTAGATCAAACTTGACACACTTAAATCCTAAATCTGAACCGATTTTGACCAAATTGGACATACACAAAATTTTTTTTCAATCACGAAAATCACGGATTCAATAATTTTTTTAATTGAAATGTCTTCAATCATGAATATGATAGTATCAATCACCCATTTTGATTGAAAACCAACACGATTTTCAATTAAAAAGTTAATTGAATTTTGTCACGGAATCAATTAATTGTGTGATTGAATCAATTAAAAATGTGATTGATTTTTAACATAAAATTCAATCACAGTTTTAATTGAATCAATTAAAATTTTAATTAATTTCGCGACAAAAATCAATCAACTATTTGATTGATTCAAGTAAATTATTAATTGATATGGGCAATAAATTTCAATAAAAAAATGTGTATATTGCCCCCCAATATCTTATTTAGTTTTATTAGAAATAAAAGAAAATATGCGTTTATTATGCTATTGACTAAAGCATGTGGTTTTTGTTATTGGTGTGTTTTGTTATAACTTAACATAGACATACAATTACGATCAATAACAACTAAAGGGTTAATAAAATAAAATAAATCATTACCTTCCTTATCATACAAGAGCGGTTCGGAAACTTCTTAGCATATCAATGAAAGAGAATAGTTAGTTTTTCAAAAATATTTTTATTTTTCATATATCTCCTGAAACTTCAATACACTTAGTCCAACGGTTTTCTAGCAATTCTATCCCTTGATTAAAATACTTTTCCTCAAGGTCTTCAAAATAGTAGTTTACAACTGTAATTGCATCTTCATTTGAGGTAAAACGCTTGCCAGCAAGAAATTTTTTTAGATTTGGGAACAAGTAAAAGTCACTGGGAGCTAAATCAGGAGAATAAGGTGGGTGGTCAAGCAACTCGTACTTTAATTCGTTGATTTTAGCCCTTGTTAAAACACTCTTGTGCGCTGGTGCGTTGTCTTGATGAAAAATTATTTTTTTGTGTTGTAAGTCAGGACGTTTTTCTCGAATTTGTACATTTAATTGAATTTATCTGAATTTATTGTTTTACCCTTTTGCAGATAGTCAATCAATAAAATACCTTTGAAGTCCCAAAAAACCGTTGTCATAACCTTACCAGCCGATTGAATTGTTTTTGCCTTCTTTGGGGAGCCACCGTGGTGCAATGGTTAGCATGCCCGCCTTGCATACACAAGGTCGTGGGTTCGATTCCTGCTACGACCGAACACCAAAAAGTTTTTCAGCGGTGGATTATCCCACCTCAGTAATGCTGGTGACATTTCTGAGGGTTTCAAAGCTTCTCTAAGTGGTTTCACTGTAATGTGGAACGCCGTTCGGACTCGGCTATAAAAAGCAGGTCCCTTGTCATTGAGCTTAACATGGAATCGGGCAGCACTCAGTGATAAGAGAGAAGTTTACCACTGTGATATCACAATGGACTGAATAATCTAAGTGAGCCTGATACACCGGGCTGCCACATAACCTAACCTAACCTTGGGGCACTACCTCCAGCTTCAGTCCATTGTTTGGATTGTTCTTTTGTCTCTGGAGTATAGTGCTGGATCCTTGTCTCACCAACAGTTATGAAACGACGCTTAAAATCAATTTTATTTCGCTTAAAACGATTCAAACAAGCTTGAGAAATGTTCATTCTTATGCGTTTTTGATCTACTGTTAACAAATGCGGCACCCATCTTACAGAAAGCTTTTTCATCTGTAGTTCTTCATGCAAAATTAAATGGACTCGGTCATTTGGGATGCCCATGATATTAGCAATTTCACGCACTTTTATTCGTCGATCATTTACACCCTGTTTCAGTATTTCGAACGAGCTCAATCGATCGACTGAAATATAAACAAACAGCTGAATTTATAACCAGAAATTAGCTGTTTCTATGCATTCCAGTTTCTACACACAAAAAAAATTACACGAACATTTTTCCAATCAAAATTTTAATTGAGTTTAAAAAAAATATTCAATTAAAAATTTAATTGATTCAACAAATTTTTTAATTGAAACAAAAATCAATCACAAAAATAATAGTATCAATTAATTTTTTAATTAGATCAATTAACTTTTTAATTGACCTTCAATTAATTTTTTAATTGATACTATCATTTCTGTGATTGAAGACATTTCAATTAAAAATTAATTGAATCAATTAATTTCGTGATTGAATCAGAAATTTTTTTTGTGTGTATGCATTAACAGGCTGTTAATACCATATCATGCACTTTGGCTACAATTTCTGTTGTTATTGCTGTTTTTGGACGTCCACTACGTGGTTCATCTTCAATGCTTGTACGACCACGTTTAAAATCAGCAACCCAATTTTTTACTGTTGCATATGAAGGAGCACTTTCACCTAACACATTCACTATATCATTATGAATTTCTTGTCCCGATAAACCTTTTGTATGTAAATATTTAATGACAGCACGCATTTCTAATTTTTCCATTGTAACAAATTGGGGATGCGTCTTTTTTGAACACCTGTTTCTATATGAAGGAGTTGCCAGATCGAAACAAAATTTAAGATGTGTTCATAACAGAGATGGAAGTTTCCAAAACACTTAACTTTGTTCTGTTTATACCGCGCTTTTTGTGCTAGGCTAAGAAGTTTCTGAACTGCCCTCGTATTAACGATGTCTGCATGTTCCTTCTAATATTTAGATGCGCCTAGATTTCCAATAAATCAGCAGCCTGCAAGGTAATTTAATTTTTCTGAAAGTAAACAGAATAATTCGAATTTAATTGTGTTCAATTAAAAGTTAATTTTGTTAAACATTACTTGCATAGAATATCAAGTTTAATTCTTAGTTCCAGGTTGCAGATTTATAATCTAGTTGTAGTTGTAGTTGTAGTTTTTCAGCACAAAAAGGTGCATTAAGGAGCTCGGTAATTTTAATTTTAGTAAAAATTCCTTTCCAAAATTTCCACACATTGAAATCGTCTTTTAAAGCTTGAACCAATCAAAGACAAAATATATGGCAAAGCAATGTAATATTTGGTATTATATTGATGATACTTTGCAAATTCTGGAAATAGAAAAAAATATAATAAATCCAAAAGAAAGAACTTTTCTACCATTACATAATTCAGCTTATTAGTTTATATATCAGATATACTGCTCTCTACTTGGGTTCAAACTGAAAAAGGCAGGTAAAACAAAAATGCAATTTAATGCTAACGCTACTTCGCAACTTCAAGGTGAATCTTCGAACAAACCCATACCGCTCTTGGTTTTAAGAAAACTAGGAGTGAAAAAATTTACAATTTAAGAGATCAATACGGTACCCACATTTTGATTGCAAACATATTCTTATACTCTTATATATTTGATAAAATGATAGAGTTGATGGAATTGATTGGTCAATTTCACGAAATAAAATTGCTCACTAAAAGAAATGAATAAAAAATATATTATTTTAGTCCGTTTAATGTAAAGCGTTGAACTAAGTGTATTGAAGTTTCAGGAGATTATATTGACAAATAAATATTTGAAAAACTTTGAAAAAATTGTAGAACAAAACATACATATAACAAGAACCAAATTCTTTTGTCTATAGCAAAATTCACAAAAACAAAATATTGAATATTTTTATATGAAACGCATATTTTCTTTTATATCAAATAAAACTAAATACGATTTTGTGGGCACAATATGTAAATTTTTAACTGATTTTTGTCGCGGAATTAATTACAATTTAAATTGATTCAATTAAAACATCGATTGAAATTTATGTCAAAAACCAATCACATTTTTAATTGATTCAATCACACAATTAATTGATTCCGTGACAAAAGTCGCTTAAATTTTTAATTGAAAATCTTGTTGGTTTTCAATCGAAATGGGCGATTAATACTATCATTTTCGTGACTGAAGACATTTCACTTAAAAAATGATTGAATCCGAGATTGAAATTAAAATTTTTCTTGTGTACGTGTGTGTATCACTGATCATACGTACACACAACAAAAATTTCTGATTCAATCACGAAATTAATTGATCCAATTAATTTTTAATTGAAATGTCTTCAATCACAGAAATGATAGTATCAATTAAAAAATTAATTGAAGGTCAATTAAAAAGTTAATTGATCCAATTTAAAAATTAATTGATACTATTATTTTTCTGATTGATTTTTGTTTTAATTAAAAAAAATTGTTGAATCAATTAAATTTTTAATTGAATATTTTTTTAAAACTCAATTAAAATTTTAATTGGAAAAATTTTCGTGAAATTTTTTTGTGTGTAGGTAGGCACAATGCAAATTCAAACGTTGACTGCAGTGACGATTGATGGATGCTTGCACTAGTAATATGACCAACAGAGCTTTTGGAGTCTGTGTGTATTTTGCTATTGCTTTTATTATCTCAAGTTAATTACGTTGCCAAATTGCAAATAATGCTTTGAAGTAAATAGGCACTTGTAAACGTTTTAATTCACCACACAACACTAGCATATACAATAGATTTTTTACTTTTTATTTTGATTATTATTTTACTTAAATTTCTTTTAATAAAATGAAATTAATAAAAAAAAAACACACGTACACCCTCAAAAAAAATCGCTTCTGTAACATATACTCCCAAACATATTTTGCTTCAAGCATATACATTTTTGGGTATTGCCCAAACATTTATATGTTTGATTTCTTCCAATATATAATATGTTTGAAAGCATATTGGTCTAAACAATATACTATGTTTGGGTAGTCTAAGTTCCAAACATTTTGTATTTTGCCATCCAAATTCAATAATGTTGTCTTCCAAAAAACTGTATGTTCTTATGTGAACATATAATATGTTTGGAAACATTTTGAACCCAAAAATATTATATGCTTAGAAGAATTTTCTGCCTAATTGTATATTCCCTTACATTTTTCTCACTTCCACAAGTTTTTTAGTTTTTAGCCCCTTTTTCTGTAATACAAACATTTTAGAAGAAATTTTTATATTTTATATTTTTTTTTTTTAATTTTACCTTTTGCCGGACGGGGATTCGAACAGCGGACCACACAGTTTGTAAGCCAGCACACTAACCACTGGCCTACGTAGCTGTTATGGTCATCAAGAGATAATTATCGTTATAAGTTATATTTATATAGCATAGCTTGCAGCGCCCACGAGCCGATGCAAACATAACATTGTTTAACAACATAACATTGTTAAACATACATTTGTTGGCAGCGTGGAGCAGTGGTTGGTCGTCCGCCTTGCGTGACAGGGGACCTGGGTTCGATCCCTGCTTCGACCAACACCATTTTTTTTATTTTTTTTTTTTTAATATATTTTTTAAAATATATTCCAGATACGTTCGGAAGTTCCCGAAAAGGTGTTCAGCATTACATACTATTATATTAAATTTTTACTACGAAATTGTAAAGTGTGTTTTATTAAAGACTTAAAGTCAGAAAAGAAGTGCTTGATATAAACGAAATGGACTGAGTTCAAATCAAATATTATTTTTTTATTGCAACAATAAAAATTGTGTAACAAATAAAGGTTTTGGTATACAAGTTTAAAATTTTCGAAGAAATTCAAAAACTCTTACAAAAGAAGAACGTGAAGTCGAGTAATTTTAAAACAGCACATAAATTTATTTTGGTGTGAACAATTGTTTGCTAGCATGTAACGCCATTAATTTAGAAATACAAATAAATATGAATTTTTATTAACGAATAATTTTGTACTTTTACTTTTCTTTAATAATTTCTTTTAAAGAAAATAAACTTATTCAATTGTTGCTTTGGATCTTTCCCCAACATGTTATAATACAATTTACCGGAAAAAGTTGTAATGTTATTCTGGTTTTGCCGCTAAAATGAGAAATAATTTTAGCGGCAAAACTCGAACTCAATGCCCGCTTTTATTTTCGAAAAAATCCGTCAACTCTTCTTGGACTACTCATTAATAAAGAGGAACTAATCTTTGTTTTTATAGATCTTACTGTTAAATTTTTCACTGTTTCCCCCTGTTTTCATTTTACTTTCACAACTCTAAAAAGAGTGAACTGAAAAAATATTGTCGTGAGGCCAAAGAGTTCATGTCCTTAAAATAAGAATACAACTTTTGCTTAGCTTAGAAGACGCATTTCTCTAATATAAAGTTTTTTTCCATGTTCAAAGGTCGATACTTTCAATGAAGTCGTGTTGTAATTAAGTGATTTGACTTAAAAATGGGTATCATAACATGAAAGAACAAATTTTGGACTAAGGTCAACTTGACTTTAATAATTCAGAAAGATTCTTTAAAATTAATGAAACTGTCTTTAAATTTGATGCATTTTTGCTTCTTGACTACAAGGCAAAAATCATTAAAAAATATGATATGTTTTCCAATACTTTATTTTAAAGAAATTTTTACTTGAAACATAGCATAATTTCTACTGGAAGTCTTGTTTTTAACGGACATTTTATAGCATATGAAAAAAAGCTGAAAAAGCGAAAAATTGAAATGTGCTTCGTAGAGTCAAGTACACAAAACCCCACTTAAAAGAGAATTGTGTCTTAAAAGCATCCTTACTTGTATTCTCCGCTTCTTTGGTTCGGAATCAATATCAAAATTGTTAAAGTGGAGACACAATCTTTGGAAACGGACATGCTTTTTGTTCAGTGTATAGTGCCCTTTCGTTAGTTTTTATGAAGATCCCTTTAATTACCTTTGTTTGAATATTTTGACTTACTCGTCCTACGTTCCGATTTGTTTTGACGAAACAAAAAAATTGTGCCCGTAATGCGAAAATGATAAACAAAACTCATGCTCTTTTTTTTCAAATATATTTTATCTAGGTTCCGAATGAATTTTCTCTCCGAATACTCATTTTAATATTTTACTTCAGCATATACAATTTTTGGCGAAGTCTTATATCATAACATATATATGTTTACTCATAATATGTAAATTTATACTTGTTTATATTCACACATAGTATTTTTCCTATATTTAATGAAATTTTCTTTGTGTATATATATTTGTAATGCGCCAATTGGTTACTTTCATTATTTTACTTCCAGCATACACTTTGTCTCTCTTTGTAAACACATATATGTTTATGGGCTATTTCTAAATTAATATATGTTTGCATCCAAGCATATTATATTTACAAACATTTTATGTCCCAAACATAATATGTTCTAACATATTAACATATATGTCCCAAACATATTATGCTAGTTTATGAACATTATATGTTTGCACTCAAAAATATTGTGTTTAAAAATTTGAGTTCCAAACATATTATGTTTATACCCAAACATATGAAAAACAGTCTTTTTCGTCCGTGTACGTTTGTATGTAGTAATGAGTATGCGTATATCGAAATGTAATTGGCCGTCGGCAAAACGAAATAATTGACACAATGTTGTAAAACGACAGCGATTTAATTAAAAATAATAAATAATTATTGAAAAATTGAAATCACTTCTTTTAATAATCACTGACATACGCACCTGTTAGTGGACTAATAAATAAATAATTATTGAAACGACTTCAATCCGTAGGAATGTCTGTTTTTTGTTGTTGCTTCAAAGTAAAAAGAAAATCCTTTATTAATTGCTGTAAGCTTGTATCTGGCTCGATTGTACCAATGAATGCGTACCACTGAAAAGAGAACAAATAAATAAAAACACAAGGATTTAGATTTTTTAAAATAATTATTTCAATAAAACGTTATTGGCCTTTTACAACTTGTTGATGGACGTAATCCAATTAACGAACACAGCTCGAGTGCCGAAAGGCTGTAAACGTCAACAACTCGTTAGAAAATGTAACTAATTGCGCCGAGAGCACAAGGCTGCATAAAGAGAGTAGTGTACATTTTCTAACGAGAGGGGAATATCACTAACTGTTAATTATGTCCCATTATTACGAATAAATTAAAAAAAATCATCATTTGAACCTAAACACATGTCTTAAAAGGGAAAACTGCTAGTTTGGATGGCATTACATATGAAAGGATACAACAACTGCCACTGGCATGCAAGAAAAATCTTCTTTATGCACTTAACAACTATTGGAGAGTATGCAAGGTCAGTGACGATTTGAGAAAAATCAAAATTGTGCCAGAACCAAAAAATGGAGGGATTTAGATATCTATACAAATTTTCGTCCAATAGCTCTTATTTCGGTTCTCATCAAAATTATTAACCTAATGGTTAAACACATTTCTAAACCACACACAAATTTTTTTCTGATTCAATCACAAAATTAATTGATCCAATTAATTTTTTAATTGAAATGTCTTCAATCACGAAAATGATAGTATCAATCACGGTTTTAATTGAGCATCAAATAATACTTGATTAAACAATTAATTGATTTCATTAGCAATTACATTTTTTTCAATTACATTTTTATGTTGATTGCAAAATTCAATTAATTTTTTAATTAAAATCGAAACTATTTTTAATCACTATACTATAATCAGTCACTTTCTATAAGTATTTTTAATCCTTTTTAGTTTGATTCAAAAATTGATAGTTACAAAAAAAAAATAATTAAAAATTAAAAAAATATCCATAATTTTTAATGGTCCTACTCTTCCGAGTGTGATTAAAAAGTTAATTGTATCAATTAGTTTTTAAACTTAAAAAATTTAAATCATTTATTTAATTGACTTAATGTTTATTGTTTGATTACAAGGTTAATAGTATCAATTTTTTTTTAATTGAAAAAGTTTTCAACTTCAATAAACTTTTTAATTGGGTATATTTTGGTGATATTTTTTCTGTGTAGAACAACGTAAAACAGATCATACGCTTACAGAAAACATATGACGTCCTCACGCTGTGTTAAAGACCTAATTAGCACTATGAACCTCTACAAGGAAAAATGAAAAAAAGTAGTATTAGTTACCATGGAGGTAAGCAATGCCTATTAGCGCGTTAATATCAGTGTATTACAATCTATATTACTGGAATTGAATTGTCCGACCCAAATAATTACACACAATTTTTTTCGGTTTTAATCACTAAAATCGCGGATTCATTCATTTTTTTAATTGACATTTTTTTCAATTTAATTTTTTAATTGAATTTGATCACGATAATGATAGTATCAATGCCACATTTGATTGAAAATCAACACGATTTTCAATTAAAAATTAATTGACTTTTGCCACGGAATCAATTAATTGTGTGATTGAATCAATTAAAAATGTGATTGGTTTTTTACATAAAATTCAATCAATGTTTTAATTGAATAAATTATAATTTTAGTTTCGCGACAAAAATCAATCACCAATTTGATTGATTCAATTAAATAATTAACTGATGTTGGCAATAAATTTCAATCAAAAAAAATATATATTGTGCCCCCTAAATCTTATTTAGTTTTATTTGAAATAAAAGAAAATATGCGTTTCTTATCTATATATAAAATCAATATTTTATTTTTGTGAATTATGCTATAGACAAAAGAATTTGGTTCTTGTTATTTGTGTGTTTTGTCCTAACGTAACTTAGACATACAATTACGATCAATAACAACTAATGTGAGCATGTTCCTGCTAATTTGTAGATGCGCCTAGATTTCCAACAAATCAGCAGTCTGTTCCTAAATTAGTTTTTCTGAAAGTAAATAGAATAATTAGAACTTTTTTCAATTAAAAGTTGATTTTGTTAAAAATTACCTGCAAGAATACCAAGTTGAGTTCTTAGTTACAGGTTGCAGAGTTATAATCTTCTTTTGCCGTTGTAGTCTTTTAGCATAAAAAGGCGTATTGGGGGCTCGGCAAGTTCAATTTTAGTACACTGAAAAAACAGTGAACCCTTTTCCATTGCAAAATGAACTAAGCTGTAGTAATATTGACCATGATTTAGCCCTTAAGATTTTTTTCAACTTGTCTAGTTTATAATTCTCTTAAATTTTAGTTCATCTATAAAATTGTATGTTAGTTCATATTTACAACACCCTAAAGTTTATATACCCCTCCAAGTTAAAAAGTCAGTATTATTTTGGTTAACATGATTATTTTTTGGGAAACCCGATAATAAAATTTGGTTAACAGTCTCTTAAAATGTCGACGACTAAACTATTTTTAAATCAATCATTCCACAGTACAGAGAAATTAAATAATTAAAGGAACAACAATCCGTTTTACTATTATGAAAATTTTCATACATTAAAATTAAACTTTCTTTAAGCAAAAGTACTTTATTATAAAAACTTATGATGAAAGTTCTAAATACAATGTCTTTGTGAATAAAAATGATGACCACGTGGAACAAGAAAGTAGTATATTTTGTCGCTTTTTGGACATTTTGACTATTCCTTAGTTTTTTATTCATCGCAAGTATATTTTTCACATATCTTGCTGAAAAAAATGGAGGACGTAATGAAAATTGTTAAAAATTAACATGTAATAAAATATAATTTTTTAGCTCTTTAAATTAGCTTGTAACTTACCATATTTGGGGGCATATTATTAAATGGTCTAAGGAGTTCAACTTTTCTTAGATAAACGTACCTCATAAAGTTTGTACCTGAAACAATTAGAGAAATAATGAATTAAGTAATATATTAACTCATAAAACTATGTTGGACATAGTTTTATGGACATAATACAATAAATATTCTTGTTAAAAGAAAGCCAAAGAGTAGTAGGTTATTGCCAATTGGAATTCAATACTTTTAATGGGTTTATGTCCGTATAATTTGAGATTTTTTTGTTTGTTTTTTGAATTTAATGGGTTTGAGGACGTTAAGTAAATATGATCGGTGGGTTTGTTAGTGGACTTTAATGGGTTTGAGGTGGCTAGGTAAACAATCCCAAGGTTGGTTTGTTTATGAAATTTTAATGGGTTTGAGGACTTTAATGGGTTTGAGTCCGTTAGGTAAACAATCTCAGATTGGGTAGGGATGTAAAAATGTAGTATGTTTTTTTTTTTTTTGATTTTTAATGGGTTTGAGGACGTTGAGTAAACATTCCCATGGTGTGTTTGTTTATGAAAATTTAATGGGTTGGATAACTTTAATGTGTTTGAGGATGTTAAGTAAAGATGTATTGAAATTATTGAGAGATAATAACGGATAACGGAGATTTGATTGCTGATTTTAACAAGAAAAATTTGAAGAAAATTATTCACTTGAAGGATATGGAGGCGCACAAGGACTATGAGATCATTGGGTGTGAATAGAACTTCTACAAAGTATGGTGAATCGGTGGTTCTCAATCTGAAGGAGGATGATCAGATGTTTTATTTGCCGAAGATGTTCAACACCGTGAGCGACGAATCCATTGAATGTTTAAGTGGGGGAGAATTCTCGATATCAAGGAAACCTCTTTCCAAAGAGGAAGATTCTCCTAGCAGATTGGAGTTGAAGCAATGTTCGTCTGAGGATGCTTTTTATATATCATACTAACAAATGTATTACAATGAGTAATAAACAAGATAAATAAATATTATTTTTATAATAAAAAAAAAAAATAAGTGAAAATGTTTTTTAATTTTCACAATTATTTTCTGAAAGAATTTGTATAGAAAAGACCCATGGTGCATCTCTATGTAAAATGGCAAACATTGGGTCGCACATATGTATTTTTGGAGTATGGTGTGGTCATCGAAGAATATGCTGTTGTTGGGTTTTTTGTTTTGTTTTAAATTGGACGGCTAATTATGTGTCATGGAATTTTGTTCTCAGTTGATTGTTTACGTATATCTGCAAGTCTTAGGTTAGGTTAGGTTATGTGGCAGCCCGATGTATCAGGCTCACTTAGACTATTCAGTCCATTGTGATACCACAGTGGTGAACTTCTCTCTTATCACTGAGTGCTGCCCCATTCCATGTTAAGCTCAATTACAAGGGACCTCCTTTTTATAGCCGAGTCCGAACGGCGTTTCACATTCCAGTGAAACCATTTAGAGAAGCTTTGAAACCCTCAGAAATTTCACCAGCATTACTGAGGTGGGATAATCCACCGCTGAAAAACTTTTTGGTGTTCGGTCGTAGCAGGAATCGAAGCCACGACCTTGTGTATGCAAGGCGGGCATGCTCACCATTGCACCACGGTGGCTCCCTCTGCAAGTCTTGGTTCGGACGTCTTAGATCCCTCTGTACGGGTTTGTTGGAATGACTTGCATCTGTGTAGAAGATTCAATGAATTTGTTTATTTTACATTGTAATCGATATTAATCGAGTATTGAATTCAATGAATTTGAAGACTGAATGTCCTTTGTTTTTTTTTTATTATTTTGTGACGTAATATTTGAGACTTCAATGTGATATGAATATGGTTTCTTTTGATCTCATTTAGTTGTTTACACCAATTTGTCACGCTCTTGGTTTTTTGTTCAATTTCAATCAGTTTGTTCATTGAAAGTTCGTGTGTGTGGCATGTGGAGTGGAGTTGTATGATCAGTCGTAGGCTTGACTTCGAAATTATCGCTGGATTCTTTATTATTTTTATTTTTTCAGATTTGTGATTATCCAAGAACTATAGACCCAGAAACACAGAAAAAATCCAATGAGAAAAAAAAAAAAACAAAGATACTAACCATACTCCAACTGTGTAAAAATTTTGGTTTAAGTAAAAATGAATGTTTTATTTGATGGTAGTGTTAATTAGCGCACAGAAATAGTCAGTTAAACATGAGGATGTTTTATATTGGAGAACGATGGGGATGTTTTATATAGGAGAAGCAGATATTGTTAAGTGTTATTTCTGTAAAGTTGAAATATACGCCTGGAAACAAACAGGTGACCCATTATCCGAACATCAGCGTTGCCAGAATTGTTTCACCAAAAACCGCTAGATTTGCCCAAAAATATAGCTAAAAAATAGCTAGAAAATAAACAATTTTTTTTGTATAAAAAGTCACATTTTTGATTGAAATTTAATAAACAAAGGCTTTATTTCACTTAATAAGCATATTATTTTAATTGTATTCATTTTAATTCTACTTCTGTGAGACTGTAACAATATCTAAGTCATATTAGCTCTGTTTGCGTACTCGATACATTTTGATTACTATCACACATTTTAACTGGAAGTCCTTCGTTTACATTTCCCCGTAAAACCTTTTTCCCAGTAAAAACTTGCAATTATAAGCTGGTTAATCATTAACAAATCCAATGTGCGATATATTGCACAATGTCACATAGAAGTGCATTAGAAAATATCAATATATTTCGTTTTAACCGATGAATTAGTGATAAATTCGTGAAGTTGTACACTTCTCCTAATTTTACCCAAGAGAATAAACCCCATTCTTACTGTTTTGCAAGTTTATACTGAATAACTTTTATTGGAAAATGACACAAACAAACCTATTGTTGTCAAAATTTCGTAAATGTAAATCCATTCCATTAATAAATAGCAGATTTTTTTATCGCGGTTTTAAAAATGTTTTGATCCTATCAATACGATATTTTTATTGTATTTTTTTGATGTTAAAAAAATAATACCACATTCAAAACTTTATTTCCTTAATCATTCCAAAGATTTTGTACACTAATGATTTTGGTATTGATTTCGAGTCAAATTTGAATTTATTAGTTTTTTTTCAGCTTTTTCTTCGAGAGCTATCGAAGTGCTTTAAAAACGTGCTAACGACAACTTAAATTTCCAAATTCAGACTCCACTTCAAGTAGAAATTATTCTATGTATAATAGGTGGGCTGATGAGTCCCCGGTCTGACACATAGATGGCGTCGCTAGTATTAAATGCATATTAATTTTATATAGTACCAACCTTCAAATGATTCGTGTCAAAATTTGACGTCTGTAAGTCAATTAGTTTGTGAAGCAACTTTTTTTATTGTGAAAAAAAAAAATTAAAAAAAGGAATTTCGTGTTTTGATAAAATACTGTTTTCTGAAGGGAAAAAATACGGTGGAAGCAAAAACTTGGCTTGATAATTAGTTTCCGGACTCTGCCCCAAGGAAATCAACAATAATTGATTGGTATGCAAAATTCCAGCGCGGTGAAATGGGCACGGAGGACGGTGAACGCAGTGAACGCCCGAAAGAGGTGGTTACCGACGAAAACATCAAAAAACCCACAAAATGATTTTGAATGACCGTAAAATGAAGTTGATCGAGATAGCAGAGGCCTTAAAGATATCAAAGGAACGTGTTGGTCATATTATTCATCAATATTTGGATATGCGGAAGCTCTGTGCAAAATGGGTGCCGCGCGAGCTCACATTTGACCAAAAACAACAACGTGTTGATGATTCTGAGCGGTGTTTGCAGCTGTTAACTCGTAATACACCCGAGTTTTTCCGTCGATATGTGCCAATGGATGAAACATGGCTCCATCACTACACTTCTGAGTCTAATCGACTGTCGGCTGAGTGGACAGCGACCGGTGAACCGTCTCGGAAGCGTGAAAAGATTCAAAACTCCGCTGGCAAAGTAATGGCCTCTGTTTTTTTGGGATGCGCATGGAATAATTTTTATCGATTATCTTGAGAAGGGAAAAACCATCAACAGTGACTATTATATGGCGTTATTGGAGCGTTTGAAGGTCGAATTCGCGGCAAAACGGCCCCATATGAAGAAGAAAAAAGTGTTGTTCCACCAAGACAACGCACCGTGCCACAAGTCATTGAGAACGATGGCAAAAATTCATGAATTGGGCTTCGAATTGCATCCCCACCCACCATATTCTCCAGATCTGGCCCCCAGCGACTTTTTTTTGTTCTCAGACCTCAAAAGGATGCTCGCTGGATGCTGAAAAAATTTGGCTGCAATGAAGAGGTGATCGCCGAAACTGAGGCCTATTTTGAGGCAAAACCGGTATCAAAAAATGGTATCAAAAAATTGGAAGGTCGTTATAATCGTTGTATCGCTCTTGAAGGGAACTATGTTGAATAATAAAAACGAATTTTGACAAAATATGTGTTTTTCTTTGTTAGACCGGGGACTTATCAGCCAACCTGTTACGTATACGTTGAAAAACATTGTATATTTTTGAACGCTTTTATGGTTTGTGGTTCAGATACAAAAACTCCACAAATTTAAACACTATTTCATCAATTTTAAGAATTTTTTAGAGTTGACCATAGCCTTATTTCATGTAAAGATACCCATTTTAAGTTAAATCACTTAACTATAAGGACAAAACGACTTTATCGGCTTTTGGACAAGGAAAACAGTTTATATGAGAGAAATTCACAAATACTATTATAACCAAAATTCGCGTTCGTATCTTAAGGAAGTGAAATCTTTGGTCTCACGACAATATTTTTTCAATGTACAAAGCAATTCACATCTACTATTTTAATTTAGTATTTAATTTAGTAATATCATAATAACTTGACAATATTATAATAACATAAAAATGATAAACGAGTCAAATGCTAATATTCCTAATAATGTACTGACAGTTTATCTAAGGAATTTGTATGGTAATAGTAGACTTACAGTTTACGATAACTTTTATGAATATGAGGAAAAAACTTTACAACAAGGTGTATTTGCTGCAAAAATGCCCGCATAGTGGCTGGAGTCATTATTAATGTTTCAATTGAGCTTTGAAATATGTGGAAAACCTTATTCTGGCAGTAAGGCTTAGAAAAACGCCGTTTCATCCATATTTCAATAGAAACACTTCGAACATAAAAAAACCAAAAAATAGCTAAAAGGGTCATGAAAAAAGCAGGAAAAAAGAAGCTAAAAGCTAAATGCATTTTTTTCCGCTAAACGACTTCAAAAAAAGCCAAATCTAGCGGGAAAATAACTAAATTGGCAACGCTGCTGAACATCTACGTTTATCAATAAATTGTCCTTTATAAAGGCGATGTACGACTAACAATGTACCTATAAATTCTACAGAACTCAATCAAATGTTACCTACAATGGGATGCGGTACATGTGGTACGCATGATTTTAATATAAAACGAAGAGTGACTAGTAGCAAGAGGAAATTGTGCTGTTGTTTATTTTAAGACATACTATCAATAAAGCTTGAATGAAAAAAAATAGAATTTGTTTTATTATATATTTATTTAGTTCATGACCAAGTCTTGAATTTTCTCTAGATAAACAAATAGCTTTGATTTGATGATGATTTCAACAACAAAGCTTTGAAGAAACCTATTCCATGGAGGCGCACAGGACTATGTGATTGTTGGGTGAGTTGAATCGATAGTTCTCATTCTGAGGGAGGATGATATTTGCTGAAGAGGTTCAACACATTGACCGATGAAGCCAACTGACGTTTATGTTCGGGAGAATTCTCAATATTCAGAAAACCGCTTTCAGAAGAAGAAAATTATCTAAGTACATTGGAGTTAAAACAATGTTCGTCTGCAGACGCTTTTAACATATATAGGGTATTGACAAATGTATTATAAAGAGGAATAACAAATAAATAAAGGTTTTTATAAATAAAAATTATTCAATTTTTTTTAACTTTACATTAACTTTTTGAAAGACTTGGATTAGAAAATGCCCATGGTGCGTTTATGCACAACGCCAAACGTTGATAGCACATATGTTCTTTTAGAGTTTGTGTAGTGAACTTTGTGAGCATCGAAGAATATGCTGTTGTTTAGTTTTATGTTTCTGTAGATTGCTTACGTATACTTGCAAGCCATGGTTCGTCCGTCTCAAATCCTTCTGTATAGGTTCTTTCCAATGACTTCTATATGTACAGAAGATTCTATTAATTTGTTTATTTACATTACAATACATAATAATCGAGTATTGAATTCAATGAGGTTAATTTCATGTTGTGGTCTTTTTAATTTCGAGATATTTCAGTTTGCAAAAAATATATATTGTTTAAGAAATTGTTATGGTGGAAACTACACAGAACCCAAAGAGGGTAATAAGAGGGAATGTCTTATTTTCGTGACGTAATATTTGAGACTTAAGTTTCGTATGATTATGGTTTCTGTTTGGTCAGATTTTGATTGTTTGGATGAATTTGTCAAGTTCCTTGTTAATTTTTAATTCCTTTTCTGGAATTTATACACTGAAAAAAAAATATTGTCGTGAGGTCAAAGATTTCATGTCTTTAAAATACGAATGCCAATTTTGCTTAGCATAGAAGACGCATTTCTCTAGTATAAGGTTTTTTTCCTTGACCAAAGGTCGATAAACTTTTCAATGAAGTCGTATTGTCCTTATAATTAAGTGATTTGATTTAAAAATGGATATCATAACATGAAAGAAAAAATGTTTGGGCTAAGGTCAACTTGACTTTAATAATTTAGAAAAAATCTTTAAATTTAATGAAATTGTCTTTAAATTTGTTGTCTTTTTGCATCTTGACTACAAAGCAAAAAATCGTTCAAATATAGGACATGTTTTCAACACTTTATATTAAAGACGTTTTTACTTGAAACACAGCATAATTTCTACTAGAAGTCGAGTCTTAATTTGGAAAATAAAGTCGTCGTTAACTTGTTTTTAAAGGACTTTGATAGCATATGAAGAAAAAAAGCTGAAAAAGCTAAAAATTAAAATTTGCTTCCTAGAAGCAAGTACACAAAACCCGATTTTAAAAGAGAATTGTGTCTTAAAAGTATCCTTACTTGTATTCTCCGCTTCTTTGGCTCGGAATCAATACCAAATTTTTTAAAGTAAAGACAAAATCTTTGGAACCGGGTATGCTTTTTTTCAGTGTAGGTACATAGTTAGTCGTACATCGCCTTTATAAAGGACAATTTAGTGATAAACGTAGATGTTCAGCAGCGTTGCCAATTTAGTTATTTTCCCGCTAGATTTGGCTTTTTTTGAAGTCGTTTAGCGGGGAAAAAATGTATTTAGCTTTTTTTCCTGCTGTTTTCATGACCCTTTTAGCTATTTTTTGGCTTTTTTATGTTCGAAGTGTTTCTATTGAAATATGGATGAAACGGCGTTTTTTCTAAGCCTTACTGCCAGAATAAGGTTTTCCACATATTTCAAAGCTCAATTGAAACATTAATAATGACTCCAGCCACTATGCGGGCATTTTTGCAGCAAAAACACCTTGTTGTAAAGTTTTTTCCTCATATTCATAAAAGTTATCGTAAACTGTAAATCTACTATTACCATTCAAATTCCTTAGATAAACTGTCAGTACATTATTAGCATTTGACTCGTTTATCATTTTTATGTTATCATAATATTCTCAAGTTATTATGATATTACTAAATTAAATACTAAATTAAAATAGTAGATGTGAATTGCTTTGTACATTGAAAAAATATTGTCGTGAGACCAAAGATTTCACTTCCTTAAGATACGAACGCGAATTTTGGTTATAATAGTATTTGTGAATTTCTCTCATATAAACTGTTTTCCTTGTCCAAAAGCCGATAAAGTCGTTTTGTCCTTATAGTTAAGTGATTTAACTTAAAATGGGTATCTTTACATGAAATAAGGCTATGGTCAACTCTAAAAAATTCTTAAAATTGATGAAATAGTGTTTAAATTTGTGGAGTTTTTGTATCTGAACCACAAACCATAAAAGCGTTCAAAAATATACAATGTTTTTCAACGTATACGTAACAGGTTGGCTGATAAGTCCCCGGTCTAACAAAGAAAAACACATATTTTGTCAAAATTCGTTTTTATTATTCAACATAGTTCCCTTCAAGAGCGATACAACGATTATAACGACCTTCCAATTTTTTGATACCATTTTTTGATACCGGTTTTGCCTCAAAATAGGCCTCAGTTTCGGCGATCACCTGTTCATTGCAGCCAAATTTTTCCAGCATCCTGCGAGCATCCTTTTGAGGTCTGAGAACAAGAAAAAGTCGCTGGGGTCCAGATCTGGAGAATACGGTGGGTGGGGATGCAATTCGAAGCCCAATTCATGAATTTTTGCCATCGTTCTCAATGACTTGTGGCACGGTGCGTTGTCTTGGTGGAACAACACTTTTTTCTTCTTCATATGGGGCCGTTTTGCCGCGATTTCGACCTTCAAACGCTCCAATAACGCCATATAATAGTCACTGTTGGTGGTCAAGATAATCTATAAAAATTATTCCATGCGCATCCCAAAAAACAGAGACCATTACTTTGCCAGCGGACTTTTGAGTCTTTTCACGCTTCGGAGACGGTTCACCGGTCGCTGTCCACTCAGCCGACAGTCGATTAGACTCAGAAGTGTAGTGATGGAGCCATGTTTCATCCATTGTCACATATCGACGGAAAAACTCGGGTGTATTACGAGTTAACAGCTGCAAACACAGCTCAGGATCATCAACACGTTGTTGTTTTTGGTCAAATGTGAGCTCGCGCGGCACCCATTTTGCACAGAGCTTCCGCATATCCAAATATTGATGAATAATATGACCAACACGTTCCTTTGATATCTTTAAGGCCTCTGCTATCTCGATCAACTTCATTTTACGGTCATTCAAAATCATTTTGTGGATTTTTTGATGTTTTCGTCGGTAACCACCTCTATCGGGCGTTCACTGCGTTCACCGTCCTCCGTGCCCATTTCACCGCGCTGGAATTTTGCATACCAATCAATTATTGTTGATTTCCTTGGGGCAGAGTCCGGAAACTAATTATCAAGCCAAGTTTTTGCTTCCACCGTATTTTTTCCCTTCAGAAAACAGTATTTTATCAAAACACGAAATTCCTTTTTTTTAATTTTGTTTTTTTCACAATAAAAAAAGTTGCTTCACAAACTTATTGACTTACAGACGTCAAATTTTGACACGAATCATTTGAAGGTTGGTACTATATAAAATTAATATGCATTTAATACTAGCGACGCCATCTATGTGTCAGACCGGGGACTCATCAGCCCACCTATTATACATAGAATAATTTCTACTTGAAGTGGAGTCTGAATTTGGAAATTTAAGTTGTCGTTAGCACGTTTTTAAAGCACTTCGATAGCTCTCGAAGAAAAAGCTGAAAAAAACTAATAAATTCAAATTTGACTCGAAATCAATACCAAAATCATTAGTGTACAAAATCTTTGGAATGATTAAGGAAATAAAGTTTTGAATGTGGTATTATTTTTTTAACATCAAAAAAATACAATAAAAATATCGTATTGATAGGATCAAAACATTTTTAAAACCGCGATAAAAAAATCTGCTATTTATTAATGGAATGGATTTACATTTACGAAATTTTGACAACAATAGGTTTGTTTGTGTCATTTTCCAATAAAAGTTATTCAGTATAAACTTGCAAAACAGTAAGAATGGGGTTTATTCTCTTGGGTAAAATTAGGAGAAGTGTACAACTTCACGAATTTATCACTAATTCATCGGTTAAAACGAAATATATTGATATTTTCTAATGCACTTCTATGTGACATTGTGCAATATATCGCACATTGGATTTGTTAATGATTAACCAGCTGATAATTGCAAGTTTTTACTGGGAAAAAGGTTTTACGGGGAAATGTAAACGAAGGACTTCCAGTTAAAATGTGTGATAGTAATCAAAATGTATCGAGTACGCAAACAGAGCTAATATGACTTAGATATTGTTACAGTCTCACAGAAGTAGAATTAAAATGAATACAATTAAAATAATATGCTTATTAAGTGAAATAAAGCCTTTGTTTATTAAATTTCAATCAAAAATGTGACTTTTTATACAAAAAAAATTGCTTATTTTCTAGCTATTTTTTAGCTATATTTTTGGGCAAATCTAGCGGTTTTTGATGAAACAATTCTGGCAACGCTGATGTTCGGATAATGGGTCACCTGTTTGTTTCCAGGAGTATATTTAAACTTTACAGAAATAACACTTAACAATATCTGCTTCTCCTATATAAAACATCCCCATCGTTCTCCACACGCTCACAAAAAATCGCTTCTGTAACATATACTCCCAAACATATTTTGCTTCAAGCATATATATTTTTGGGTATTGCCCAAACATTTATATGTTTGATCTCTTCCAATATATAATATGTTTGAAAGCATATTGGTCTAAACAATATATGTTTGGGTAGTCTAAGTTCCAAACATTTTGTATTTTTGCATCCAAATTCAATAATGTTGTCTTCCAAAAAACAATATGTTATTATGTGAACATATAATATGTTTGGAAGCATTTTGCACCCAAAAATATTATATGCTTAAAAAAAATTCTCCCAAACAATATTGTGCTCAAAATTTTATTTATTTATTTATATATTTACAATCATAATGAATTATGAAAATAAACAGGTAATATAGGTGCTAACAACATAGGTTTTCGACCTGAATGCTCAAAATTTTGTTTCTGCCCAATTGTATATTCCCCCACATCTTTCTCACTTCCACGAGATTTTTTAGTTCTTAGCACCTTTTTCTGTAATACAAACATTGTAGAAGAAATTATTCAGTTGTATAATTTTTTTATTTTAATTTTACCTTTTGCCGGACGGGAATTCGAACAGCGGACCACACAGTTTGTAAGGATCAAAGAAGTAGCTGATCAATTGCCCAAGGAAAAATAAAATGTTAATTTTGTAATAACAAGCAACAACCACCAACTAAATTCAATATCGCTCCCTGTTAAATAGCGATCCAAGCTACTAAACACATATATGTTTATAGGCTATTTCTAAATTAATATATGTTTGCATCCAAGCATATTATATTTACAAACATTTTATGTCCCAAACATAATATGTTCTAACATATTAACATATATGTCCCAAACATGTTACGCTAGTTTTTGAACATTATATGCTTGCACTCAAAAATATTGTGTTTAAAAATTTGTGTTCCAAACATATAATGTTTATAGCCAAACATATGAAAAACAGTCTTTTTCATCCGTGCAATATAAAACATCCTCATGTTTAACTGACTATTTCTGTGCGCTAATTAACACTACCATCAAATAAAACATTCATTTTTACTTAAACCAAAATTTTTACACAGTTGGAGTATGGTTAGTATCTTTGTTTTTTTTCTCATTGGATTTTTTCTGTGTTTCTGGGTCTATAGTTCTTGGATAATCACAAATCTGAAAAAATAAAAATAATAAAGAATCCAGCGATAATTTCGAAGTCAAGCCTACGACTGATCATACAACTCTACTCCACATGCCACACACACGAACTTTCAATGAACAAACTGATTGAAATTGAACAAAAAACCAAGAGCTTGACAAATTCGTGTAAACAACTAAATGAGATCAAAAGAAACCATATTCATATCACATTGAAGTCTCAAATATTACGTCACAAAATAATAAAAAAAAAAAACAAAGGACATTCAGTCTTCAAATTCATTGAATTCAATACTCGATTAATATCGATTACAATGTAAAATAAACAAATTCATTGAATCTTCTACACAGATGCAAGTCATTCCAACAAACCCGTACAGAGGGATCTAAGACGTACGAACCAAGACTTGCAGAGGGAGCCACCGTGGTGCAATGGTGAGCATGCCCGCCTTGCATACACAAGGTCGTGGCTTCGATTCCTGCTACGACCGAACACCAAAAAGTTTTTCAGCGGTGGATTATCCCACCTCAGTAATGCTGGTGAAATTTCTGAGGGTTTCTAAGCTTCTCTAAGTGGTTTCACTGGAATGTGAAACGCCGTTCGGACTCGGCTATAAAAAGGAGGTCCCTTGTAATTGAGCTTAACATGGAATGGGGCAGCACTCAGTGATAAGAGAGAAGTTCACCACTGTGGTATCACAATGGACTGAATAGTCTAAGTGAGCCTGATACATCGGGCTGCCACATAACCTAACCTAACCTAAGACTTGCAGATATACGTAAACAATCAACTGAGAACAAAATTCCATGACACATAATAGGCCGTCCAATTTAAAACAAAACAAAAAACCCAACAACAACATATTCTTCGATGACCACACCATACTCCAAAAATACATATGTGCGACCCAATGTTTGCCATTTTACATAGAGATGCACCATGGGTCTTTTCTATACAAATTCTTTCAGAAAATAATTGTGAAAATTAAAAAACATTTTCACTTATTTTTTTTTTTATTATAAAAATAATATTTATTTATCTTGTTTATTACTCATTGTAATACATTTGTTAGTATGATATATAAAAAGCATCCTCAGACGAACATTGCTTCAACTCCAATCTGCTAGGAGAATCTTCCTCTTTGGAAAGAGGTTTCCTTGATATCGAGAATTCTCCCCCACTTAAACATTCAATGGATTCGTCGCTCACGGTGTTGAACATCTTCGGCAAATAAAACATCTGATCATCCTCCTTCAGATTGAGAACCACCGATTCACCATACTTTGTAGAAGTTCTATTCACACCCAATAATCTCATAGTCCTTGTGCGCCTCCATATCCTTCAAGTGAATAATTTTCTTCAAATTTTTCTTGTTAAAATCAGCAATCAAATCTCCGTTATCCGTTATTATCTCTCAATAATTTCAATACATAATATATTCTGATTAGCATGAAATATAACGACCAACTTTTATACTTTATCAACCATTAAACTTCCATATCCCGCCGTGTGAATCTTTACTTAACATCCTCAAACACATTAAAGTTCTCCAACCCATTAAATTTTCATAAACAAACACACATTGGGAATGTTTACTCAACGTCCTCAAACCCATTAAAAATCAAAAAAAAAATACTACATTTCTACATCTCCACCCAATCTGAGATTGTTTACCTAATGGACTCAAGCCCATTAAAGTCCTCAAACCCATTAAAATTTCATAAACAAACTACATATTTTACACCCTCACCCACTCTGAGATTGTTTACCTAACGGACTCTAACCCATTAAAGTCCTCAAACCCATTAAAATTTCATAAACAAACCAACCTTGGGATTGTTTACCTAACCACCTCAAACCCAATAAAGTCCACTACCAAACCCACCGATCATATTTACTTAACGTCCTCAAACCCATTAAATTCAAAAAACAAAAAAAAATAATTTCTCAAATTATACTATCCACCCCACTGTGCTATTTGTTTACTTAACGGACTTAAACCCATTAAAAATCCCCAAAACCCATTAAAAGTATTGAATTGCAATTGGCAATAACCTACTACTCCAAAGTTTTAATATAAAACTTACCAATTCTCTATTAAATTGTACGCTGAGGTTAAAAAGTTATCGAAAGTTTTTTTACATTAAAAATATTAAATTGGTTTCCAAAAATATTTGATTAAAGTAATACTAAAATAAGGTATTAAAAACCTGTAATTTTGATAATAAAAAGTTCATAAAAATGTAAATATTCTAGTGAAAAGAAAGAAAACTTACCACTTCTCTATTAAATTATACGCTGAGGAGAAATATAAAAATATCCCCGAATCCATCTTGGGGTGGCTCTGAAATTAAATATTTTTTTTACAACAAAGAAAAACATTAAACTGGTTTCAAAAAAGAAAAAATAATAATAATTAGCAAATAATGATATAAATAAAAAATACCCTTTTTAAAAGAAAACCACATTTTAAAAAGAATACTGGCCAATTATATTAAACTATACGCTGAGGTGTAACAAACAATTTTCCAAATTCATCTGGAGTTACTCTGAAATTGAATATTTATTTTTTACATTGAATAATAAAAATTAAATTAGATAAAACAATTTCAATATACTTTCCATTTCAGCATTTTTTCCTAAATATTGAACATTGTTAATAACTTTTTTTCTAAGCTACCGATCATCACTTCGCCATCGTACATCTCATCGCTAAAATATTAATAACTTTCATTTAAGAGTTTTAATAGACAAACACCAATATATGTTTCAAAAAACCAAAATATCCCATGCCTTTATATTCCCTTGTTACATACTTGCTGAAGCATGCCAAACAAAACCAAGCAATACCAAAACATGCCTACAACAACAAAAACACATGTGCCTTCATTGAAAACAACACCTCATCCAGACAAATAAACCATTCGCGAATAATAAACACACACACACAAACCACTGAAAGAACAAAAATAAAAACAACCCCACGCTCAGATATACACAACATCCCCATCACTCGCTACCATTTCTCATTATTGCATTTCATGCTCTCACTCTCAAAAAAATTTCAAGTAACATCATCTTTACATTAAACATATTCCATTTTGACGAAAAAGATATCTGTACTATGCATTAGTTCATCGCATCTGTATACAATGTACTCTAAAAACAATACTCTTAAATGAATATCAGTATAAGAACGAGGAAACGTTTAACTTAAAATTAGCAAAAACTTCATGAAATGATATCCACCCATTTTTGACGAAAATGTCTATAAATTTAATTACATGTGAACTAAAAATATTTCATTTAGAAATGTTGTACCAACTACTATTAACTATAGGAATTGCCAGTAAGAAATTGCTATCCGCTTTCAAGTTCGATTTTCGTAAAAAAATATTTTCTCATACAAAAACTCTTTATAGTAAATTACACTTATTATTTAGAAAGTATTTTACATTTCATAAGTAGTTTTATAGTATGACGAAAGAATTTTTAACTACAAGTTAAGAAAATTTTTAAGGAAATTTCCATCGCATTTTGTAGTCTATGAACTAAACGATTGCTACTTAAAATTTGTAAAATTTCCTTTCGAGTAGTTAATTTTCGTTAAAAATTCGAAAAATGAAATAAAATTCTAGAAAATTCTTGTAATAAATTATTGTAAAAATCTGCTTAAATTTACCAGGCACTTTTTTCTGTGTAGCAATTCCTTTTCTAAATTTCTACACATATCTATTAAAATAATGGCAAAGCAATATAATATTTGATATAATATTGCTATGTAGCAAATTCTGGAAATAAAAAATATAAATTGGAAATGAATATTTTCGTTATACACATTTATTGCAATTTTCGGATATTTTTCATATTTTGGGTTCAAACTGAAAAAGGCAGGTAAAACAAAAATATAACTTCGTTTGCCAACGCTACTTAGCATCCACACTGCTCATGCTTTTAAGAAAACTAGGCGCGAAAAAATTTTAAAACAATAATATGATTTTTGATTAAAATGATGGTGTTAATTGATGGAATAATTTGACGAAATTAAAATTCTCAATAAAAGAAATTAATTTTATATTTTCATAACAAAATATTACTTTAGTCCGTTTAATATAAACAGGCTTCAATGGAAAACTGTATTCACATTTCACAATTGATTACCTTTGATAAATGTAGATTGTGTTCCATTTTTTTCCGCAAAACACAAAAGCAGGTAATTCCAAATACATTCTGTCATATATCTTTCAGTCCTTTACCGCATAGCCATTTGTTGTTGCACACTTTATTTATTTCATCCCTTTTTATGACTTATTGTATTCAAAATATTTATGCACACATTTCGAACGCAGTAGACAGAATGCCGCCAATCATGTTTTTCAATTTACGCGAAAAGCAAAAAAACCCAACCTTCGTTACGTGTTACTTCCACAGACTGATCTCTCCATCACGTGTTGTTGAATAAATACACATTCTCTTTTCCCTCTTTCTCTCCATCGCTCAAAATTCAATTTCAATCACAAAGGTGATATATTTTTAAAAAATATTCAATTAAAAAGTTAAATGATTCAATAAATTGTTTAATTGAAACAAAAATCACAACAATTAATAGTATCAATTAATTTTTTAATTGGACCAATTATTTTTTTAAATGACCTTCAATTAATTTTTTAATCGATACAATCATTTCTGTGATTGAAGACAATTCAATTAAAAAATTAATTGAATCAATTAATTCCGTGATTAATCAGTTTTTTGTGTGTAAAAACCGTTCTAACAATATAGAAATATATTAAGACATGGACTCTAAACATTGTCGTGTGTTTCATCATATTCAATTAAAAAGTTAAATGATTCAATAAATTTTTTAATTGAAACAAAAATTAATCACAACAATTAATAGTATCAATTAATTTTTTAATTGGACCAATTATTTTTTTAAATGACCTTCAATTAATTTTTTAATCGATGCAATCATTTCTGTGATTGAAGACAATTCAATTAAAAAATTAATTGAATCAATTAATTCCGTGATTAATCAGTTTTTTTTTGTGTGTAAAAACCGTTCTAACAATATAGAAATATATTAAGACATGGACTCTAAACATTGTCGTGTGTTTCATCCTGATTTATGAGCATTTTATCACTCTACCAACTGACGTGGAACTAAAACAAACAAAAAAATCCCTTATGTCGCACTTACTAACAGTATAATATTTTTTTTTAGCAATAAAAAATCGCGAAGGAAGAAAAGGTCTCTTCTTCATGGGCAACATAATTCTGGATATACTAATAACGGTCTATTGGATAAAACGTCGTGTCGCGCACGTTATCAGCAGAGCCCCGTAGAAGTGTATGCAAGATTTATTGCCGTTGATCAGGTAAATATTTAGTTAATTGCCTAGTTATCGAGATTTACAAGTTATTTTTCTGGCTTTAGTCATTATTTGTTCTGTCGTTCTGATTATTTACATACTATTTTCCGCAAATTTTTTGGTATTTATTTAAGCAAATACATATTTGATGCTGAACTTATACTACAACTACTCTCTATTTATTGATATCAGTGATTTATAGAAATACAAATATCCTAAGACTCATATACCATAGATGAACTAAGACAATTATTGTAAAATTTTGATTGGAATGGACTGAATAGTCTAAGTGAGCCTGAATCTTAATCGGGCTGCCACTTTAACCTAGGTTAAAGTGGCAGCCCGATTTAGTTTCAGGCTCACTTAGACTATTCAGTCCATTGCGATACCACATTAACTAAAAGTACCTATTACATATGGGCACTTCTAGTTTTAACCACTGAATCTTCTCGATTATTTTCTTGCGGCATTTAATATTATTCATACACACATATATATATATATATATATATATATATATATATATATATATATATATATATATATATATATATATATATATATATATATATATATATATATATATATATATATATATATATATATATATATATATATATATATATATATATATATATATATATAATGGCACTATCGTCCTGCAATTTGGCACAGATTGGTTAGTATCGGCCCATGTTTCGGTATAGCCCCATTATAGACCGATCTCCCGATTTTATTTCTGGGGCGTCTAGAAACTGTATTTTCTATCCGATTTGACTGAAATTTAAAATCTAGAGGTATTTTAGGAACACAAAGAGGTGTGCCGAAAAAGGTGCGTATCAGTCCATGTTTTGGTATAGCCCCGTATAGACCGATCTCCCGAGTTTAGTAATTATATTTTTGTAATTATATGAGTATAAAAAATGGCACAAACACTTTTTATTTTTTTTTTTTTTTTATTTGCAGTTCCTGCTACTTGAATAAAATAAAAAAACACAAACACCTTTTGTTTTGTAGCTTCTGCTACTAACATAAATAGGTTTTTAATGTTCAAAGTGTGTTTTCTAACTGATTGATTTTCTTAACACAATTCTATAACTTAACTTATGCTAGAAATGATTAATATGCGTTTCATACAGTTTAATAATGTAGCTTATGCTAAAAATGATTATTATGTGCTTTATACAATTCCATAATTTAGCTTATGCTAAAAATGATTATTATGCGTTTCCGTCTCTTTGCACCTTACTTCTTTTGATTCGCGAAATTAGTTGTCAACAGCGGAAGGTTGTTAGTCTAAATTGGTTCTTCTTAATAATTGCAATTATTACAAAAATCTAAATTAACACACGTGGGGGTGAGATCGTAACTCCCCCTTTGAGGCTCCGACGAAATATGAAGAATAGTTGCTTTTCTTTACAAAATATTGGTATTATTATTAATATTGAAATCGTAGTGCTATTTGTACTTATATTGAAAATTTGTATACTTTTTGAGTTTCGTTTAAATCATTTTCATATTTAATTTGTTTAACATGTTTTACATGTCTTCTAAATTAATTTCAGGGAATGTCGTATTTGTTTTTTTTTCCTTTAAAAGAGTAGTCTGAATAATTTGTTCTTTTACAATCAGTTTTTCATTTTTAAATAATTATTACGTTTGTTAGTCTTCTCTTTATAATTACAATCATTTGTAAAAGTATCAAAGAAATTTTTAAATATAATAATTCCTTCTTTTATTTGTTTTATTTCTGTATTTTTGAATTCTTTATGTGTACAACTTTCTGTTTTACTTTTATTAAATATGTTTAATATACATGAATCATAATTTTTGTAGATTTTTAAATAACGTAGATGAATTTAGATAATATGCATATTTATTGTCATTGTCTATCTGGAGAGATATTACTTTACTTATGCGTGCCTTATTTCCTATTTCGATTGAGTTAGTATTGGTTATTGCTGTTAGATTTACAAACAATGATCTAATATCCTGTTCGTCATCGCTGTACATGGTTCCTGTTATGAATTTCAGTCCTTCGTCTAGGTCATTTATTACACCTCCCCGTATTCTAAAATTTGGTGAAAGGTTGTCCAATTTAGTTTTTAGAAGATTAAAATTATTTCGTGTGGTGTCCAGTAATGGCATTAAATCGGAAATTCAGCTGTGTAATGAGTTAATATTAGTGTCTATGATTTCGATACTGTCGTAATAGTTAGTTATTATTTTAGTCTGTTTAATATAAATAGGCTTCAATGGAAAATTTTATTCGCATTTCACAATTGCTTACCTTCAATAAATGTAGATTGTGTTCCATTATCACAATACCGCAAAACACAAACGCAGGTAATTCCAAATGCATTCTGTCATATATTTTTCAGTCCTTTACCGCATGGACATTTGTTTGTGCACGCTTTTTGTCGTCTGTCGCTTTTAAGTCGTCTCATCATTCATTTGGTATTCCTGTGAAGTGGCGACGACGACGATTACTTTTTGTACCAATTACAATACTCGGTAATAAAAGGCCGACATCACTAGAAAATAATCAGCTGATGTGCAAAAAATGAATTTTAATTTTTTTCGGCTTAAAATATTTTTATTTCTGACACAATTCTAAGTCGGAAAATCAAGAAAAATATTTAATTTGACGCGGGAAAAATGTGGATATATGTTCAAGGACAGTAAAAGCTTCCAAAACTATAAAAATGGCGACGACGCCCAGTGGTTCCAAATAATTTTTTCTGTGTGTGAAAGCTTTCCTCTAAGTTTACAAATTTGTGGGTCCCTAGTGGGTCGACGGGCTGAAAGTTGGTCACCTCGGGGGGTATGAAATATTGTTTTAGCTGTCAACTCCGCAATTTTGAACCGATTTCGATGATTTTTCCTTTGCTGGGTAGAACTTGTAAAGCTTCGTGCGCGTGCAATTATCTTTTACCGATCGCAAGATATTGGCCCCACAATTTATTTTTTTTGCAAAATTTGGACCAGTTCCGTTTCTGAGTGGATTCGTAATTTTTCTTCTTAACTGCATTCCCTACAAAATTCTACGAATTCTAGAAGAAAAATATGTGTTCCCATGTGCTATAGATTAAAAGTTGTAAAGTCCACAAATTAGAATTAAAAAAAAAATATCGAATTTTGACAATTTTTTGGAAAAAGGCACATACATTCTTTCTGTCGTAACCTACGTTTTCAGCTTTTATCGGCCATTATGGTCAAGTATATGAGTTCCAAAAATCTGCAATTTTTCAAAACGAAAAAATTTTGTTTTCAAAAATTGTTATTCGGCAAAGCTTCGATTCCTAAGCTGATCTGTTTTCCAAAAAGCCCTATGTGTTCACTAACTAACAGTAAAAGGTTTCAACATCCTACCAGTAAACAGCTGAGAAATATTCAAATTACAAAAAAAAATGAAGTTTTTTCAATATATGTCCCCACTTTTGGGATTTTTGATACCAATTTTGGGAATGGGATATTCAGCAATATTTCTTAAAACAATTTTCCCTGCAAAAATCAATAAAAATCATAATGATATCACAATTAGTTTTATTAAGGTCTCAATTCAAATTTTTAATTTCCAAATATTCGGAAAAAAATTGTTCCGTGCCCCAAAAACTTCAAAGTTTCGTGCTTTTGTTCTTTCCAATTGCATAGAAATAAACTCTCCCAAATACCTTTCCAACGATGTATTATGTTTATACCCGTGCTTATTATGTTTATACCAAATGCGCAAAAACTTGCACTAAACGTCACTAACTAACTAATGCATTTCTGCAAATTGGGACTATACCTAAATCTGAACCGATTTAAATCAAACTTGGCACACTTGACGATACTATCCAATATACTTCTTGTGCAAAATTTGAAGCAAATCGGAGAAACAAAAATGGTCAAAATTCGATATTTTGTGAAATTCTAATTTGTGGACTTTACAACTTTTAATCTAAAGTACATGGGAACACATTCTTCTAAAATTCGTAGAATTTTGTAGGGAATGCAGTTAAGAAGAAAAATTACGAATCCACTCAAAAACGGAACTGCTGGTTCAAAATACTGACCCCACTTGGTCAAAATTTTGCAAACAAATAAATTTTGGGGTCTGTATCTTGCAATCGGTAAAACATAATCGGTTCAAAATTGCGGAGTTCACAGCTAAAACAAAATTTCATACCCCCGAGGTGACCAACTTTCAACGCCTACAGGTCAGCCTGTGGACCCACTTGGGATCCACAAATTTGCAAACTTAGAGGAAAACACTTCAGCTTCATTCGTTCAAAAGTTACAGAATTATTTCCAAAAAAAAACATTTGGAACCACTGTGCGACACTGAGATCAATGGCACAAGGATCATCGTGAAAGAAAACAAACAGCTGATGTGCAAAACTGAATTTTAATTATTTGCATTTAAAATGCTGTTTGTTTGTAATCCTATGTTGACTTGGAAAATCAAAATAAATGATAAATTTAACTCGGAAGGGTTTCTATTAAAAATAAATGGAATTGAAAATCAACACGTTTACTTTAATTGTGCAGTTTTCTTTTCTACGATGTTAATGTGATGACCATAGCTGCTATATACAGATCTTTGTCAATTTAGTATAAATAGCGCATTTTTATATCAATAGATTTGTGGTCAGTTCTTTTCTGTGGTGTTTTTTAAACAGCTGATGACAATGTTGCATATTTTTTGAGATGTCCTGGATAAACGAGTACTCGTTTTCTTTTAGCCCTTCACGGCTTAGGGTACCCAGTGCTAAAAGAAAACAGCCCTAATGTAGATTTTTTAAATAATAGTTACATCTTTTTTACCATTTGTTGCAATTTATCTCTAAAGTCAAAAGGCATTGAACTATAAACCATTTGTTGTATTTGTTTTAAATAGTTGGAGTCAGTCTAGCTCATCTAATGGCTGATCTCTAGTTCCTTTTTTCCCCATTTTTTTTGTAATTGTTGAAGATTAGTCACTTTACATCTTACCAATTTTCATTTTTTAAATTTATTTTTCAATTGTTCGATTAATGAAGTCTAAAAAAAACTTCTTAAAAAATTAATCAATAATCTCGTCGCTGGTAAATTTAACGGCGACTAAAAGCCAGGAATACCGATTTTCGTCAATTAGTGGCGATAGACGAAAAGCGACGGCGAGGGCGACTTCAGGAATAAGGGTGATTGTATTCAAAATATTTATGCACACACAAAAAAAAATTCTGATTCAATCACCAACTTAATTGATCCAATTAATTTTTTTCTTGAAATGTCTTCAATCACGAAAATGATAGTATCAATCACAGTTTTAATTTGGCATAGAAAAAATTCTTGATTAAAAAATTAATTGATTTTTTCAGCAAATTTCAATTAATTGATTCAATTAAAAATTTAATTGATGTTGATTGCAAAACTCAATTAATTTATTAATTAAAAAAGGTAACTATTTGTAATTACTTTCTGAATTGGCTTAGAGTTTTTATTTGGATTAACAAATGATTGTTTGAAATACATTTTTAATTAAAAATTAAAAAATAAGCACTTTTTTTAACTGAATTTGATTTGATTCCGAATTTGATTAAAAAGTTAATTGTATCAATTAATTTTTTAATTAAAAATTTTAAAATTTTCAATCATTGACTTAATTAACTTAATCTTTCTATCATGATTAAAAAGTTAATTGTATCAATTAATTTATTAATTGAAAAAATTTTCAACTTCAATTAACTTTTTAATTGGAAATATTTTGGTGATATTTTTTTCTGTGCACATTTCGAACGCAGCAGACAGAATGTCGCCAATCATGTTTTTCAATTTAAGCACAAAACAAAAACCCAACTGTTCGTTACGAGTTACTTCCACAGACTGATCTCTCCTTCACGTGTTGTTGAATATTGTTGTTCTCATTTCGCTCTTTCTCTCCATCCCTCAAAACTATTCAATTTCAATGGGAACGGAAAAATGTTGTTTAAGTGTTTAATTGAAAAAAATTCATGATCGTCATCTAATTTGGATACTGTTACTTTTCGAAACTTTGAATTATTGTTCCCACCTCGTTCATCATAGATTGGTCCTGTTTGGATGTCTACACCGAAAAAAAAGATTACTACTTTTTATTAAAAATGAACTAATCCATAGTAAGAATGACCATGATTTGGCGCCAAAGATTATTTTCATTTAGATAAGTTCATGATTTTCTTATAAATTAGTTCATGTATTGCATCGTATTTTAGTTCATTATTACTATGCTGTGGGAAGAATATACTTAAATTCATTCAAAATATTCCTGCTATCCGGAAAAATTAACAATTTTTTGGGAAACCTGTATTAAGAAATTGGTTTGAAATAAACTGTTTGTCAGTATAATTTTCAAAAAAGTAGAGAAATTGAGGAATCAAAGGTACAACAAAAACAAGTCAATTTTCTATAACCACCAGTATTTTATTTCAAAAAATTATTATTATATTACACAAAACTATGGCTTATGATATACAATAAAGGATATATTTTTATTCGTACATTGGATGCAGTTACTTGTCGGTAGTTAGTAATTGCTTCTTCGAAAGAGTAATATTCTATGTTAAATATTAGGACTAAACTAATTAATTTAAATTTCCATGTTTTCTATCCATATGAAAGATATATGTGGCATAAGTTGTTATATTCATTGAATTGTTGTTTTGTTGGGCGGATTTGTCTTATAAGCATCTGAAATTGCAAAGTTATACAAAATATAAGAAAAATATCAAATTCTATCGTTCATATTGATTTTTAACTTACGGGTTTCAAGAGTATTTCTTAGAGCCAATAAGGATATCAGCTTAGTTAGCATTAAACAGTAAGAATATAAAAAAATACCATTACAAGACCTGTCTACCTGCAAGTGAAAATAATTATTTTTAATAAATTGAAATTTTGGTTTTATTAAAAACGGACAAAATACGGTTTATAGAAAAACTTACCACATTGAAAAATCCATCCAGTATGTACACTATTTGAATCATATCCATGGACTAATGGGACGTTTTTGAAAATATTCTCAGAATATATTTGAAATAGAAAATATTATAAAATTAGACATAATTTCCAATTTGATCAGTTTTCTTTAATAATCCATTAAAAAATATATCTTTATAAAAACTTGATTTGGGCAATTCTCCATCAAGTTCTATTTAAATTTGTATCGAATACGTATAATTTTATATTTTTCTTAGTGATTTATTTTTAATTTTAGCGGCTAAACACGAACTTAGTACTCACCTGTAGGAATTGCCGTAACATAAAAAATATATATTCAAAAAACTGGTTGCATCTCCAACCTGTGATGTAGAATAAATATAGATCATCCTATTATGTTGTATATTTTTTATGTAAATCAATTAAAAATCCGCATTAATTTTAAACTGTTAACAGAAATATACAGTTCCTTAAACTTTTATTTGTTTTTATCAATAAAAAGCGTTTTTGATTTCTCTAACATCACATCATTCACTTCTCAGTTTCTAAAATGCTTCGAAATAAATGTGTTTTCATTAATAAACACCAATACCGCACGTACAATTTTGCAAAATTAAAACCACGTGTGCACTTCATAAATTCATCATCAGAACTGAATGCAGCAATAAAACTCAAAGACACAAATAGTCATAAAGGATACATACCTGTCGTAAAGAAAACCAATTCCACACACACACACGATCCCTTTCTGATCTCGCTATTGCAAGAAAACAACTCTCACCACAAAAGATACCAACAACACACAAGGAACATTCCATTGTCTCTAGAATCAAAACAACCAACAACAGCATAAATGACACAATAACAAACACAAACAATCATACGAGATATACACAAAATGTCTCTAAAAACTCCCTCACATGATACACTCACATTTTCCAGTAGCAACTTTATTGATTAGTTGGAATTCTATCTATAAGTTAAGGTAAAATAAAAAAAAAAAAACAAATCTATGAGGAATCTATAAAAAATTATATACGCCCGTCAAGGATTTATTAACTACTTTTTTATTCTACTTTATCTAAAATTTTCAATGTGAGTAAAAACACTCCAACATATAATAAAAAGGTAAATAATCTGTAGGTAGCCATCGTACGAATCGGTAATGTCGTTAAGTTAATTTTTACTACAATTTTTTTTTCCATACCAAATTTTTTATATTGCCCAAGTATTTTTATAATAGAATCAACGATGCATTAACTAGCTAAGTTAATTTTCGTTGTGGTTACGAAAAATTATCTATCCCAATAAACACAAACGTTTGAAAAATGCTAAATTTCAATAATTTTTCAAACATTTTTTCAAAGGATTAGGGTAATATTCAAGTTGAGAAATTGTTGAGAAAATCGCGTTCTCAACAAAAAACAGACATTACCCTCAATAGTGAAATTCAACACATTAGCAATAATATCTCAAGTGTTATCCTCAAATTGAAATGCATCGCTACTCAATAATTTGTCAAACAATTTTCGATGCGAGTCAAATTCAAAATTAACATCGTTGCAAATAATTTTCAACCTAAATTTGTATGAATGATATACCCACTTCAAATTGAAAGTCAAAGCCAAAATTCTATGAATTTTGTATAATTTATTCATTTTCATCAAAATAAAATATATAATAATACACTACACTACATAATACACTACAATACCAATTGATAAATAATAATCTTATTAAACATATCAACAAATAAGAACAAAACAAAAAAACAAACAACAAAACTTTAAATATCTTAAACATTATTAGTAAACACTTTTGCATTGATAATTCGATTTCCTTCCTTTTGGTGTCATAAAATAGCATTAAAATTTATTAACATGCGGGCAATTTGAAATTAGGAACGTACTGGACCGCGTGTTAGGATTGATTTCCAGCAGAAGGAATTCACAAAATATCCATTTTAAACTGATAATAGCATATGAATTAAACTGACGATGTGATGCACATTTTCATCCAGAAGTTGTTGATTTCAACAATTTGTTGTTTTTAACAATTTTAATTGGTTGTACTTGTAATGTTTCTGAAAACTTTTTCTTGTCGATAAGCCACTCATTTTTCATTGGTCAGCTTCCTAATGTTTGCAAGAATGTAGCATCCAAAGATTTTAGTTTTCTGCAAAGAGATTTAAATTTAGTAACTTCTCTAAAGTGTTGATTTAATTTTTCATATTGACGTACCAATTATTATAAACTATTTGAAGCAGTTCCAGTTAATTGGCCACCATTTTTTCATCGGTCAGCTTTTTAATGTTTTCAAGAACGTAGAATCCATAATTTTAGTTTTCTGCAAAGAGATATACATTTAGTGACTTCCTTAAAGTTTTATTTCATTTTTTATTTTCACTTACCTATTTTTATAAACTATTTGGTTATTTGTCTAAAATTTTCCATTTCTTTAATGTCTTGCAATTGACCACGAACTTCGTTGCACAAATAAGTATTGAAAACCACATGGTTTTTTCGTTGCATTTTAGGGTAGTGTTTTGTCAAAGTTTTCTCATATTATCTTCAACACCTTTTCAAAGATTTCGTCAACATTTTGGCAAATTGGAAGTAATTCGCAAACAATTTGAAGAGCTATTTCAAGTCAAGTTGAATTTATGTTGAAAATTATATTTACACTCAAACTGAAAAGTTGTTGCATTTGAAAAACGCTCATCCTGTGTTTATTGGGATATTACAGTAAATTTGTTGAACTATGTGAAAGTTAAAATGGTCCTTAAATTTACAAGACACTTATTTTTCTGTGTACGTTTTCGCGAGTTTCGGTTAACTTATTTATGATCTCTTCCTTTGCCTTTACAATTTTTTCTTTAATCAAAGGATATTCGTCTTGGGTTATGGATCCATTCCTAAAATCATTTGTTTCTTACCAGTTTTTGAATGTATCGTATTATTATAATACATTATTATTCTATACATCTTTTCCTCAACACTCTCTGTGTCTCTGTTAGGGTCATGTTTTAAAATTCGAACGTGCTCGTTGATTGTGTTATGCAGTCTTTCGACTTCTGGATTTGAAGTGTGATTATTGTTAGAGGTATAGTGTATTTCTATTTTTCCTTTTTTTCCTCAGCACTTTCTGTGTCTCTGTTAGGGTCATGTTTTAAAATTCGAACGTGCTCGTTGATTGTGTTATGCAGTCTTTCGACTTCTGGATTTGAGGTGTGATTATTGTTAGAGGTATATTTTTTGTTTTTTTAAGAATTCTCGAAGGTGCAATGCCTTAAATCCTAATTCATTATCTTTAATTAATTTTTGTATATCCGACGTAAAAGGTATTGGGTAAGAGCATTTTTGAACTCAATCCAGGATCTATTTTCTATCCTTACGACTTGAGCATGTTTTGAAAATTTGGCCAAAAATGTTAAAAATAATGTTTTTTCTAAGCTATAAAAACATCGGCATGGATGTTTTCTTCGGGTTTATCGAGTGTTTCGGTAATTTTATATTGTTGTTTTATTGGGTTTCTTTCGTATTTTTCTTTATTACATATATCACAATTGCTAATGTACTGTGTTATGCGTAGTTTTAATTGCGGATGATAAAATTTAAGATTTAGTTCCGCAAAATTTTCATTAATTCCTCTGTGATTATTTTTTAGATGTTATTTTTCTATTACATCCGACAACTCATTTTCGTCTATAATATCCTTAACCCTGGACAGTCAACCTTCGTCAAAACGACTGCGCACAATTTTATTTTCGTTCTAAAATAGGTTTTTTCGTTTGTTTTGATCTCATTTTTTAGTGATTACTTACATTGTAAGTTACTTTTTTCTGTATTTTTTTTTTTTTTTTGACGTAGTCAAAATGACGAAGGTGTATTTTTCTTCGTAATTAGTAATTAGAGTTTTATAATATGCTTATCAAAAAACACAAGCTGATAAAGAAATTGAGCGTTTCCTCTTCTTGAGTGACAACAACTATGATAATGATAGCGATGTCAGCGAAGTAGGTTCTGACGTAGAGGTCGAGGAAGATGAATCAATTGAAGGCTCCGGTTCATCAGAGGATGAAACTGATGTGGATGAAGATGACATTCCCCTCAGTATTTTGAAATCGAAATCGAGCATTATAATGTCCGACAAAGTGATACTTCGTGGAAAAAACGGTCATAAATGGTCGTCATTAAAGGGCAGGAGACATCGGTATGGACTTAACATTGTTCATAAAAGCCGAGGACCAACACGACAATGTAGAAACATTACTGACCCATTAGAGTGTTTCAAAATGTTCATAACGAACGATATCGACGATGAAATTGTACAATGGACAAATGGTCGAGATAAGTTCACGTCGATCCATCTTCCTTGAAAACACGGATAAGACACAGAGACAAAATACTAGTGCAAATGAAATATATTGCATTTCGGGAGTGTTGGTATTGAATGCAGTCAAAAGAGATCAATATCTATCTGTGGAGGAATTGTTTGACAGGTCTTATTGGATCCAAAAACATATGTATAACAACGAAGGCAAGATTCAAATTCCTTATGTCCTGTTTGCGGTTTGATGACAAGTCCATACGTCTTCAATTAGTTGGAGACAAATTTGCTCCCATAAGGAAAATATGGGAAATATTTATTCAGAAGTGTAAGGGAAATTATATCCCTGGTCCGTACCTTACAGTAGACGAGCAGTTATGGGCATTCAGGGGAAAGTGCAGTTTTCGCATGTATATCCCAAATAAGGAACGCAGAAATTCCTTGTTTACCCTAAAGTAAGTAGGATCTGTCAACCCAAGCACGTTGTCGACTAAGCAAAGCAATTTCTTAAAATGGGATGAACTACCATCTTCCAAAAGGGATCAAATATCGTTGGCCTTTGTGGCAAAAAACTGTCTTGTGATGGCGATTGTTAATAGGGAAGCAGTGGACGGTATTGTTCCAAAGCCCAAGTGGGGGGAAATTGAGAATGCTATGTCTGGCGTCTACTCACAGGTGCTGGAAAAGCTTCCCGAGCCAGATCCTCGACACCAAGAGGCTGGTTGGTATCAAGGACGATTTAAGCTAGTCGCATTTGAGGACCAGAGGTCTATAGAATGTTTTAAAGCTGCTCTGATACTAATTGGTGAAGTTTGGGAAGGGGCTGTTAGTGTTAGTCGAGAAGAAAGACATACCGGCTAGACCTAAAGCACATGCGTGGATACCTGCAAACCCTCCTGACCCTGAATCTATTTTAAATAGACTGAAACAATGCAATCCAGATCTTCCAACAGCTGATTGGAAGGTTGGCCGTTTGGATGAAGTGGATGGACCAAGACGGCATGCAGTGTTTATATTGAACACTCAGTCTTTGCCACATCTAGCAAAGTCCCAGGGCCGTGTATGTTATGGCTTTCATTATATCTATATATATATATATATATATATATATATATATATATATATATATATATATATATATATATATATATATATATATATATATATATATATATATATATATATATATATATATATATATATATATATATATATATATATATATATATATATATATATATATATATATATATATATATATATATATATATATATATATATATATATATATATATATATATATATATATATATATATATATATATATATATATATATATATATATATATATATATATATATATATATATATATATATATATATATATATATATATATATATATATATATATATATATATATATATATATATATATATATATATATATATATATATATATATATATATATATATATATATATACATCAAACATGTCAATGTTTTAAAAAGCGATATCAAGAACTCTTTATAAAAAATTAATATTTACAAATCAAAAGGACTAAATAAATTCCTGAATTCCATATCCCAGTTCAATGGAAACAGCAACGACTTGACTAATTTTACTAGACTGATTCGACAGAATACACCCGATGCTTAGGCATATGACGAAATATCACAACTTCTGTTCGTGGACATTATAAAAAGTAGATTAGTCGGTAAAGCAAAAAAATTATTGAAATAAATACACAAGCGCAATTTTATAATATTTATAAATATAATACCCCCATATGCAATAAAGTTACAGAACACTTCAAGCCTACTTTTGCCATATAAATTCATTCGATAAACTGTCAATAAATTGTTTTGCATATGGGCAATAACTTTGGTGAAAAGTAGAGTTGCGAACAATTGTATGACGACGCTTGAATAAAAGACCCTTTTGGTTATTGGCGAAGGTGAAGCTAACCAAGTAGCACTCAATAATGAGAGCTGCACTGCGCATCCTTAAGAATAAAATGCCAGAACCAATGCTGACTGTATGTTACTGACCTGTAGAAACCCTGATAGCCTAGAATCTGCCATGGATATTTTATTCAAAATCGGTTACGCCAACATGGGAAAGAACAGGAATAATCATTACGGATCTAATGAATATAACAATCATAATCATCATCATAACAATTACCGGGAAAACCACAATTATCAGCAAAATAATTCGAGTTATGATTTTAACCGAAATCAACAACGTCACGGACAAAATCATAACCAGCCACAACATCGTCAACAGGAAACCAAAACCATCAATGTTGCAAATATAATGGAGAGAGTCAACCCAGACAACCAGAACAAAACGTAGTCATTATGGCCAATGATCAAAATTTTCGGCCAACAGCCTCAATGGAGACCTACCATATATAACAATCAAAACTAAATTACGACGTCTAAAATTCATCATAGATACAGGAGCAACACATTCCATAATTAATCATGGAATTTGGCATCCCAGATGGAGGATACCTTGCGATGTGTGATATTAAGACTCTTCAACACACTATTACAATTTCCGAAAAAGTAGCCATTCCAGTTTTTAAAGAATTTGGTACGAGTACAAATACGAAAATAGATTTTTTTGTTTGTCAATTTCATGATCAATATAATGGACTCATTGGTAATAACATATTAAGACAAATGAAAGCAATAATTAATATGAAAGATAACATTTTACAATTAGAAGCGGAAAATTATAACATAAATGCTCTTGTCCAAGTGAATGGAAATTTACCACAGTGAGTTATTTTGGGAACTCAGGATACATATAAGGTAACATTTGAAAACTTTTATACACTTGACTTTGCTATAAAAAATGACAAATCGATAATTAAACAAATTCGTTAAGATCACTTAAACGAAGAAGAAAATCGGAAACTACTACCAATCATTAAACAATTGAAAAACATCTTTAACATTTACAAAAGCTATTAAACACGAGATAAGGACTGCTAAAAATATACATATTCCATATATACACAAAACCGAGGTAAAGAAACAAATAGAAGAAATGTTGGAGAAAAAATAATAAGACCCAGTCACTCACCTTATTCGGCACCAGTTTGGATAGTTCAAAAAAAAAATGCTAGGGTAAAACGAAATGGAGACTCGTCGTAGATTACTGGAAGATTAATGAAGTAACCAAAGATGACAAGTAACCAATCCCGAATACATATGACATTTTAGAGAAACTTGGACATTGTCAATATTTTACTACACTCGATTTGGCGAAAGGATTTAATCAAATCGAAATCCATGAAAAGGATATCCCAAAGACAGCATTCAATGTAGAAGGTGGCCTCTACGAATTTCTGCGTATGCCATTCGGAATGAAACTTTCCAGCGTCTAATGAATAATGTTTTAGGTGAAATAATCAACAAAATCTGTCTTGTTTATCTGAACGATTTAATTATATTTTCAACGTCAATCCAGGAACACAGAGTATATAACAAAGGTTTTCCAGGAGTTCAACTAGATAAACGTGAATTTATAAAAAAGGAAACACAATTTCTAGGGCACGTAGAATCTGAAAAAGATATTAAACCAAATCCTGAAAAGATATTCTGTGTGCAAAAATTTCCTCTACCGAAGATACCAAAAGAGATAAAACAATTTCTTGGACTGGCAAGATATTACCGGAAATACATGAAGGATTATCCTAAGATAGCTGAACCTATGACTAGATATCTTAAAAAGGACTATACTATCGATATCGAAAATCCGGAATACATCGACTCATTCAAATCACTTATATATATATATATATATATATATATATATATATATATATATATATATATATATATATATATATATATATATATATATATATATATATATATATATATATATATATATATATATATATATATATATATATATATATATATATATATATAAGTGATTTGAATGAGTCGATGTATTCCGGATTTTCGATATCGATAGTATAGTCCTTTTTAAGATATCTAGTCATAGGTTCAGCTATCTTAGGATAATCCTTCATGTATTTCCGGTAATATCTTGCCAGTCCAAGAAATTGTTTTATCTCTTTTGGTATCTTCGGTAGAGGAAATTTTTGCACACAGAATATCTTTTCAGGATTTGGTTTAATATCTTTTTCAGATTCTACGTGCCCTAGAAATTGTGTTTCCTTTTTTATAAATTCACGTTTATCTAGTTGAACTCCTGGAAAACCTTTGTTATATACTCTGTGTTCCTGGATTGACGTTGAAAATATAATTAAATCGTTCAGATAAACAAGACAGATTTTGTTGATTATTTCACCTAAAACATTATTCATTAGACGCTGGAAAGTTTCATTCCGAATGGCATACGCAGAAATTCGTAGAGGCCACCTTCTACATTGAATGCTGTCTTTGGGATATCCTTTTCATGGATTTCGATTTGATTAAATCCTTTCGCCAAATCGAGTGTAGTAAAATATTGACAATGTCCAAGTTTCTCTAAAATGTCATATGTATTCGGGATTGGTTACTTGTCATCTTTGGTTACTTCATTAATCTTCCAGTAATCTACGACGAGTCTCCATTTCGTTTTACCCTAGCATTTTTTTTTTTTTTTGAACTATCCAAACTGGTGCCGAATAAGGTGAGTGACTGGGTCTTATTATTTTTTCTCCAACATTTCTTCTATTTGTTTCTTTACCTCGGTTTTGTGTATATATGGAATATGTATATTTTTAGCAGTCCTTATCTCGTGTTTAATAGCTTTTGTAAATGTTAAAGATGTTTTTCAATTGTTTAATGATTGGTAGTAGTTTCCGATTTTCTTCTTCGTTTAAGTGATCTTAACGAATTTGTTTAATTATCGATTTGTCATTTTTTATAGCAAAGTCAAGTGTATAAAAGTTTTCAAATGTTACCTTATATGTATCCTGAGTTCCCAAAATAACTCACTGTGGTAAATTTCCATTCACTTGGACAAGAGCATTTATGTTATAATTTTCCGCTTCTAATTGTAAAATGTTATCTTTCATATTAATTATTGCTTTCATTTGTCTTAATATGTTATTACCAATGAGTCCATTATATTGATCATGAAATTGACAAACAAAAAAATCTATTTTCGTATTTGTACCAAATTCTTTAAAAACTGGAATGGCTACTTTTTCGGAAATTGTAATAGTGTGTTGAAGAGTCTTAATATCACACATCGCAAGGTATCCTCCATCTGGGATGCCAAATTCCATGATTAATTATGGAATGTGTTGCTCCTGTATCTATGATGAATTTTAGACGTCGTAATTTAGTTTTGATTGTTATATATGGTAGGTCTCCATTGAGGCTGTTGGCCGAAAATTTTGATCATTGGCCATAATGACTACGTTTTGTTCTGGTTGTCTGGGTTGACTCTCTCCATTATATTTGCAACATTGATGGTTTTGGTTTCCTGTTGACGATGTTGTGGCTGGTTATGATTTTGTCCGTGACGTTGTTGATTTCGGTTAAAATCATAACTCGAATTATTTTGCTGATAATTGTGGTTTTCCCGGTAATTGTTATGATGATGATTATGATTGTTATATTCATTAGATCCGTAATGATTATTCCTGTTCTTTCCCATGTTGGCGTAACCGCTTTTGAATAAAATATCCATGGCAGATTCTAGGCTATCAGGGTTTCTACAGGTCAGTAACATACAGTCAGCATTGGTTCTGGCATTTTATTCTTAAGGATGCGCAGTGCAGCTCTCATTATTGAGTGCTACTTGGTTAGCTTCACCTTCGCCAATAACCAAAAGGGTCTTATTATTCAAGCGTCGTCATACAATTGTTCGCAACTCTACTTTTCACCAAAGTTATTGCCCATATGCAAAACAATTTATTGACAGTTTATCGAATGAATTTATATGGCAAAAGTAGGCTTGAAGTGTTCTGTAACTTTATTGCATATGGGGGTATTATATTTATAAATATTATAAAGTTATAGTTATAAAATACTCTTGATTTCGGTCCAAGATTGCGCTTGTGTATTTATTTCAATAATTTTTTTGCTTTACCGACTAATCTACTTTTTATAATGTCCACGAACAGAAGTTGTGATATTTCGTCATATGCCTAAGCATCGGGTGTATTCTGTCGAATCAGTCTAGTAAAATTAGTCAATTCGTTGCTGTTTCCATTGAACTGGGATATGGAATTCAGGAATTTATTTAGTCCTTTTGATTTGTAAATATATTCAGGAATTTATTTAGTCCTTTTGATTTGTAAATATTAATTTTTTATAAAGAGTTCTTGATATCGCTTTTTAAAACATTGACATGTTTGAAAGGAATTAACTAATTATTTAACTAATGTCCTTTCGCGATATCCAATCCTCGTCATTACATTTTTGTTATTATATGATATATATTATATGAGTATAAAAAGGCACAAACACCTTTTTTTTATTTGCAACTCCTTCTACTTGAATAAAATAAATAAATAAAAAACACAAACACCTTTTGTTTTCTAACTTCTGCTACTAAATAGGTTTTTATTGTCCAAATTTTGTTTTCTAACTGAATAATTTTCTTAACACAATTCTATAACTTAACTTATGCTAAAAATGATTACTACACGTTTCATACTGTTCAATAATTTAGCTTATGCTACAAATGATTACCATCCCAAAAAAGTAGTGAAAATGTTCTTTTTGGATCCGAAAGTGGTGCCAAATTGACGTAGAAGCGATGAATTTAACATGGGCTTGTTATAGGACAGCCGCGGCACTGAATTTGCATCACTTTTTAAGGTGTGAGGCGAATTCAATGTTTTGAATGTGAATTAAGAAATTTTGTGATATTTTGACAAATAAATAATTTTTAAAATTTTTTATTATTTTTAATACATTATAACGCTTGTCTGGAACTTTTGTGATCAAATATTTTCAAAAATTCTTCTACAAACGATTTAACATTTTTGTCGGCTAAATTGAAATAATTTATACCAGTTTATTAATCTGTTTTTAACATATTTGAAACACAAAAAAAATAAATTTCCCATAAAAAATATGAAAAAATCGAAATTGACTCAAATTAACTTCCTGTGCATTTAAAATAAAGAACATCTTTGGGAGAGCATTTTTGGAAGTTCTTTTAAAGTTGTGCCTTGAGAAGAACTTCCAATTTTTTTTGCTGGGATGCGTTTCATACAGTTTAGTTATTTAGCTTATGCTAAAAATGATTATTATGCGTTTCCGTCTCTTTGCACCTTACTTCTTTTGATTCGCGAAATTAGTTGTCAACAGCGGAAGGTTGTTGACCTAAATTGGTTCTGCTTAATAATTGCAATTATGACAAAAATCGAATATGAAGCAAAGATAGGAAACGCGTGTATAAGAAAACCAACCACTTAAATTAACTCACGTGGGGGTGATATCGTAAATTGTAGTTCTTGGGCGTCTAGAAACTGTATTTTCTATCCGATTTGCATGAAATTCGAAATCTAGAGGTATTTTAGGACCACAAATAGGTGTTCCGAATTTGTGTCTATCGGTCCATGTTTTGGTGTAGCCCCATATAGACCGATCTCCCAATTTTACTTCTTGAGCTTCTGGAAACCGTAGTTTTTATCCAATTTGACTGAAATTTGAAATCTAGAGGTTTTAGGACCATAAATAGGTGTCCCGAATATATTGTGTATCGGTACAGATATTGATATATCCCCCTTATGAACCGATAGGTTTGCTGAATTTGGAGTGCATTGGGAAAACAATAGCATCCATATAGACTGATCTCTCGATTTAACTCCTTCGGCTTATATAAACCGTAGTTTTTGGTAATGCCTCCATATAGACTGATATCACTCCTTGAGGATATAGAAGGCGCACTGATCAATTTTCATGATCAGTGCGCCTCGAAACTGAAAGTAATATTTCTATAATCATTTGAATAATGGGTGTAAAAACCTACAAATTTTAGATTTCAAATAAAGTCGTTATTTCATTATTTGCTTCCACACTTACACGAGATGTTTATAATTCTCAAAAACTAAAACTAAAATTGTTCTTATAAATCCAGAATCTGATCTAATCTTTATAGGTTTAAATTTATTTTCGGGAAGCGTACTGGTTGAACTGATCTGAAATTCTATATATAATCAAGAAACTCGCCACGATGACGAGTTTTCAAAGGAAGCTATTATATTTGATTCATGGTGGTGCGTATTTAAGATTCGGCCCGGCCGAACTTACTGCTTTATAAACTTGTTTTTATTAATGTCTTCTTCTATTAAAGGGTATTGCAAAAATTTTCTAACAAGCTTAAGCGGTTACCTAAGCACTTGTTAAATGATTCAATTTACTCCAATTTGGAGTTTTGAAAGGATATTTACGTGAGTAGCTTTTCGTGCATTTACCTGTTGAGCGTTATTGTTTTTAACTGTGTTAGTTGTTCTGAGTTGAATTGTTTTTGATGCATTTTGCGAGTTAGTTGAAATTGGTGATTTTTTATGTGGTCCATTATCGTTTTGGAGCTGATTTTCATAGTTTTGATCACGTTTATGAAGTTTTTGCTTTTGACTGCGCAGCTTTTGAAGCTTCTTTGCCACAATATAATCTCTATATCTCGAAGGATGTTGTTCACCGCATTTTTTGTGGAGTTAGCTGCAAATATTATCCAACTATTTTATTATTTTTTGAAGGTCAATATTGGTTTGCTCTTATTCTTTAAATTTCGAAACTCTGAAAAGGCTTAGGCTATTTCTTGCCGTAAAGGCTGATGGAGTTAGGTTAGGTTAGGTTAGGTTAAAGTGGCAGCCCGATAAAATTTCAGGCTCACTTAGACTATTCAGTCCATTGTGATACCACATTTAACTAAAAGTACCTATTACATATGGGCACTTCTAGTCTTAACCACTGAACCTTCTCTATTATTTACTTTTGTGGAACCAACCAGATTGCTCCAAAAACATTAACAAACTGCTTAAGTTAACGTTTTCCAGGTCAGCCAGTAATCTAAAGCTATATGCTCCTAAAATTCGCTTACGCCTTACACAAAAAGCAGGACACTCACACAAGAGGTGTTTAATTGATTCCTTTTCCTCCACGTCATGACAGCTTATACAATAGTCATTATACTTCGCACCTATAGTTTTTGCAAATTCGCCTATCAGGCAGCGACCCGTTATAGCAGATATTAGGAGTGCTATCTGACGCCTTGAGAACACTAGCATATCTAGTGTGCGGTTTAAGTTTAAATGGGGCCATATTTGCTTGGTGTCGTTACAACCCTTGCAATTTTCCCATCGAATATTGGCCATCATAACAGCCTTCTCACGCAGTAAGAGCTTGCAGGTGGCCAGAGGCATACCAACAGATTCTAGTTCCCCTGGAATATGTAAGGTAGTTCCTAGCCTTGCTAACACATCTGCTTCACAGTTCCCCGGTATGTTCCTATGACCAGGCACCCATATTAGGTGAATATTGTACTGCTCAGCCATCTCGTTGAGAGATTTGCGGCAGTCTATGGCCGTTTTTGAGTTAAGGAACACAGAGTCCAAGGATTTTATTGCAGGTTGACTGTCTGAGTATATATTAATGCCAATATTTGTTGGAACATTTCTTCTCAGCCAATTCACCACCTCTCTTATTGCCAATATTTCAGCCTGAAAAACACTACAGTGATTAGGTAATCTTTTCGCTATTCGAATTTCCAGATCTTTAGAATATACTCCGAACCCCACTTGTCCATTCAATTTGGAGCCATCAGTATAGAAATCTATATATCTTTTATTCCCCGGGGTCTGTGTACACCACGCCTCACTGTTGGGAATTAGAGTTTCAAACTTTTTGTCGAAAAGTGGTTTTGCCAGGGTGTAATCCACTACGTTAGGCACATCTGGCATTACTTTGAGGACCGAACTATGACCGTACATTTTTTCCGACCATAGCGATAGCTCGCGCAACCGCACAGCCGTTGTTGCAGCTGACTGTTTGGCCAAAATGTCTAAAGCCAATAGATGTAGCATGACATTAAGGGAGTCTGTTCCTGTCTTACTAAATGCGCCTGAGATACATAACCTCGCCATACGCTGAACTTTATCTAAACAAGTCGGTTTCTGAAGTGCCGGCCACCAGACTACAACACCGTATAGCATTATAGGTCTAACCACTGCCGTGTATAGCCAATGCACAATTTTTGGTCTTAGTCCCCACTTTTTCCCTATTGCCTTTTTGCACGAGTACAAAGCTACCGTGGCTTTTCTCGCCCTCTCTTCAATATTAAGCCTAAAATTCAGCTTCCTGTCCAAAATAACGCCAAGGTATTTTGCACACTCACCAAAGGGAATTTCAGTACCCCCTAAGGAAATGGGCCTAACCGTGGGAGTTTTGCGATCTTTGCAGTACATGACTATTTCTGTCTTTGCTGGATTTACACCAAGACCATTATCTTTCGCCCATTTCTCAGTCATCCGGAGAGCTCTCTGTATAATATCTCTGATTGTGGATGGGAATTTTCCCCTGACTGCTAGCGCCACATCATCTGCGTATGCCACTACTTTTATCCTTTCTTTTTCTAGAGAAACCAAAAGGTTGTTTATAGCAACATTCCAAAGAAGAGGTGATAGAACTCCTCCTTGGGGAGTGCCTCTGTTCACATACCTTTGTATGTTTGCTTGCCCTAGTGTGGCTGAAATACGTCTCTTCATTAGAAGTTCGTCTAACAGCCTAAGTATACCTGGATCAACATTCAGAGTTTTCAGTCCATTTAATATCGAGCTCGGATGGACATTATTGAACGCCCCTTCGATGTCTAGAAACGCCACGATTGTGTATTCTTTGACAGATAGTGAGCTTTCAATAAAGCTGACCAGTTCATGCAATGCGGTCTCAGTAGACCTGCCCTTCGAGTATGCATGCTGTCGTTTCGAGAGCAAACCTGAATCCACGCTAGTTCTAAGATACATGTCTATCATCCTCTCCAGGGTCTTAAGTAGGAATGAGGATAAGCTGATTGGTCGGAAATCCTTCGCACTCGAGTGAGAGGCTTTTCCTGCTTTAGGTATGAAGACGACCTTTGTTTCCCTCCACTTTTCTGGAATATATGCTAAGTTTACACATTGTTTATATATCACCGTCAACCAGGGGATAATTCTTTCAGATGGAGTTGCATCCATTTTTGCTGGATTGATTTCTTCTGTCTCTATCATTTTGTTTGTCGTAATTTTGAGTTATGAATATTTACTTAATTTTATTATTTTAATTCGCATTTTATACAGTTATTAGGTGGGCCAGGTCCGCGCGAGTTTAATGTCGAACCGAGTCCAATGACTTTTTTATCAACTAACATATTTTATTCTTTGGTTTTTATAATCTTAACGTATAAGAACTTAGAAATATTATTGATTTGCGATATTCGTTAACATTAATTTGTATTGTGATTGGAAGTGAAGTTTTGATTTACATAGATTCAAAGACTTTAGTGATAAGTGTTATTCTTTAACATTAATTTGTATTGTGAAATGAGGTTTTGAATTACAATGGTTCAATGACTTGGTTGGCATAATTTTTATTTTGCAATTTTGTTATTATTTGAAATTAATTCTTATTGGAGATGTTGTTGTGTTTGAGGGTATTGAGGGTATTGACAACTGGGTAGATGCGTGTGGTCCCAAAATGTTCTCTTATTTTGAGCTGCCTTTCATAAAAAATAAGAAGTATTTAGTTATTTATTAAAGAAAAATACACTGCTTATGTATATTTTATAGATATGATAAAATACATAAAAAATTATAAAAATAAAATGTACAATTTTCATTCATTTCATTTTGAAACGTTGGCACCGTTTCAAAATATGATTATCCATGTTTTTCCATAGAAATGCATGTTATGCTATGTTCCCACCGACTCGTTTTACTCATTCGTTTTACTCATTCGTTTTTCTCAAACATTTTACCATTCACACCGAGTTGAGATGTTTTAGTTTGACTGTTGCCATGGAAACTCGAAATTCCCATTTACTCTAAATTCAAATATACGCACCTTTCCAGAAGCCAGGATTTTTCTCTGATTTATTTGATAATATCGTCAAATCTGCCAAGTTTGATTTATAACAGATTTAGGTATAGCCCGATATAACCGTACATTTACAGAAATTCACTTTTTCAACCGAGCTAGTGAGGTTTAATGTAATTTTTGGCGCAGTTTACTAAGCAGAGGCCTATAATTATTATATCGTTGGAAAGACATTTGAGAGAGCTTTCTTTTTATGTAATCGAGAAAAACAAAAATTATGAAAATTGAACGTTTTTGGGGTAAAGAACATTTTTTTAATTGCAATTTTGTGGGAATTAAAAATATGAATTGAAACTTTTATAACTTTTGAAATAATTATATCATTATGAATTTTATTGAGTTTGCAGGAAAATTGTTTTAAGAAATATGGCTGAATATATCCAAATTTGGATCCGTAAGTGCTGCAAAATTGGCGCAGAAGTGATGACTTTAACATGGCCTTGTCATAGCACAGATGTCCACAATTTCAACAGCCGTTGCACTAAATTTGTATCACTTCTTAAGGTGTGATCCGAATTCTGTATTTTGGATGTGAATTAAAAAATTTTGTGATATTTTGCCAAACAAATAATTTGTACAATTATTTTTATTCGTGCTGTTTTGTTATTGTTGTTATTCTTCAATCAAAAACAACAATAATGTTGTTTTTGATTTCAGCTTAAAACCATGCATTGACTAAACTACAATTGTAGCTTAACCAACAGAGGAAATGTATTTTTGTCAAATTTATTTGGGCAAAGCCATATAGACTGCAAGATTGTTGGATGAGCAGCTGTTTCGGAATTTCCACATTCCTCATCAGGGCGGGTGGGGGTACTACATAATTCGTTTCGATAATTAATTTTATTCGAGAATTCGATTCGATTGACTAAGGATTTTAAATTGTTATTCATGTCTGACATAGCTTTAACCATTTTTGTCCTGGTACTCGATTTGGTTATCCACCTGTCGATTTAGCAATTACCGGGGGCAAGGAGTAAACGGACGAGAAGTTCTTGAGCTCTGTGGTTGTTCAGCTCCGTACACACAAGTAGCTCGTTCTCCAATAAATTTTGGTCTGCGGTAGATAAGCTGGTTGGTACATAATTTATGCCGAATTTATCGGAACTCAAGCTTTCTACAGCTTCTCTCGTACTGAGAACGGCGATTGCTCTCTCCTCCAGGTCAGTTATGGAGCAAAGCTTTGGTGGACCACCTCCTATGCCAGTAAAGTTCTCTTTATTTTTCTTAACTTACCTTTGAGGATGTGGTCTGACCAAACCTAAAAATGATTCTTTTTATTTTTATTGATAAAATTTGACGGTGGCAACGGAAAAGAGATGTGTTTGTACGAATTTATTTCGGCATAAGCCGGCTATCATGTAAACCCTTTTTTCGGAAGGTTCAAGTGTGGTTCATTGTTGGGTTTAATGAACTGCCTGAATTTATTCTGATAATTGGGTGATAGTTTTGCTGCAAGTAGAGGATGCTGATGAGGAATGTGGTAATTCCAAAACGTGCGTCCATCCAACCATCTTGCAGTCTATAGGGCTTTGCCCAAATAAATTTGACAAACATTCTTTTCCTCTGTTGGTTAACTTACACTTGTAGTTTAGTCAATGCATGGTTTTAAGCTGAAATCAAAAAACAACAAATTTTGGGGCCTAATCCCAACTCTCCGGCCTTAGTCAAACAACACTTGGAGATGCCCGAATGGATTTTACTTTCCTCTGGTGTAACACTATTTGTAATGGGGAAAAAATTAAATCGCTCTCGAAGGGGCAGATCACTACTGATGTGATAGTCTTTTTGAGCCACAAATACCCCTCGGGGCAGATAATATCGATTGCCTTGCCAAGCTTATAAGAAAAATAATCTTTGATGTTTCATTGTAGCAATTCAATTGGTTTATTTGTGACACTTTCACACTTATATTTATGACTTATCCAACACTAACTATATCTGTCACTTAATGCTTGCCGTCGTTGCCGATTTCTGATTAGAATTATTCTGTTTAATTATTTACAAACATTCACTGATTGGTTTTACTTTTCGTACACCGACGATGGTTGAGCTTCGCGCTCTATGATAATTTGTTCTTAACTACCGCTTCTATTATTCTTTCTCTCATCTCCTCTACTCTTTAGACTACAGTGATCCCTTCGGATCACCCAACGGCGGCAAACAATGGTGTGGAGGACGAAACGTTCACGCAATTAGGGATGCCCATTAAAGGCAATATTTGGTATCGCATAACGAAAAGGTGTTCACACTTATTCGCGCGTGAACATACCGCCCCCCTTGCACCAACTGTGCAATAAATTAAATTAATTATAAAATAATTCCAAATAAAATTACTCACAAGAGGGAAACATAATTCAAAAACGATACAAGATTGTAAACTTTTTCCTTAATATAATTCAAACTTTTCCGTAGGGATAAATCTTTAAACTTAAATAGCAAGCCCGACCAGGGGCAAAATCAATTTCATTGTAAATAATATTTCACGCCCATCCAGGGCAAATCACAAAATTCAACTTCATTTGACATTACAAGTTCTTAAGGGACATAAGACAATCTCAATGCAAATTACTATTAGGTCCTTAAGGGACATAAAGAGAATCATGCTTCGTCGTAGACTCCCAAGCCTCTTGGTCCACCTCCATACTTCCAAAAAAAGACCATCCAAAAATAGTGTTCTGAATATATAGTGTATCTTTCTCCTTCTCAGGCAGGCCAAGAAACACTCGCTGGGCAACATCCTGTCCCAGAATTACAGCACAGTTGCTGGGTAAGTAGAATGAGCAGTCAGCCGCATCCTCAAAACCGTACATCTTCCATACTGGCGCTGGTCGAACTGGGCGAAGAGGAATGTAAGGCGACGGGACAAACCTCGGCTCTAAAGTAGTTGTCAAAGTTCTGACTTCGTTGTGACGATCCGTCAGTACGAATTCTATTGGAAGTTCCATTTCTTCCTCGAAGTCGAACGTCAAATATGGATTACTTGGCACAAAATAACTCTTTGGGGCATTAGGGTCCATTAAGATACGAACCACTTTAGACTCCTCTTCTTTCGAGCGCCGCATTAACACCAGTGCTGTCATATCTACCCATTGATATTTTAGCGCATCAACTGGATGTAGCAATGTGTGGTGACCAAACCAACAAATACGGCAAGGCCCGCTCTTGCACTTATTAATTTCATGTGAGTAGGCTAAGCAATTCTCACACACACGGTTCTGGTGGACATAGCGTGTTTTCTCTGATGGGGACAGTGATAAGAAGCGTCTACACAGCTTTAGCGCGTGTCTTGTGTTACACATGAGGCAGCGGTACTCCTCTTGATACTGAGCCATAAATGTAGGGAGACAGAAATCATTTTTGTTAGTGTTGGCCCAGAGGAAGGTTGACTTAGGACAGTGTGGAAAAGAGGCAGACAATGGCGTTAATTATTCTGATCGAGGAAGTAAAACAAGTTTATGTACTGGTCGAGTTATCGATCCAGACGAAGTCTTCAAGTCGACAACTCTAACCTGGCCATCTGAGCCCAAATACACTTTAGTGACTCTACCGAGGCGCCACTCAATAGGGGCTCCCGGTTCTTGGCGCAACACAACCATGTCACCTATCTTCAAATTTTCTAATGGCCTCTGCCATTTATTTCTTTTGTGAAGCACTTTAAGATAATCAGACTTCCACCTGCGACAGAAATCATGTTGTACAATTTTGAGCCTACGCCAACGATTTTGAAGAGATATTTTGCCTGGAATCTCTTCCGGTTCAGCTGGGGACAATAAAGATGAGCCTACCAGAAAGTGAGCTGGGGTCAATACGGAAAAGTCATCTGCATCTTCAGTCATAGGTGTAAGTGGCCGCGAATTGAGGCAGGCTTCAATTGAGGCTAATATGGTACTAAATTCTTCGTAAGTGTGACGAATTTGACCAGCTATTTTCTTTAAATGCGTTTTACAACTCTTTACGCCTGCCTCCCACAAACCTCCCATGTGAGGAGCTGAGGCAGGTATGAAATGCCACTCCGACTTTTGGTGGCCATAACGTAGCATAGCTCCGGATTTAAGTTCTGCTAGCGACTTAGCAAGACTAGATCTTATTTCTCTAGCGGCTCCCACAAAGTTACGACCATTGTCGGAAAATATTTTATGGGGACAGCCTCGTCGGGACACAAACCTAGTTAATGCTGCCATGAATGCTGCGGTAGACAAATCGTTGACTATTTCAAGGTGAATTGCCTTAGTGGAGAAGCAGACAAAGAGACAGATATAACATTTGGTGATTCGACAACCTCGCCCAGAGAAATTCTTAAGGTCGAATGGACTCGCATAGTCCACACCTGTGTTCGTAAATGGCCTATTGTACGTTGTCCTCTCGGGGGGAAGGGCAGCCATTATTTGCCCCTGTTTGGCTTTACGTGCTATCACGCAATCTTTACAATTCCGAACGCAAGTTCTTATTACATTCTTTGCTCTCAAAATCCAACACTCCAGGCGTATTGTAGCGAGCATGAGCTGAGGACCCCCATGTAGAGTCAACTTGTGAATGAAACGAACATAGAGTTTAGCAAAACAACTCCTATGAGACAGTATAACAGGATGTCGTTCACTGTACGGCAGCGACAAAGTTGATCCTAATCTGCCATTCGCACGTATGAGCTGATCCTTATCTATGAAAGGGGTCAATGTTAACAGTGAGCTTTTCGAATCAATATGTCGCCGTTGAGACAGAGCAAAATATTCCTGAGGAAAATGAAGTTTTTGAGACAGTGAAATTAGACGGTTCTTAGCTGATGTCAATTCGAGTGATGTTAAACGAAAGTTTTCAAATTTCTTGTCTCTTTTGGAGGCAGAATGCGTGGCGTGAAAAAATCTAAATATATAAGCAATAACATGAATTGCCCTCGAGAGACAGGAAAGTCTTTCAAGTATATCTTCAAAATCCGCTGATCTGGCGATATGAACTTGAACTGGTTTCGCTTCAATACTTGTTTCAGGAACATTTATATTCGATGGCCAAAATCTCTCCTCATCTTTTAACCATGATGGTCCCGACCACCAAAGATTATTCTCCTTCAACTCTGAAGGAGTCACCCCCCGGGTTGCTAGACCCTATTTGCCACAAAGGTCGTCCACGTATGCGACGGTTTTTTAAGCCATGAAAGGACTATAGTTGAGTCTGACCATAAATATAACGGACGACTTGCGACATCCAATTGAGGAAGAAATATAGCTATCAATTCTGCAAGAAGCAGAGCTCCACACAGCTCTAGCCTAGGTTGGGACAGTTTTTTGATAGGCGCAACTCTTGACTTTGAAACAAGTAAATTTGTGTGTATCTCACCACCAAATTTTACCCTCGAATACAGTACAGCTGCATATGCAAGCTCCGAAGAATCACAAAATCCATGAAACTCAATTTCGGATTCAGGACAATATCTAACCCATCGTGGGATACTAATACTGTCGATATCAACATATTTTTGTATAAAAGGCTTCCATTTAATTAGATACAACGGTTTGAGGGAATCATCCCATTCAATCTCATTCAGCCATAGCTGTTGCATAAATATCTTTGCTGTAATAATCACCGGGAACAGCCAACCCAACGGGTCAAAAAGTCGCGCGATAACCGATAATACTTCTCTTTTCGTAAAATTTTCTTTGTCTCTCAACTTCTCAGATACGAAATAAAATGAATCATTTTTGGCGTTCCACCTGATTCCTAAGGTTTTTGCCGAGCTTTTGTCATCAAAATTCACAAAATCTTCATTTAATAGCCTATCTCGGGGCAATCCTTCTAAAACTTCTTTTACATTTGACGTCCACTTTCGTAGTTGAAATCCTCCAGACAAAAGAATTCCTTCTAATTCTTTCCTTGCCTGTATGCCCTCAGAGACAGAATGTGCGCCCGCAAGCGAGTCGTCAACATACATGTTGTTTCTCAATATTCTTGACCCTAGAGGAAACCTGTTTTCCTCATCTTCTGCTAATTGGATCAGTGTACGTAGGGCTAAGTACGGCGCACAATTGGCGCCAAATGTTACCGTCTTTAATTGGTAATCTTTTATTTCCATATCTGGGCCCGATCGATACAAAATCCGTTGGAACGGGGCATGTTTGGGATTCACAAAGATTTGCCGATACATCTTTGTGATATCCGCATTAAAGACGAATTTATATAATCGCCAATTCAAAATAAGGGTTACAATGTGTTTCTGCAAGACTGGCCCAACATATAATAAGTCATTCAAACTTTGACCCCTCGCCGAGGGACACGAGGCGTTAAATACCACTCTCAACTTAGTGGAAACACTCTCGGGTGTATACACGCCGTGATGAGGCAGATAAAAATAGGGTTCTGATTCCCCATTTGGAGCTTCTACAACTTCCATATGTCCCAGAGACAAATACTCGTTGATGACGTCGTCGTACATCGCTTTAAGTTCAGGCTTTCGAGCCAGTGATTGTTCGTTTCGTAAAAATTGACTTAGAGCTACGTATCTATTCGAGCCACTAAGTGATCCCACTTTTGGGTCAGTTTTAAACGGCAAATCCACTGTATATCTTCCAGTGGAATCTCTTTTCACAGTCGATCGGTAAATAAAGGGTGATACGGTCAAAATTTGGTCAATATAAACTTGACGTATTTCTTTCAATTTTGCATTTAAAAAACCTGAACACCCCTCATTTTGAAGGTGTGTGTGTGTAGAATGTTGCTCCTATTTTGATTTTGGAATTCACTTTTCAGTTGTCAAAATGCCGTCCAAGCAAGGAGAGCAGCGTATCAAAATTTTGCTCGCGCATCGCGAAAATCCGAGCTACTCGCACGCAAAGCTGGCAAAATCGCTAAAAGTTGCCAAATCAACCGTTACAAATGTAATTAAAGTGTTTGGGGAACGTTTGTCGACAGCCAGGAAGTCTGGATCGGGGGGAAATCGAAAACCGGAAGCCGCTGAGACGACAAAGAGAGTTGCCGGTAGTTTCAAGCGAAACCCTAACCTCTCTCTCCGAGATGCCGCAAATAAGCTGGGTGTATCGTCTACAACCGTGCATCGAGCCAAAAAACGAGCCGGACTATCGACTTACAAGAAGGAAGTGACTCCAAATCGCGATGATAAACAAAATACGACGGCCAAAGCGCGATCCCGGAGGCTGTACACGACGATGCTGACGAAGTTTGACTGCGTGGTAATGGACGACGAAACCTACGTCAAAGCCGACTACAAGCAGCTTCCGGGACAGGAGTTTTATACGGCAAAAGGAAGGGGAAAGGTAGCAGATGTTTTCAAGCACATAAAACTGTCAAAGTTCGCAAAGAAATATCTGGTTTGGCAAGCCATCTGTACCTGTGGCTTGAAAAGCAGTATTTTCATAGCTTCCGGGACTGTCAACCAAGAAATTTACGTGAAAGAGTGTTTGAATAAACGTCTGCTGCCTTTCCTGAAGAAACACGGTTGTTCCGTACTGTTTTGGCCGGATTTGGCATCTTGCCATTACGGTAAAAAGGCCATGGAGTGGTACGCCGCCAACAACGTGCAGGTGGTTCCCAAGGACAAGAACCCTCCCAACACGCCAGAGCTTCGCCCAATTGAGAAATACTGGGCTATTGTCAAGCGGAACCTAAAGAAGACCAAAAAAACTGCTAAGGACGAGCAGCAGTTCAAGGCAAACTGGCTTTCTGCGGCGAAGAAGGTGGACAAGGTGGCTGTACAAAATATGATGGCAGGTGTCAAGCGTGAGGCCCGGCAATTCGGATTTGGAAAAGCGAAAGCCTAACTGAATATTTTTCCTGAATTTTATACTAATTGAACTTGAAAAAGAAATTTAATTTGATTTTTTAAATAAACGATTTCACCGATTTACACGCGTTTTCCCTTGACCAAATTTTGACCGTATCACCCTTTACTTTCACATATCTTATCTTCTTCAGACAATGGATCTTCCCTCGGAAGTTCCTCAATTTCCCAAAACCGAGACAGCTGCTTATCTATCGACACCCTTGTGCAATGAGCAACTCGAGACACATTAACCGAAGTTCTATTAGACGTTGAGCCAGTCACGATCCACCCAAAGACTGTCTTCTGGGCGACCAAAGAGCCAAGAATGCCGTGCTGTACTCCATTGAGTAAAATTAGTGGATATAAATTTCCTCCACTGAGGATATCCACAGGACCGCTTATGTAAAAATGTGGGTCAGCGAAATTTAACTTTGGCAATTGAGAGGCAGAAAATTTTTCAAAAGAATGGGTAGGAACATTTCCCGTAACATCAGGGACAACTAGTGCATCTATGTCTAGAGAAAAATTCTTGTCGAATACAGAACCAATTGTAAGAATTGCCAATTTAGTACACCTGGTAAGATGTTCACCACCTAACCCTGATATATCAGCTGATATCGTTCGTGTTGACAAATTCAACAATTTTCTCAGCCTCTCAGAGACAAATGAGTCATCCGCACACGGATCAATAAGCGCTCGCGCTTTATGAGACAGACCATCTTTTATAACTGTAACCCATGCTGTAGCCAGCATAGTTTTTCTTGAAACCGTGCATCACATTCACCTTTATGTGATGCACTTTCGATTTGTCAAAATTGTTGTATTTCTGCCGCTGAGACAGAGAAGAATTCGACGCTTGTGGACCATAAATGTCCGATACAGTTTCCAACGCATTGAATCTTTCAGTTAAGAACTTATCAAGTTCCTCCCATTTAGGTATTTCTGTTTCCTGAGCCACCAATTGCTCCCACAGAGACAATGTTAACTTTGGCAACTTTGACGAACATTGATATATAAATATCGGATCCCATGAACCGATATCTATTTTATACAATTTAAGAACCGATATGGCGTTATTAATTGTTCGCAATTGATTATTGATTACGATGCGTTTATTTTCATATTGATTACGAAGGTTTTCCGACGCAATTTCAAAACCTTCAGATGTCAAAGGAATGTGCCTATTTATCTCTCTTGCCTCACCGGTGGTCTTTTGGAAAAGGTGGTATAATTTTTCTACCGCACTTAACTTTTTATTGTTCACATATATGGCGGTGAACAAATCCCTAAAACTTGGCCAGCTCAAATAATCACCCTGAAAATTTTCTGTATCGTACGGTGGGACAGCAATAGAACTACCAGACTTCGGGACTGGGGGAGCTAAGTCTTCTTTTATTTTTGCTTTAATGCTTCCAATTATAGCTATGTATTTAATAGAACTTCTACCCTCTTCTTTCTTATTGTGGTCTTATCTTTCTTTTCGCATTCTGGGTCAGCAATACATTTTTTATAAACGTCCTTCCATTCTGCGTACATACCCTGAACCTCCTGTTGTTCTGCCTCGATTGACAATTCATTGTGTTGCACTTTTGCTGACTGCTTCAAAGTCTGCTCATAAGCAATATACTCATCGGACAACACAAGATATTCTTCTAACAATCCCATCTTTACTTGAGACAGATATACTAATAAACAAGCCTTTCACTTCGAGAAAGACAAATATTGCCCAGCTGCGTGTGATGGGACAGAAAAATTTTCAACTCTGATTCACTTTCGGAAAAGTAGAAAGTAACTCGATTCAAGACTTCTCTCCGCAAATTTTACTAATTTTTAAATCAAATCAGTGCGAGAGAATCTACCAATATGCAGAGGAACAAATTTATTTGCAAATAATTTATTTCAATATCCCGATGCCACCTTTTGGTTTAACAGCACAAATTCTGTCAAGAGACAACGTAACAGTAATCTCAAAAAGAGGCAGAGAATCGTTTTGAGGAACAAAACCAAGAAAGGAAAAAAAAATCGAAGAGGCAGAAAAATGTTCAATTTCTAGAAGCGCTAAATTTCCTAGGTTTTATTGCTTTGAAATCGTTTTCTCAATTTAAGAAATTTTTCAGTTTGTCGTTCGATACAGGTTGAATGAGACAGTGACCTATGGATTTAGTCCTTTTGTACAACAACTCTGGTAACTTTTTACTGTACAACAATTTTAGGAATAATTTCAATTTTCCAAAAAATAGCATATATCTTTAAATATAAATTTTCAACTTGAGACAAATCAGCCCACTGTGCTCTAAACTTAGATTTTTTTTCAATAGTTTTCAACGAGAGGCATAATATTGTTGAAATTATTCAAAATTTTTAATTTAATTTGAGGCAGTCCTGATTCTTTAATCCCCACTTAGGAATACTCAGAACAATTTATTTCTCAAGACAATAATAGGCATTTCCTTTTTAATTTTCTAATATTTTCCAGCATTAATATAAATTTTAAATAATTTTTAATTCAATATAGATGAATTAGCTTCTGATTGTTCCAACCAATTTGTATTTGAATTAAAATTCCTCCTTGAGGCAAAAATTTGTTTCCACGAATTTTTATTTATTTTTTACAAAATGAGAAATCTCCAATATGAGTACTATGCCACAGTCTCATATGAGCATGACCACGAATTCCAACGTTTTCCGCCTACCACTGTACCTTGGTTGTAGTCAAGATTCTGTTTGGGCTTTCAAACGCAAATTAACACAAATTTAACGTTTTGTTACGGCAAATGGATACAGATAAAATCCCAAGAAAAGTAAGTGTTGCTGAGATAAAATTATTCGCCGACTAATACTCTTTAAAAGTGTGCGCAATCATAAAAAGCACCCTTCTTCAGATGTTTAGAAAATCTCTTCTTTTTTTTTCAACCAACCGAGAGGCATAGAAACAACATTTATATAATTTTTTTCGATGTATATTTGCCTATGGGACAACTCACTGACTTGTACCTTTTACAAGTGTGCTAAATTTTCTTGAGTCTTTTCTGTTACTTCTTTAACAGAAAAAACTCAAATTCAATTGGTTCCAATTCAATGTGCAGCAACATTCAAAAAGGTAAACATTCAACCACCGTTCTCTTAAGCGCATGAGAACGTGTTCTCAATGATCGTTCTCTTAAATTATTTGTTTACATTCCACTGTCCCCCACATGTAAATATATAGTGGGATAATTGTTATACCAACTGCCAAGGGACAGTACAAAATGCAAAACAAGCAACCGCCAAATTATGCATCAGCCGACAGACGAAAATTTCCGGTTGGTTACAAAAACACTGACTGCACGTATATATGTTGGTGACACAGAAAAATTATTGCTGGTCGACGATCTACACCAACAATTGTTAGTAAATAAATTTTGGACCAAATTTATAACTGTTATTTTCCTCTCTTGCAAAATCTATTTAAATTTTTATTTTCTTTTTGCTTATATTTTGTGTCGCAAGAAGGGGCAGTGACAGATGTAATGCACAGTATGGGACAGAGAAGGGCCAATGTATGCACATGTATCTTTCCACACTCAAATAAAAATGATAATGTACATACCTTTTCTCCAAATTGCTTGGGCCTGTGTTTAATTTTTATGGTTTATATTTGTTGTATATTTCACTCTACACGGATGAAAAAGACTGTTTTTCATATGTTTGGCTATAAACATTATATGTTTGGAACACAAATTTTTAAACACAATATTTTTGAGTGCAAGCATATAATGTTCGTAAACTAGCATAACATGTTTGGGACATATATGTTAATATGTTAGAACATATTATGTTTGGGACATAAAATGTTTGTAAATATAATATGCTTGGATGCAAACATATATTAATTTAGAAATAGCCTATAAACATATATGTGTTTAGTAGCTTGAAGCGCTATTTAACAGGGAGCGATATTGAATTAAGTTGGTGGTTGTTGCTTGTTATTACAAAATTAACATTTTATTTTTCCTTGGGCAATTGATCAGCTACTTCTTTGATCCTTACAAACTGTGTGGTCCGCTGTTCGAATCCCCGTCCGGCAAAAGGTAAAATTAAAATAAAAAAATCATACAATTGAATAATTTCTTCTACAATGTTTGTATTACAGAAAAAGGTGCTAAGAACTAAAAAATCTCGTGGAAGTGAGAAAGATGTGGGGGAATATACAATTGGGCAGAAACAAAATTTTGAGCATTCAGGTCGAAAACCTATGTTGTTAGCACCTATATTACCTGTTTATTTTCATAATTCATTATGACATTTTATTTATTTATTTATATATTTACATAAATAAATAAATAAAATGTTGAGCACAATTTTGTTTGGGAGAATTTTTTTTTAAGCATATAATATTTTTGGGTGCAAAATGCTTCCAAACATATTATATGTTCACATAATAACATATTGTTTTTTGGAAGACAACATTATTGAATTTGGATGCAAAAATACAAAATGTTTGGAACTTAGACTACCCAAACATATATTGTTTAGACCAATATGCTTTCAAACATATTATATATTGGAAGAGATCAAACATATAAATGTTTGGGCAATACCCAAAAATGTATATGCTTGAAGCAAAATATGTTTGGGAGTATATGTTACAGAAGCGATTTTTTGTGAGCGTGTAGCGAATATTACAATGCTGGTTCTCACAAAAGACGGATCACAAGGACCATATGTTGGGGCCTAATCCCAACTCTCCGGCCTTAGTCAAACAACACTTGGAGATGCCCGAATGGATTTTACTTTCCTCTGGTGTAACACTATTTGTAATGGGGAAAAAATTAAATCGCTCTCGAAGGGGCAGATCACTATTGGTGTGATAGTCTTTTTGAGCCACAAATACCCCTCGGGGCAGATAATATCGATTGCCTTGTCAAGCTTATAAGAAAAAGAATCTTTGATGTTTCAATTGTAGCAATTCAATTGGTTTATTTGTGACACTTTCACACTTATATTTATGACTTATCCAACACTAACAATATCTGTCACTTAATGTTTGCCGTCGTTGCCGATTTCTGATTAGAATTATTCTGTTTAATTATTTACAAACTTTCACTGATTGGTTTTACTTTTCGTACACCGACGATGGTTGAGCTTCGCGCTCTATGATAATTTGTTCTTAACTACCGCTTCTATTATTCTTTCTCTCATCTCCTCTTCTCTTTAGACTACAGTGATCCCTTCGGATCACCCAACGGCGGCAAACAATGGTGTGGAGGACGAAACGTTCACGCAATTAGGGATGCCCATTAAAGGCAATATTTGGTATCGCATAACGAAAAGGCGTTCACACTTATTCGTGCGTGAACAACAACAATGATAAACAAGTAAGGAAAGTCTAAAGTCGGGCGGGGCCGACTATATTATACCCTGCACCACTTTGTAGATCTAAATTCGATACCATATCACATCCGTCAAATGTGTTGGGGGCTATATATAAAGGTTTGTCCCAATTACATACATTTAAATATCAATCGATCTGGACAGAATTTGATAGACTTCTACAAAATCTATAGACTCAAAATTTAAGTCGGCTAATGCACTAGTCGACTAATACAATGTTAGTAAAAAAATATGGGAAACATTTAAATATGAAGCAATTTTAAGGAAACTTCGCAAAAGTTTATTTATGATTTATCGCTCGATATATATGTATTAGAAGTTTAGGAAAATTAGAGTCATTTTTACAACTTTTCGACGAAGCAGTGGCGATTTTACAAGGAAAATGTTGGTATTTCGACCATTTTTGTCGAAATCAGAAAAACATATATATGGGAGCTATATCTAAATCTGAAACGATTTCAACCAAATGTGACACGCATAGCTACAATGCTAATTCTACTCCCTGTGCAAAATTTCAACTAAATCGGAGTTAAAAATTGGCCTCTGTGGTCATATGAGTGTATATCGGGCAAAAGCTATATATGGGAGCTATATCTAAATCTGAACCGATTTCAACCAAATTTGCCACACATAGCTACAATGCTAATTCTACTCCCTGTGCAAAATTTTAACTAAATCGTAGTTAAAAATTGGCCTATGTGGTCATAAGAGTGTAAATCAGGCGAAAGCTATATATGGGAGATATATCTAAATCTGAACCGATTTCAACCAAATTTAACACGCATAGCTACAATGCTACTTCTACTCCCTGTGCAAAATTTCAACTAAATCGGAGTAAAAAATTGGCCTCTGTGGTCATATGAGTGTAAATCGGGCGAACGATATATGTGGGAGCTATATCTAAATCTGAACCTATTTCAATAAAATTTTGCACACTTGACGACACTACTAATTGTACTCGTAGTGCAAAATTTCAACCAAATTGGGGTAAAGCTCTGGTTTCTGGGACCGTATTAGTCCATATCGGACGAAAGATATATATGGGAGCTATATCTAAATCTGAACCGATTTCAATCAAATTTACCAAACATTGGTAGAATGTCAATTCTACTCTTTATGCAAAATTTCACGAAAATCGGTAGTAAACTTTGGCCTCTGTGGTCATATGAGTCTATATCGGACGAAAGATATATATGGGAGCTATATCTCAATCTGAACCGATTTCAATCAAATTTACCAAACATTGGTAGAATGTCAATTCTACTCTTTATGCAAAATTTCACGAAAATCGGTAGTAAACTTTGGCCTCTGTGGTCATATGAGACCATATCGGACGAAAGATATATATGGGAGCTATATCTAAATCTGAACCGATTTAGCTGATATTATGCAAGTTTTTCGAGACTCATAAAATATTCGGATGTACTGAATTTGAAGGACATCGGTTGATAAACACGCCAATTATGACCAGATCGGGGAGAAATATATATGGCAGCTATATCTCAATCTGAACCGATTTTTTCCAAAATTAATAGCGATTGTCTTTGTACCAAAAAACGACCCTATGCCAAATTTGAGGACGATCGGACTTAAACTGCGACCTGTACTTTGCGCACAAAAATACATGAACAGACAGACAGACAGACAGACGGACATCACTAAATCGACTCAGAATTTAATTCTAAGACGATCGGTATACTAAACGATGGGTCTCAGACTTTTCCTTCTTGACGTTACATACAAATGCACAAACTTATTACACCCTGTACCACAGTAGTGGTGAAGGGTATAAATATAAATTTTGTAACCAACATACTTTTTTCCAACCTGACACACCAGGTGGACCCATCATGTTAAGATAGCCTTCCAATTTTTCCACCTCAAACTGGCACTGTTTGGTGTGTGGGGGTTTGCTAGTTGATGACCTTAAAACAATTTTGGATGAGAAATAACAAAAATAACTTACATTTTAGCCTTTCAATGGAATCGAATATTTTTTTCAAATGGAATCGAATGATATTCTTTTCGAAACGAACACTTTTGACATTTACAACCGTTATACATAGTTGCTACATTTCCGATTGTAGAAAATTTACATCTCGAATACGCAGTGGCACCAATTCGTATCGAAACGAATTACATAGTAACCCCTCAGCATCCTCTACTTGCAGCAAAACTACCAAGCAATTATCAGAATAAATTCGGGTAGTTCACTCAACCCAAGGTTAAGTTAGGTTAGGTTAAAGTGTCAGCTTAAGTTTCAGTCTCACTTAGACTATTCAGTCCATTGTGATACCACATTAACTAAAAGTACCTATTACATATGGGCACTACTAGTTTTAACCAATGAACCTTCTCGATTATTATCTCCTGTTGAACCAACCAGATTGTTCCAAAAATATTAGCAGACTGCTTATGTGAACATTTTCCAGGCCCGCCAGTAGTCTAAAGCTACCTCTGTAAAATAAATATATGTGCAAAAACTTTTTCATTTCTCTTTTGGACGAAAATAGCGGTACTTAAAATTTTTCTTTTTAACGATGTTTATCACCCTTTATGCTATGATTATCATTAGCGATTTTGTCGCTAGACACCAATTCGATGTACCGTTATATGAAATTTGCAATGATAGAAGTTCAATAGCAAATAGTTATACGTGCATTGTACATCATTTACATTCACAGTTTCGTTGTGAATAATAAACATAGATTGTGGGTGAGTTACATTTTGTTCTTTTTATGTATTCAGAAGAAATGTAGTGCAAATTTTTAATCTTTAGTGAAAAATGCCTCGAGGAAGTGAACTTTCAGAGGAAGAACGCGGAAAAATTGTCGGAATGGACCTAGCTGGCACAAGAATTGGAGAAATTGCATCGGCGACAAATCGACACCGCAAGACAAGATTAACAATTTTTTTAAAAAAATCCCACAAGCTATGGTATGGTCAATTTATTGGAGAACAATTTAATAAATTTTGCAGCGTTATATGATGAAGTTTGGACTTTCCAATAAGTTAATACTCCCATCCATTTGCACGCCTCACAAAACACTTTTTTAATGTCGTTTTCGATTCGCAAAAAATATGTTGCCCTGGTGTTGCACTACTTTTCCATCCAATGTATTTTCAGTCAAATGATAGTGTCATTCCAAGGTAATTGTTATTTCTTAATATTGTGAGGGATAGAGGATCCAAAATCTATGACAGTGTCCTTCCTATTTGGGAATCAATATCGAGAATGTTGCACCTTTTTTCCAATTGAAATCGCCATAAGTCTCGTGATATACCTTTACTGGACTGGCCAGCGCTAAGTCCCGATCTAAATTCTATAGAAGATCTCTGGGGCATATTATCCGCTAAGGTATTTGCGAAGTCCAAGCAATATACAACACCCAAAGAACTGAAGTCTGCAATTACGGAGGAATGGGAAAAAAATCGATATGGCAACTCTGAAAAACTTGGTATGTTCTATGCCTCACCGATTTCAGCAAGTTCTAATAAACAAGGGCAATACTATATCGTATTAGTTAATCAAACTATCTTAATTTTATTTTGACATATAGCTAAAATATAATTTTGCACATATAAATATTTTCTATGACTAAAAATTTTCCGTCAAAGCAAACGTTAAGTAAATATTTAGTTTATGTATTTTAGTCACGTACAAAAGTGTACATAAAATAAGAAAGATATGTTTTCAATAAAATTTCTTTACAAGACTAGAACATAAATTTACACGTTGCACATATAATTTTTTACGGGGGTTTATGCCCCTGAAATTCGCTTACGACTAACACAAAATGCAGGACACTCATACAAGATGTATTTTATTGATTCTTTTTCCTCCACATCATGACAGCTCATAAGTAGTCATTATACTTCTCCAATAGTTTTTGCAAAATCGCCTAACAGGCAGCGATTCGTTATAGCAGAAATCAGGAGTGATATCTGATGTCTTGAGAACACTAGCATATCTAGTGTGTGGTTTAAGTTTAAATGGGGCCATATTTGCTTGGTGTCGTTACAACCCTTGCAATTCTCCCATCGATCATTTGCCATCATAACAGTCTTCTCACGCAGTAAGACCTTGCAGGTAGCCAGAGACATACCAACAGATTCTAGTTCCCCTGGAATATGTAAGGTAGTCCCTAGCCTTGCTAACGCATCCGCTTCACAGTTCCCCGGTATGTTCCTATGGCCAGGCACCCATATTAGATGAATATTGTACTGCTCAGCCATCTCGTTGAGAGATTTGCGGCAGTCGATGGCCGTTTTCGAGTTAAAGAACACAGAGTCCAAGGATTTTATTGCAGGTTGACTGTCTGAGTATATATTAATGCCAAAATTTGTTGGAACATTACTTCTCAGCCAATTCGCCACCTCTGTTGTTGCTAATATATCAGTCTGAATCGCACTACAGTGATTAGATAATCTTTTCACTATTCGAAGTTCCAGGTCTTTACAATTATACTCCGAAACCCACTTGTCCATCCAATTTGAAGCCATCAGTGTATACGTTTATATAATGTTTATTCCCTGGGATCTGTGTGCACCAGGCCACACTGTTGGGAATTAGAGTTTCAAACTTTTTGTCGAAACGTTGTTTCGCCAGAGTGTCCCTGCCAAAAATTTGGAAGTTCATCCAAAGGCACAACTTTAAAAGCACTTCCAGAAGATGTACTCCCAATGATGTTCTTTATTTTAACTACCCAGGAAGTTCTTTTAATGCAATTTTTTATAACTTGGTTTTTTCATACTTTTAATGGGTAATTTTAACTTTTTTTGTTTCAAATAGGTTATAAACAGAGTAAGAATTTATAATGGTACAAATCATTTAAATTTTGTCGAAAAAAATGCTAAATGCAATCTGAAAAAATTGTGAATTTTTGAAAATGTTTGAGGTCAAGCGTTTCCAACAAGCATTAGAATCCATTAAAAATTATTTATTTGACAAAATATTACAGAATATTTGAATTTACATCCAAAACATTGAATTCGGATCATACCTAAAGAAGTTATGCAAATTCATTGCAACGGCTGTTGAAATGGAGGACTTCCGTCCTATGACAAGCCCATGTTAAATTCATCGCTTCTGCGTCAATTTTGCACCACTCCCGTATCCAAAAAGAACATTTTCATTACTTTTTTGGCGACGCTTTTTTGCTGGGGTAATACACTAATCTGGCATAATTTGGAGGACCGAACTGTTACCGCACCTTTTTTCCAACCACAGCGATAGCTCCGCAACCGCACAGCCGTTGTTGCAGCTGGCTGTTTGGCCAAAATGAATAAAGGCTATAGATGCAGCATGACATTACTGAATGTGCCTGAGATATACAAGCAATTTGCTGTAGAAATCTATTTAACGTTTATCCCCTGGGGTCTGTGTGCACCAATGCTCAATGTTGGGAGTTAAAGTTTGAAACTTTTTGTCGAAAAGTGGTTTCGCCAGAGTGTAATCCACTACATTTGGCACATATTGTACCTTTTTCCGACCACAGTGAAAGCTAACGCCACCGTGGTGCAATGGTTAGCATGCCCGCCTTGCATACACAAGGTCGTGGGTTCGATTCCTGCTTCGACTGAACACCAAAAAGTTTTTCAGCGGTGGATTATCCCACCTCAGTAATGCTGGTGACATTTCTGAGGGTTTCACAGCTTCTCTAATTGCTTTCACTGCAATGTGGAACGCCGTTCAGACTCGGCTATAAAAAGGAGGTCCCTCAGTAATAAGAGAGAAGTTCACGAATGTGGTATCACAATGGACTGAATAGTCTAAGCGAGCCTGATACATAGGGCTGCCACATAACCTAACCGTGAGCTACAACGGCTGCTGACTCTTTGGCTAATATGTCTAAAGGTAATAGATGGAGCATGACATTAAGGGAATCTGTTCCTGCGTTATTGAATGCGCCTGAGATACACAAGCACGACATACGCTGAACTTTATCTAAACTTGTCTGCTGCCACTAGACTACAACACCATATAGCATTATAGGTCTAACCACCGCCGTGGGTAGCCAATGCACAATTTTCGGTTTAAGTCCCACTATTTTCCTATTGCCTTTTTGTACGAGTACAAAGATCTTTTCTCGCACTTTCTTCAATAATAAACTTAAAGTTCAGCTTCCTTTCCAAAATAATGCCAAGGTGTTTTGCGAACTCACCAAAGGGAATTTCAATACCCCCTAATATGGGCTTAACCGTGGGAGTTTTGCGATCTTTGCAGTACATGACTAGTTCTGTCTTTGCAGGATTTATCCCAAGACCATTCTCTTTCGCCCATTTCTCAGTCATCCGAAGGGCTCTTTGTATAACATCTCTGATTGTGGATGGGAATTTACCCCTGATTGCTAGAGCCACATCATCTGCGTATGCCACCACTTTTATTCTTTCTTTTTCTAGGGAAACCAGAAGGTTTTTTATAGCAGCATTCCAAAGAAGAGGTGATAGAACTCCTCCTTGAGGAGTGCCTATGTTCACATACCTTTGTATGTTTGCTTGTTCTAGTGTGGCTGAAATACGTCTCTTCATTAGAAGTTGGTCTAACAGCCTAAGCTCGACATTAAATGGACTGACAACTCTGTATGCTCTGCTCTGCATGCTGTAGCTTCGAGAGCAAACTTGAATTCCACTGCGAAACTTCATCGAAAGTCGCTCTGTAATAGATAATTTATATTCCTCCAACTCAACGCTTCGAAATTAAGATTGATAGCTGGAAGAGTTCCCGAATCGAGTTCCCCGATTTCTTCATCTTCAAACATCTAGACAGCGCATTTGATACGACATTGTCTCTTCCTTTTCTATGTTCTATTGTGTCCTTGTAATTTAAGAGCCCATCTGGCCAATCTACCGCTTAAATCTCGTTGTTGCATTAACCATTTTAAACTTGCGTGATCCGTCGCAACAACAAATTCGTGGCCTTCAATATAAATACGGAATTTCTTAATGGCCACTACAACTGCAAGACACAGTATAATTTCGTTGGGCCCGATTTAACTTCTGGGACATGAATGCAATAGGCCTTTCTACTCCCATTTCAAGAACTGCTCCAATTCAAGTTTTACTGGCATCACATTGAAGGATAAATGGTTTACGGTTTATGAACCAAAAGGGGTGCACTGGTCAATGCTTTCTTCAATGTATCAAAGGACTCTTGTGCCTCTGAGTTCCATTTAAAGGATTATTTCTTCGAGAGTAATTCTGTCAAAGTAAAGGAAAGACCAGCATAATTATCTAAAAATCGGCGGTACCAGCCAGCCATACCAAGAAATTGACGTAGTTGCCGTATATTCATTGGTACCGGAAAACCGGTTATGACTTAAACTTTATCTGGGTCTACCCTAATTGCGTCATTACCTATCACATAACCCTAATATTTTACTTCTTTTAGTTCTTTTCTAAGTAATCTTGCCACTTCTATTCAATATGCTCTTCGAAAGACTTGGACACAATGAGTAAATCATCACGGCATTGAGTCTTTCTCGTTGGTCGGCATTTAAATCGCAACTATCGTCACTAATTTCGATAGAAGTTAATTCGGAAACTGTATCTGTAAATTAAAAAGTTGCCAAAAATCAATGCCACATATTATATCCTGTTTAAGTTCAGGTACGACAAGGACCCGCTGAGATTTAGTTTGGTTCCCAAAAGAGATATCTGTGGTTATGAAACCAGCTACAATCTGTTTCTGTCCATCGGCTGTACTCACAATACCCCTAAAATTTGATAATGCTGCAGATTTTTTTGTAATGATTTCAGTTGCCAAACAATTTCCGAAACAGGTAATGGTCGCTCCGCTGTCTAATAATGCCAAGTAATCCACCGTTTTTCAGCGGTGGATTATCCCACCTCAGTAATACTGGTGACATTTCTGAGGGTTTCAAAGCTTCTCTAAGTGGTTTCACTGGAATGTGGAACGCCGTTCGGACTCGGCTATAAAAAGGAGGTCCCTTGTCATTGAGCTTAACATGGAATCGGGCAGCACTCAGTGATAAGAGAGAAGTTCACCACTGTGGTATCACAATGGACTGAATAGTCTAAGTGAGCCTGATACATCGGGCTGCCACATAACCTAACCTAACCTAACCTAAGTACGTCTTTCCAAACACCTTCACTTGGACATATGGACGAGTATCCATGTCTTTAGCGACAATGGATGATATGCGGTGTTTTCTCAAATTCCGCTTATTTTTCCAAAAAGTTCGAATACGGACCGAGGAGCGGACTTTTCTTTTGGATATCAATTGGCTATTCGAAATCCCATTGTTAGTATTAAAACGGTTATGATATAAGAGAGTCAAATTAGGTTTGTCGACATTTTGGATATCAATTGGCTATTCGAAATCCCATTGTTAGTATTAAAACGGTTATGATATAAGAGAGTCAAATTAGGTTTGTCGACATTTGTATGATCATGAGAAAATTCACTACATGGGTGCTCTATTTCAATTGTCGTTTGTTCGGATGTGATTCCGATGTTGGACTCACATCCGTTTTGAAATTTAAAGGAAATTTCTTAGTTTGACACAAACTTCATTTCGGTCTATACGTATTCACCTTGCCACATCCGTAACAAAAAATACGCCTAGGTTCTAAACAGTCATGATATCTATGACCTATACCTTCGCAGTTCCAACACTTTATTTCAGACGTATGTACGGCCTCAATTTCGATTTCATTTCCCGTCTCCTGCTCCATAATAACTTCTAATATGTTCTTATGGAGACCAATATTGCTCTTGTTCATCTATTGGGGTTTGTAAGCGATCAGCTATTGCTGTAAGTGCCTCTAAAAATTCTTCAAAATTTTCTTGTAGTGAGTCTTCTACTATACTTCTAACTTGACCTTCGTCTAGTGTATTATTTATCGTTTCGTTCTGATTAACCATTGCGTTCCTTTCCGCTTCAAGTCTTGCCCGTAATCGAGTTTGAATTCAACATTGCTCTACAATTTTCTTAATATAAAAAAAAAAACTAAATATATTTATGTTGTGTACTAGTGATAGAGTAGTTCTTAGTACTATTTTGTCCAATAAAATATGTCTCCAACACAAATTTACTAAACATTATTTCGATGACTTTTCATGTGGGTAGATCCTAGCTTTAGTTCCAGGACGTAAACTCCACGCATGACAAAAATATCATTCATACTACCGATTGCGCATTGAAACTGGTCAAAAGTGACCATATTATACCACTTTTGCAAATCCAAATTTCAAAAAACACAAATCTAGAATAAGAAAAGGACCCATCAATAGTATACAAAACTTAGTAAGGTGGTAATGACCACGATGTTGTATTGATGGGCCCCACGTTGGGCGCCATTAATTATGTAACGAACCGTGCTCAGGGAAATTGGGAGTAGTTCTTGGACACCCAGCTACACAATCTTTTTTTTTTAGAAACAAGAATTTTGAATAGTGTTAAGAAAATTGGAGAAAGTAGGGGACATTAACGGGGCTAGGATATTGCTACGTTGGTTGTTCTTATGTTTCGTCAATAAAATTCAAATTAGTAAGTCATAATAGAATAATTATACATATTTATTTAAAAAAAATGTGAACTCGGTGTATAAATTAAACCAATTAATAATATCGCTAAGTACAATACCGCAGAAAACAAACAGACGCAAAAATATTTAAGTATTTAATGTTAGTCGATGATATAAAGATTGGTGTTTAAATTTTAAGTATAAGGAAACGGATTAAGAAGGTAAAAGAGTGATATAAACTTACGTGTCTCCATGTAGCGATCGCTGCATCTTTGACAAAGATTAATATGGATTATAAGCTAGATTCAATTGTAGGTTAATAATAATTAAAAGCAAAATTGACAAGTTCCACTTCTGAGAATCTTTGGAACGAAGATAATGACGAGCATCGGTGGTTGAATCTCAAATTCAAATTATAGAAAATTTCCATTATGATAGTTGACCTTTAAAATTATTGCTCTTGCTTCGAATATTGTCCAAAAGTACGGATGCCTTGATTTTGATGTGGACTTCACGGGACAGAAGATGGTTGTCTCAGCCCACTAATATAAATTTTCAGCAATTGCCATAGCTGGCATGGTATAAACCAAAATTTCTGGCTTACCTTCAAAAGGAAGTTCTTAAAAATATTATTATGGACTCCAATGAGGTCAGTAATGAGTAAGTCCAAACTCGATATCTCTAGTTTATGATATCAGGTCATTTTTAGTATCCTTTTCTTTTTTTCAATATTCGAACCTCTCTCTCCAAACATTTTTCAAGTTTATTTTCCTGTCTGGTTCTTTGACGACCTTTTTTTTATTATTACAAAGCTAGTATGTTGTTTTTTTTCTATTTTTATTTCTTGTTTGTTTCATTTTGGTTTGCAAGTTTCGCCTCCATATGTTGAAGGCCTTAGGAAAAAACAATATTTTTTATTACTTTTAATGCATTCTAACGGTTGTCTGAAATGTTTAACCTCAAAAATATTTGCGAAAATTCTCAATTTTTCTAAAATGCATTTAGCATTTTTTCGAAAAAAAATTGATAATTTGTACCATTTTTGTAACACTTATTCTGTTTTTAACCTATTTGAAACCAAAAAGTGAATACTGCCCATTAAAAATATGAAAAAAACGAGTTATAAAAAATTGAATTAACAGAACTTCCTGTGTAGTGAAAATAAAGAACATCTTAGGGAGGATAGTTTTGGAAGTGCTTTTAAATTCGTGCCTGTAGAAGAACTTCCAAATATTTTTGCTGGGATATTTCTCAGCTGTTTACCAGTAGGATGTTGAAACCTTTTACAGTTAGTTAGTGGACACATGGCGCTTTTTGGAAAAGAGATCGCTTTAATAGCACTAGTTTACACTGAATTTGAGAGGTGAGTTTTCTTATGTAATTTGATCTGCTGAAGTCGAAAAAAATGTTTTACAGAGAACCTTTTCCGCCGAAAAAATAAAACCATTGAAAACCGTCCAGTTTTTCTTCATTCATACAAATATGAGCCACTTACCCGCACAAAAATGCCACTCGGCCATACAAAAACGCATTTTTGTGTGGGTGAGTGGCTCATATTTGTATGATTTGGCATCGGATTTATTCACTCAATTGCTTATAACTTTGCCATTTTTCGTCGTTTAAATTTATATTTATGGGTGCTGCCAGTCCAAAACACCCTGTTTAACGTTTTCATGTACACTGAAAAAAATATTGTCGTGGGGTCAAAGATTTCATGTCTTTAAATTACGAATTTAAATTTTGCTTAGCATAGAAGACACATTTCTCTAATGCAAAGTTTTTTTCCTTGTCCAAAAGTCGAAAAACTTTCCAATGAAGTTGTATTGTCCTTATAATTAAGTGATTTCACTTAAAAATGGGTATCATAACATGAAAGAAAAACTGTTTGGGCTAAGGTCAACTTGACTTTAATAATTCAGAAAAATTCTTTAGATTTAATGAAATTGTCTTTAAATTTGTTGTCTTTTTGCATCTTGACTACGAAGCAAAAAATCGTTCAAATATAGGACATGTTTTTCAACACTTTATTTTAAAGACGTTTTTTACTTGAAACATAGCATAATTTCTACTGGAAGTCGAGCCTTAAATTGGAAAATAAAGTTGTCGTTAACTCGTTTTTAAAGGACTTTGATAGGATATGAAGAAAAAAAGCTGAAAAAGCAACAAATTAAAATTTGCTTCCTAGAAGCAAGTACACAAAACCCAAATTTAAAAGAGAATTATGTCTTAAAAGTATCCTTACTTGTATCCTCCGCTTCTTTGGCTCGGAATCAATACCAAAATTTTTAAAGTAAAGACAAAATTTTTGGAACCGGGCATACTTTTTTTCAATGTATTATTAAATATTATTCCAGGGACCGTAAATAACAGTTCTTCAGAAACTTTTAAATGAAGAACTCTTCACATTAGAGACGTTTCAGGAGTTTTATTTTTTCCGTCTTAAATAAAACTCATATTCATTTTTTTACAGTTTCTTGTTTTATTGAGTCTATCTCATATAAAGTTTGTGTTAATTTAGTTCTTTAATTTAAAGAACATACTTTAATTTAAAGAACATTAGACGGTATGGTTCCAAAGCAAACATGGGGGGAAATTGAGAACGCGATGTCTGGTGTCTACTCAGAGGTGCGAAAAAAGTTTCCCGGACCAAGTCCTCGACGGCAAGATGCTGGATGGTATCAAGGACAATATAAGTTAATAGCATTTGCGGACCAGTGGTCTAAGGATTGCTTTAAAGCTGCTTTGATGCTAATTGGTGAAGTTAGGGAAGGAGCCGCTTTGGAGTTAGTCGATAGAAAAGACATACCGGCTAAACCTAGAGCACATGCGTGGATACCTGCAAATAATCCTGATCCTGAGTCAATACTAAACAGACTAAAGGAATTTAAACCAAATCTTCCAACCGCCGATTGGAAGGTTGGTCGTTTGGATGAGGTGGATGGACCAAGACGACATGCGGTGTTTATATTGAACATTGAGTCCTTTCCACATATAGGCCAGACCCAAGGACGTGTATGTTATGGCTTTCATGATATCCATATGAAGGTATACAAAAGCGATCAGCCAAAGGATTCCGAAACGAACAAGCCTCCGGTAGAGTCAGAAGAAGAAAAATCTTGCGAAGCCGAAGGAGACATAGAAACTGCAGACATTGAAGAACATCGTTTGCGGGAAGTCCCTACAGGCTCAAACCTCACCAAAGCTGAACCGCGGGTTGTTGCGAGAGTCACCGAGATTTGTGAAGAGGAAGCCCTTTATGACTCAATTGAAAATTTGGATGGTTCTACGGTTCCTCCAGATAAATCTTCACCATTGTAGGCCGCTTGTGCTGCCTTAAAAGTTCTCTTGATGAAAGGAGACATAGATATAGTTCTTATTCAAGAACCATACATATATAAGAAGAAGATCTGTGAATTAAGCCCTCCGGGTTTCAAACTTTTGCATAATACCGGTAAAGATATAAATCGGGCATGTATAATTGCTAAAAACGAACTAAACTTGTTTCTGCTTTCTTCATTGAGCAATGCAGACACTGTCGTAGCCAGTCTAGAGATATCCAAACACAAATACTGGATATCTTCGCTCTACATGGGACATGATAGGGAGATGCCTCCATGTGCCGTTAAGACCTTAGTTGAGGAGTCACTGAAAACAAAGACAAAACTCATTATGGAAATGTACATCATAGTATTTGATGAAGTAGTGATACAAATGCAAGGGGAGAGTCGCTAATAGTGTTTATTTTGCGTACTAACCTGGTAGTTTGCAATAAGGGAGATGCACCAACCTTCGTCACCAAAAGCAGGCAAGATGTGTTTCATGTCACATTGGCCTCTCTGGAACTGTATGATAAGATAACTGAGTGGCAAGTTTTGAGGGAACATAGCTTCTCAGATCATCGCTACATCAGTTTCAGATTGGCTGTTCGTATTTCAAAGACCATATTTCCGCCAAATGTTAGGAAAGCTGATTAGAATAGGTATAGGCAATCGTTCTATATGATGATACTGGAAATACCAGGGACAAATATGAGCACTGTGCAAGATATCAAACACGCAGTGGAGAGGATTACTAAGGCCTTTGACATCTCACTGAAAGCTGCATGCCCTAGAGGAAAGCCAAGGGGGAAAAATCGACCACCATGGTGGTCTACGGAGTTAAGTAATATGAGGAAATCCTGTAGGCAGCTCTTTAACAAAGCAAAGTCCACCAAAGCTCCTGAGGATTGGGACGCTTACAAGAAGAATCTGAGAGGATACAAGCGAGAACTGAGAAAAGCTCAGCATAACTCTTGGAATGATTACTGCAGCAGTATTGAGAATACGTCCGAGGCTTCCAGATTACGGAAGGTACTATCATCCACTAACTCCGCTCCAGGTTTCATTAAAACATCGGAGGGCAATTGGACAACGTCCAGTGAAGAGACGCTGGAGGTACTATTGGACACACATTTTCCTGGAAATCAGACGGTTGAACCATGTTCTGGCGGTGCCACAGTGGCTCAGCGGTCATTTCCTCTCGAGGAAATTGTATCGGAATCTAGAATAAAATGGGCGTTAAATAGCTTTGGGCCATTCAAATCCCCCGGACCTGATGGAATTACTCCGGCGGAGTTACAAGCAGTGACTGAAAGAATTATCCCCTGCTTGACGGTGATATAAAGGATGTATAAACTTAGCATATATTCCAGAAAAGTGGAGGGAAACAAAAGTCGTTTTCATTTCGAAATCGGGAAAAGCCTCTCACTCGAGTACGAAGGATTTCCGACCAATTAGCTTATCCTCATTCCTACTTAAGACTCTGGAGAGGATAATAGACATTTATCTTAAAACTAGCGTCGATTCAAGTTTGCTCTCGAAGCGACAGCACGCATACTCGACGGCGGGTCTACTGAGACCGCTTTGCATGAACTAAGCTTTATTGAAAGCTCACTATCTGTTAATGAATACACAATCGTGGCGTTTCTAGACATCGAGGGGCATTCAATAACATCCATCCGTGCTCGATATTAAATGGACTGGCAACTCTGAATGTTAATCCAGGTATACTTAGGCTGCTAGACGAACTGCTAATGAGGAGACGTATTTCGGCCACACTAGGTCAAGCAAACATACAAAGGTATGTGAACAGAGGCACTCCCCAAGGAGGAGTTCTATCACCTCTTCTTTGGAATGTTTCTATAAAGAACCTTCTGGTTTCCCTAGAAAAAGAAAGAATAAAAGTGGCGGCATACCAGTCAGGGGAAAATTCCCATCCACAATCAGAGATGTTATACAGAGAGCCCTCCGGATGACTGGGCGAAAGGGAAGGGTCTTGGAGTAAATCCTGCAAAGACAGAATTAGTCATGTACTGCAAAGATCACAAAACTCCCACGGTTAAGCCCATATCCTTAGGGGGTTGAAATTCCCTTTGGTGAGTGTGCAAAACACCTTGGCGTTGTTCTGGACAGGAAGCTGAACTTTAAGCTTAATATTGAAGAAAGAGCGAGAAAAGCCACGATAGTTTTGTACTCGTGGAAAAAGGCAACGGAAAAAAAGTGGGGACTAAAACCGAAAATTGTGTATTGGCTATACACGGCAGTGGTTAGACCTATAATTCTATGTGGTGTTGTAGTCTGGTGGCCGGCACTTCAGCAACCGACAGGTTTAGACAAAGTTCAGCGTATGGCGTGTTTGTATATCTCAGGCGCATTCAGTAAGACGGGAACAGATTCCCTTAATGTCATGCTGCATCTATTGCCTTTAGACATTTTGGCCAAACAGTCAGCTGCGACAACAGCTGTGCGTTTGCGCGAGCTATCGCTGTGGTCGGAAAAAATTTGCGGTCACAGTTCGGTCCTCAAAATAATGCCAGATGGGCCTAACGTAGTGGATTACACTCTGGCAAAACCATTTTTCGACAAAAAGTTTGAAACTCTATTTCCCAATAGTGAGGCGTGTTGTACACAGACCCCAGGGAATAAAAGATATATAGATTTCTACACTGATGGCTCCAAATTGGATGGACAAGTGGGTTTCGGAGTATATTCTAAAGATCTGGAACTTCGAATAGCGAAAATATTACCTAATCACTGTAGTGTTTTTCAGGCTGAAATATTAGCAATAAGAGAGGTGGCGAATTGGCTGAGAAGTAATGTTCCAGAAAATGTTGGCATTAATATATACTCAGCCAGTCAACCTGCAATAAAATCCTTGGATTCTGTGTTCCTTAACTCGAAAACGGCCATCAAATGCCGCAAATCTCTCAACGAGATGGCTGAGCAGTACAATATTTACCTAATATGGGTGCCTGGACATAGGAACATACCGGGGAACAGCGAAGCAGATGAGTTAGCAAGGCTAGGAACTACCTTACATATTCCAGGGGAATATCGAACATTTGCCATCATAACAACCTTGTCGCGCAGTAAGAGCTTGCAGGTAGCCAGAGGCGTATCAACAGATTGTAGTTCCCCTGGAATATGTAAGGTAGTTCCTAGCCTTGCTAACTCATACGCTTCGCAGTTCCCCGGTATGATCCTATGGCCAGCCACCCATATTAGGTGAATATTGTACTGCTCAGCTATCTCGTTGGGAGATTTGCGGCAGTCGATGGCCGTTTTAGAGTTCAGGAACACAGAATCCAAGGATTTTATTGCAGGTTGGATGTCTGAGTATATATTAGTATCAAAATTTGTCGGAACAGTACTTCTCAGCCAATCTGCCACCTATCTTATTGCTAATATTTCAGCCTGAAAAACACTACAGTGATTAGGTAATCTTTTCGCTATTCGAAGTTCCAGGTCTTTAGAATATACTCCGAAACCCATTTGTCCATTCAGTTTGGAACCATCAGTATAAAAATTTATATAACGTTTATGCCCTGGGGCTGTGTGCACCACGCCTCACTGGTGGGAATCTCAAACTTTTTGCCGATAAGTGGTTTCGCCAAAGTGTAATTCAGTACATTAGGCACATCTGACATTATTTTGAGGACCGAACTGTGGCCGTACCTTTTTTCCGACCACAGCGAAAGCTCGCGCAACCGCACATCCATTGTTACAGCTGACTGTTTGGCCAAAATGTCGAAAGGCAATAGATGCAGAATGACATTAAGGGAAGTTAATATGAATAAAATTTTTGTTATTTGGTTAACCCTAATACATGCTCAGAAGTATAGCATACATTTCTGAATCACAAAAAAATATTATCCAGATCGTAAAAAATCTGTGAAACTTTTTGCTAAAAATTGTGTCCCTAGTTATATGACTACCACTGGATATATTCTTTTTTTATTTTTAGAATTCGGGGCGTATTAGCTACTTCATATCTCGACGTACAGGCTTACGAGTAACAGACTTAGTGCAACCTTTATTGCGTGTATCCGATCCGAAAGTAGCCATCCTCAAAGGAAGAATTCTGCAAGGAAAGTCAATGGGAAGAACAGATGTACAGGTATGCAAAATTTTCTGTTCTTAATCTTTTCCAATGGCATGATTACAATCATGTGTAAAATTTGGATTTTTTTGGTCTTAAATTATACTATTTGACACTTAGTGCTCTCTATAAACGGAGAAACAAATGTGGATCAAACTGTCGTGTACTTTAAAGCAAAGGCAATAGAAGAGAAGAAGGTGGGAGATTGGCTGCTGAGCACATCAAACCATTTACGGTGCTAGGTACATACTTTTCGTTTATCAAACCAAACGCGTATACGACAAGTATTGTCATAGCATTAAAATGCAAATAAAAAGTAATTAAGTGTAGGAAATAAATTTCCATAAACATGAAAATGTAATTTTTTTGTTGTTGCCTACGAAAAACAAATAAAAAATACAAACATGTATGGAACTAGCACCGTCAATTCAACATTTGGTGTAACGTAGGACAATTTCCCATTATCTTATCTCTATTATGTTTGCCTTAAAGTTATATTGATTTACTTTGTATTGTTTATAACGCATTACAAGAATAATAAATAATTTTAGGTCTTATCCCCGATAACGGGTCGTGTAATCGGAACAAAAGAAATTCGTGTTGGTAGTGACAAAGTAAGTCTTGTTAAACTTTCTGTGCGAGTTGTTTCGGGACTTCAACTCACAATTACACCTGACAACACAATAGAAAATGGATATATTGCCGAAACTGCTGTAACACACAAACTAACAGCGCAATATCAAGAGGGACTATTGGACATAGATCTTGAATTTTCTGATGGTTCAAAAACTCCTCTAAGGTAATATGAATATGTACATTTTTAACTCATCTAAAGCATATTATTACAGGGACGTATCTGTAGAGGATTATTTTCTGCTTGTGGAGAGCTTAGATACAGAAGTTGTTGCATTCGCTCCAATGTTGGCTTCACACCATCCACGTGTGATTGCTGTTGGAGAAGGCAGCGGAAACCTATTAAGAATTACTTTGCTTCTATCCGAGGAATGTCGCGCACGACGAAATATGATGTCTACAAAGCAAACAAAATATAACACGTCTCCTTTGGCAAGTGCTCTTGCAGTAGTAGATGTTGATTTCAATAACGCTAATGAAATAATTAACAAACATGAAATAGCTCAAAATGATGGAATTTTCCGAAAAGAAAGGAACAAATATGGCAAAAGCGGTGATCTTACTGATATTATAGGTATGTTTTCCAGCACGCACGTTACTCAAACTTCTATCTTAGCAGAATGACTTTTCTTCAATACTCCCTTTTAAGTAGGCATACCATTACAAGATTCCACACAGCATCATGAACCTACTGTGCAAGCTCGCCAACATTACGGTAGTAACCTTTCGTCTGATAAGATAAATTTTACTAGCAAGAAAGTTTCCAGTAGAAGCATGTCTTCAATTGAAATGGGAATGTATGTTTTGTTAACAGCATTTTGTTTTGCAATAGTCGTATTTGTCATATCATGCGTCGTATATGCTTCTAAGTTTAAACCAGTGCACATAGGGAGCGATTTGGACTCGGGAGACATTTCAAAAGGATCCATGGTCGTAATTGACATCAACCGCGAAGCAAGATTCTTATCAGAGACGACAACGAATGCTCACGATTGGGTTTGGTTGGGCCGTTCAACAATGGATAGATCATCCATGTTGACATTCAGTTCTCAAGGTCAAAACTTTATTAATCCTCGTGGTACGACAACATTTTTAACATTTTAAACCTAGATCTTAATTTTAAATTTTCATTGTAGATTCCCGAATACGGATAACCACAAATCCTATCAGCAATTGCTCTAATAATAATACGACGACACCTAAGTCAACATTCTTCCATAACGATCCAACCAGAACTGATATTATAAAATCATCGTAAGTTTGAAATTATGTTTTAATACTAAGATAACTTCCGTTCTAAATAAAGGATCAGTGAAACCAAAGGGTACATAGGGTGCAATATGTTTATCTCCAGTTGCTTGAGTCAATTTAACAAATGATATTGTGAGGGCACTTTATTTTAGGATATTTTATAGTAGTCCATTAAATTAAATACCATAGATGTTGAAAACCTTTTTCATTAAAGAGAGCGCCCCGATTAAGCATGTTTGCAACTAAATTTCCAAGTCGCGCCGGTGTCGCCAGATTGTATTTTGATAAAGTGCTCCTTCGATTCACAATAGCAATTTATTGTGACTAATTTATAGAAAAACATGAAATTCAAAGTGGTACATTGTCATAAATAATCGCAGAATTAAATATTCATTACTATTTGAGCATTTCATACATTAAAAATATAATATTTAACTTCTTTTCTGTGATTGTTTTTGAACAGCTGATGACAGTGTTGCATATTTTTTGAGATGTCCTGGAAAAACGAGTACTATGTTTTCTTTTAGTCCTCAATGGCTTAGAGTATCCAGTGCTAAAAGAAAACAGCCCTATTATTAAGATTAGGTTAATACTCAATAAACACAGGATGAGCGTTTGTCAAATGCAACAACTTTTCAGTTTGAGGGTAAATATAATTTAATATGAAGCAGCTCATCTTCAATACATCTTCAAATTGTTTGCGAATTATTTCCAATTTGCCGAAATCTTTGAAAAAGTGTTGAAGATAATATGAGAAAGCTTTGACAAAACTACCCCAAAATGCAACGAAAAAGCCATGTGGTTTTCAATACTTATTTATGCAACGAAGTTCGTGGTCAATTGGAAGAAATAAAAAAATTGGAAAATTGTAGACAAATAACTGAATTTACTCCAAATAGTTTATAATAATAGGTAAGTGAAAATAAAAATGAAATAAAACTTTAAGGAAGTCACTAAATGTATATCTCTTTGCAGAAAACTATAATTATGGATTCTACGTTCTTGGAAACATTAAAAGGCTGACCGATGAGAAAATGTTGGATAATTAACTGGAAATGCTTCAAATAGTTTATAATAATTGGTAAGTCAATAGGAAAAATAAAATCAACACTTAAGAGTAGTCACTAAATTTAAATCTCTTTGCAGAAAACTAAAATCTTTGGATACTACATTCTGGCAAACATTAATAAGCTGACAAATAAAAAATGAGTAGCTTATCGACAAGAAAAAGTTTCCAGAAACATTTCAAAGTGCAATTAATTAAAATTGTTAAAAACAACAAATTGTTAAAATCAACAACTTCTGGGTGAAAATGTTTATCATATCGTCAGTTTAATTTACATCCTATTATCAGTTTAAATGGATATTTAGTCAATTCCTTCTGCTAGAAATCTATTCTAACACGCGGTCCAGCACGTTCCTAATTTCAAATTGCCCGCATATTAATAAATTTTAATGCTGTTTTATGACACCAACAGGAAGGAAATCGAATTATAAATGCAAAAGTATATACAAATAATGTTTAAAATATTTAAAATTTTGTTGATTTGTTCTTATTTGTTGATATGTTTAATAAGATTATTATTTTCAATTGGTATTATAGTGTATTATGTAGTGTAGTGTATTATTATATATTTTATTTTGACGAAAATAAATAAATTATACAAAATTCATAAAATTTTGGCTTTGACTTTCAATTTGAAGTGGCGATATCATTTATACAAATTTTGGTTGAAAAGTATTTGCAACTATGTTAATTTTTAGTTTGACTCGCATCGAAAATTGTTTGAGAAATAATTGAGTAGCGATGCATTTCAATTTGAGGATAACACTTGAGAAATTATTGCTAATGTGTTGAATTTTACTGTTGAGGGTAATGTCTGTTTTTTGTTGAGAACGCGATTTTCACAACTTGAATATTACACTAATCTTTTGAAAAAATGTTTGAAAAATTGTTGAAATTTAGCATTTTTCAAACATTTGTGTTTATCGGGTAAGCTTGTGCTTTTGTATGTAACATTTAGAATGAATGGTTTGAAACTAATCGGGTATGTTCTGGGTTCACATGAAAGACTTGCGGGGAATTGTTCCCGTAGGGGTTGTTCTGCATGCAACTTTTCACCTCACAGATGGGAGAACTTTGCACGGATATTTTCTTAGTGGAATCTTTTATATTTGCAAAACGAAGGATTTAAAACCAAAGTGAATCATTTATTTTCAATTTTTCATATGTTTTCTATATACTTCATAAATATTGGGTGATAGGTTAGGTTAGGTTATGTGGCAGCCCGATGTATCAGGCTCACTTAGACTATTCAGTCCATTGTTATACCACAGTGGTGAACTTCTCTCTTATCACTGAGTGCTGCCCGATTCCATGTTAAGCTCAATGACAAGGGACCTCCTTTTTAAAGCCGAGTCCGAACGGCGTTCCACCTTGCAGTGAAACCACTTAGAGAAGTTTTGAAACCCTCAGAAATGTCACCAGCATTACTGAGGTGGGATAATCCACTGCTGAAAAACTTTTTGGTGTTCGGTCGTACCAGGAATCGAACCCACGACCTTGTGTATGCAAGGCGGGCATGCTAACCATTGCACCACGGTGGCTAAAATAACATGAAAGCCATTTAAAAACAAGATTTAAAAAAATACCACAAATTGTTCAAAATTCCCCTTTCACATGTTGCAAAAAATGGTGGTTGCTTAAAAACAGATTTTATGCATGTTCGAAACGACAGTGTGCAAGATTTAGAGAAAACGCATTGAAACTTGTAATTGAAAATATGTGTGTTAATGCTTTTTAGATTACAACGAAGTGATAATGCTTAAATTTTAAAAAGAAAACAAACACATTTTTGAACCAGATACGACAAATTAAAACAATATTTTTGATCACAGATTTGCTATAAACGATGGGGCAACATAACTTCTGCAAAGTGCCGCACGTAAGAGTCAGTCAATTATAATAAACTGCGTTAGGAGTTGTCGCCGTCGAGAGAAAAAAATGTATGCTTCACAAAATTATTTGTTTTTATTTATTTATAGAAGCATAAAATACAAAATAATACGCATTTTTCGAATTTAAAGGACAATGAAAATTCATAAATTACATTTGCAATAGATTTTAGTGCGAATATCATTATTTTTTTCCAAAGGCGTTAAATGTTTTGCGTGCAGTCCTAGTTCCTCAAATTTGGAGCTTGACTCTGAACTCTTACAATAATAAACAAAAGATAATTGGCCAAAAATGTAAGAACGATTTAATAATTTTTATAAGTATTTTACAATCCAGTAGTTTTTCTTTAGATTGCAGAACATGAGTTTCTTCGTATTCCCTTAACATTTTACCACAAACTTAGAAATAAAAGAATTGTGCCACATATTTGATTATATGTTTACATTTTTCTCTGCAAATCATATGATTTGCAGACTATGATTTTCCGGCAAGCGATTTCGAAAGATTTTGTTTCACGGGAAACCAAGAACAACCAAAAATTTTTGGGGGGAAATCAAAGTGGAAGGTGAAATCTTTTTGAAGGGAAATTCAGAACATACCCGTCTGAGTTGAATTAACGGTACCAAGTTTGTTTTGTATTGGAAGTAATTTAAGTCAAATGATTTTGGAAAAATGGTTAAGATTTATATCATAGACCAAGGAAGGTATAGACAACGAAAGTGAATTCACAGCGCTGTAGTTTGTCTGCACACCGTAGATGGCTCTTTTTCGTCTGCAATTGAGTGATTTTTAAATTTGGCTTTAATTTGTTTTCTTTCGTTTGTTCTTTTGATGAAACACCAAATATTGGAAAAACATGTAAAATTCTATACATCCACATCTTTTTTGTAATGCAAATTGACTGATTTGTACGGTAATTCTCGTTTTCCAAAAAGAAATTGAGTCACTTGACTGCGCAATTGAGTGGAATGACTGCGCACTGCAAATAAACAACACCATGGTGAATTATCAAGGTATGTCTCTATTTTAATTGGTCTATGTTTATATGTAGCTTTCATATATGAAGGCGGTCCGGAAACTTCTTAGCCTATCAATGAAAGAGAATAGTTAGTTTTTCAAAAATATTTGTATTTTTCAACATGATCTCCTGAAACTTCAATACACTTACTGCCTGTTCATGAAACACAAAAACGACTGAAGACGAATCGTTCGTCTGGATTGAAACTAAAATAACTTTAGATACATTTTCTAGAAAATCCTGAATTTTTGTCCTGAACTCATTATTTATGATTTACTATCGAACACCGAAACAATTGGGAAAAAGAAAACAGCCCTTCTGTTATGAGCACATGTTAAATTTTGTTTCGATCTGGTAACTCCTTTATATAGAAATATCCCAATAAACACAACCGCTTGAAAAATGCTAAATTTCAACAATTTTTTCAAAGGATTAGGGTAAGATTCAAGTTGAGAAATTTTTGAGAAAATCGCGTTCTCAACAAAAAATAGACATTACCCTCAACAGTTAAATTCAACACATTAGCAATAATATCTCAAGTGTTATCCTCAAATTGAAATGCATCGCTACTCAATAATTTGTCAAACAATTTTCGATGCGAGTCAAATTCAAATTTAACATAATTGCAAATACTTTTCAACCTAAATTTGTATGAACGATATCCCCACTTCAAATTGAAGGTCAAAGCCAAAATTCTATGAATTTTGTATAATTTATTCATTTTCATCAAAATAAAATATATAATAATACACTACACTACATAATACACTACAATACTGCTCTTGGCGAAGACCTACTTAATTCCGGTATTGACGTATGGGTGCGAAATCTTTTCTAGTTGTGATGCTAGGAGCAAACGGAAATTGAATGTCTCATTTAATTCAATTATAAAATACGTTTTCGGCCTCAACAGGTATGCCCATCTGACTCCGTTTTCAACCAGAATATTGGGGGTCCATTGTGAGAACTACCTGAAAATTCGTGTCTTAGTATTTCTACATAGGATTATTACGGACAAGGAACCTGATCATCTATTTAATAGATTACGCTTTAGTGCATCAGGTAGAACCGGTAATTTAATCCAACTATGCCACAGATATGTTGTATCGGAGTGGCAATTATTCATCCATGCGATTCGTCTCTGGAACATGTTACCACTAAAGACAATTACAAGCAGAGCACAATTCAAAAACAAAATTTTTATATATTTTCTTTAATATTGACATGTTCCACAATAATAAGTAAACTACACTATCCATTCACTTCTTTTCATTGTAATAATCATAATTATATTGTATTTTAATTGACAATAAGATTCATATAATCTCTAGAAACGTTTATTAATTGACCCTGTTTAAGTTAACTTTCAATTTTGATATTTTATTTATTTATGCTTTTTATTTTCGTAGCAAAAAATCATTTCTTTTTACCTCATGTGTCACTCATTTATCTTATCTAAACCATAATTTTACATTTCGTTTTAGTTTAATTAATTCTATTAAATTTTGTTATGATATAAATCTGTTCACATACAAATGCCTGTACTGTAAATAATAGGACCTTGAGTCTAGTTGTGCAGGAACCAAACTCAATAAATACAAATACAAAAAATACAAATACCAATTGATAAATAATAATCTTATTAAACAGATCAACAAATAAGAACAAAAAAAAAACAAACAACAAAACTTTAAATATCTTAAACATTATTAGTAAACACTTTTGCATTGATAATTCGATTTCCTTCCTGTTGGTGTCATAAGACAGCATTAAAATTTATTAACATGCGGGCAATTTGAAATTAGGAACGTACTGGACCGCGTGTTAGAATTTATTTCCAGCAGAAGGAATTCACAAAATATCAATTTTAAACTGATAATAGCATATGAATTAACGATGTGATGCACATTTTCATCCAGAAGTTGTTGATTTCAACAATTTGTTGTTTTAACAATTTTAATTGGTTGCACTTGTAATGTTTCTGGAAACTTTTTCTTGTCGATATGTTTGCAAGAATGTAACATCCAAAGATTTTAGTTTTCTGCAAAGAGATTTAAATTTAGTGACTTCTCTAAAGTGTTGATTTAATTTTTCATATTGACGTACTAATTATTATAAACTATTTGAAGCAGTTCCAGTTAATTGTCCACCATTTTTTCATCGGTCAGCTTTTTAATGTTTTCAAGAACGTAGAATCCATAATTTTAGTTTCTGCAAAGAGATATACATTTAGTGACTTCCTTAAAGTTTTATTTCATTTTTTTATTTTCACTTACCTTTTTTTAAATAACTATTTGGTTATTTATCTAAAATTTTCCATTTTTTTATTTCTTGCAATTGACCACGAACTTCGTTGCACAAATAAGTATTGAAAACCACATGGTTTTTTCGTTGCATTTTAGGGTAGTGTTTTGTCAAAGTTTTCTCATATTATCTTCAACACCTTTCAAAGATTTCGTCAACATTTTGGCAAATTGGAAGTAATTCGCAAACAATTTGAAGAGCTATTTCAAGTCAAGTTGAATTTATGTTGAAAATTATATTTACCCTCAAACTGAAAAGTTGTTGCATTTGAAAAACGCTCATCCTGTGTTTATTGGGAGGTGTTCAAAAAAGACGCATCCGCAATTTTATTACAATTAGAAATGCGTGCTGTCATTAAATATTTACATAAAAAAGGTTTATCGGGACAAGAAATTCATAATGATATGGTGAATGTGTTAGGTAAAAGTGCTCCTTCATATGCAACAGTAAAAGATTGGGTTGCTGAATTTAAACGTGGTCGTACAAGCATTGAAGATGAGCCACGTAGTGGACGTCCAAAAACAGCAACAAAAACAGAAATTGTAGCCAAAGTGCATGATATGGTACTAAATGATCGACGAATAAAAGTGCGTGAAGTTGCTAAATGATCGAGTTCATTTAATTTAGCATGAAGAACTACAGATGAAAAAGCTTTCTGCAAGATGAGTGCCGCATTTGTTAACAGTCGATCAAAAACGCATAAGAATGGACATTTCTCAAGCTTGTTTGGATCGTTTTAAGCGAAATAAAATGGATTTTATAACTGTTGATGAGACATGGATCCACCACTATACTCCAGAGACAAAAGAACAATCCAAACAATGGACTGAAGCAGGAGGAAGTGCCCCAAAGAAGGCAAAAACAATTCAATTGGCTGGTAAGGTTATGGCAACGGTTGTTTGGGACTTCAAAGGTATTTTATTTATTGACTATCTGCAAAAGGGTAAAACAATAAATTCAGAGTACTATTGCAACCTTTTGGATCAATTAAATGTACAAATTCGAGAAAAATATCCTGGCTTACAACACAAAAAAATAATTTTTAATCAAGACAACGCACCAGCGCACAAGAGTGCTTTAACAATGGCTAAAATCAACGAATTAAGGTACGAGTTGCTTGACCACCCACTTTATTCTCCTGATTTAGCTCCCAGTGACTTTTACTTGTTCCCAAATCCTTGCTGGCAAGCGTTTTACCTCAAATGAAGATGCAATTACAATTGTACTCGTAAACTGCTTCAACCCATAAATATACTTTTTGACTTACGAGAGCCATCATTAAATTCGGGTTAGATCATCATGACAACATTAAGAGTTCCGTTTAAATATGTACTTACGAATCTTTTTTGTTCTTCCTTCATACACTTCTAGATTGAGGCTGATAACTCTTAGGAGCCGACGGACGATGTTGAACTCCATGATGATGTATAGGTTAGTTAGTGGAGATATTCCATGCTCGGAATTGATATCTAGGATTAGGATAAATGTTCCTTTTAGGGCACCTAGGAATTACCAGTTTCTTTACATTGATTTTTAACGTTCGAATTATGCTTCTGTGGAGCCTATTCGTAGGATGTGCATTATTTTTAATTCAATCTATCATCTTGTTGACACTAACCTTAGTATTGATATGACGAAGTCTAGAATTTAAGCATATTTGGATAACTACTACATAAGTTTTATCGAATAACCTAATATTTGATCTTGTGTTTTAATATATCCGGCTGATGAGTCCTTCTTTGTAGCTGGTCAAATCCCTCTGCCTCCAGCCCGCCATGGTCCGGATGGTGTGTACGTCATGGGGACGAGGCCCTCACGGTCGGAAGGGGCGGGAAAGTGGGCGATGGGACCGTTCATATTGATATTTTTTAATAGAATAACCTCTACAGCGATTGTGGGCACCGTTAACCTTTAACTGTCCACGTGGTGGAAAATTTACCACCTCGCACACATGTATTATAAATAAGACGGATAAAATAAAGTGCATATTAATTTTTGAAAGTACAAATAATATTTCTAAGTATTGTTTTATTTTCGTTAAATACAATATGTTCTAATAAACAAATGTAATAATTATGCAAAAAAACATTTTTTTAGCAAAAATTACATAACAAAAATAATTTGCAAAATATTAATTGATAATACCAATAAAATATACCCTTGTTTTCTTAAGTTGTATAGTGCATCATTTATATTGCAAAATTATAACATTGGATAAATCCATGCCATGGAGTAGGGTATAGTGTGTTAGATTACAAAACAACAGGAGTGATTTGGATTCCTACTGGCGCCATAGAGATTTTCAAAGTACAAATTGTACCATAAATATAAAGGGAGAGAAAGGGGTAGAAAAAGACCGAGAATAATAAAAACAATCTGAAGCGTATTAACAATGTTTTCAGCACTTAGTTTTTGTTTGTATTCAAGTAATGTACAAGAAACTATTTGCGCTTGGGGTTTCACAAAATATCAAAATGGTTTTTGTAATAATAGTGATGGCAAAATACTTTCATGTACATTTCGTACTTTTTGATACATTTCCCGATCACAGTTGGCGTTTGTTGTAGTGCCACTTACGAGTCCGTGGTAGCGATGGGGATGAAATCGAGCTTTGAAATGCTGACAGGGTCTTGGCGCAAAACCTTTCGCAACTAATCTTTCCTTCTGTTGAATAAGATAAGTTAATTCGTGATCGGTAACATTCTCCCCTGATTTGTCTCCATCTTCCACGTGCGCCAGATAGTTGTAGTAAAACTCTTTCTTGATTTAAAGTTCATTTTGCTGTTATCTAAAAATACTACGTCAAGACTGATTATAATGCCTTTATTTTCTGGATTAAGTAGCCTGTAGGCTTTGTTGTCAATGCTGTAGCCCATCATAATGTATTCTATCGACGAACAGAACACATGTAGCTATGAAGTTGTAAATTTAAACATGATTCAAATGGCCTATTGTCTCGAATTTTGGAAAAAGTTCGCTGGATTAAAAAAATCTTGATATCGTAAATCGCCAAATATGAGGAATACTACTTATTAAAATATTTAAATAAATAATGGAAACACAACAAAATATTTATAATTCAGTCTTTTCATAAACATAAATAAAATAAGTAAATGTAATTTAATTAAAAAATGATATCATATATTAATTCAATATTTTCTTACAAACTAAATTTACAGAAAAAGACAAAAAAGGTTTAATGCAGTTCTTATAGATAATACACATCGCACCTATTAAACAAAAGGGTAGTAACTCTAAAAGAGACATAACGGCATTTTTTTTTAATGAAAGAGTAGTAAAAAAATGGGAGAACTTAATACACACCTTTAAGGTTTATTATAATATAAAATAATTATAACTTGATGGGGGAATAGCCCAAAGCAAATTTTTAGAAAGTTTGTATTCCTTAAAATGGATCAATTAAGAAAATTAATCGTGAAAAATGGCGATTTAAATTTGTTCACGGTTACTTTTCTTTAACAATTCATTTTAAAGAAAATAAACTTAATACCCACCTTAAAGTTTAATTGAATGGTTCAAGCTTTCTGAAAATATATTCCATATCATTAAAATGATTCGGATGGTGAAAATATGTCGGAAAACAATACAATTTATCAAGTGACGCAACCAAGAATGGGAGTAATACTACAAAAACTGGAGAATTAATAACCAGGAAGAACGTATGACAGGAAAGAAATATCAAGGTCAGATCGGACTTAAATTGCGAGTTGTGCTTTGTACACAAAATTACATATACAGGGGGCTAATCACGGCATTCGATATCGAATTCATAATCGTATCGAAAAAATTGTCGACACGATTAAAAGTTTGAATCACGGGATTCGATCGAAATTTGATGCAATTTCTTAAGCGTTGCCAACAGCAAAAAACGAGGCAGAACAAAATGAAATGACAAAATTAAGTTGGCGTCACAAAATAGAATGTAGAAAAAACATGTTTTTGGAGGTTTCAAAGTAAAAAGTAAATTGTATTGCATTATATCTTATGGACCCATACATTCCTCCAAATTCCTTCCTAATTGGAGGATGAGATGAATATAAAATAATTCAGCGACAAATAAGGAATAAAAGTGCACATTGTTATTGGTGTAAGCAGGGCTGTGGAGTCGAGCCAGTTTTGCTCGACTCCGACTCCAGCATTCTTCATCAGCCCGACTCCGACTCCGGAGTCGACTCCGGGTAATATAACTAAATCTCATTTTAATACCACTAATTTGTAGTTCTATTGTGGGGGTACCGTAAGTGGATCGATATAAAGTATCGTATTTATTTATATGTGCAAAAAAGGTCTTAATTTCACATTAGATGCCAATTGAACTCTATATTTCAAATTTAGGGCAATGTTTAATAAATAAAATAATGATATAAATACTAGAGGTGTGCGCGTGACTGAAGTTTCACTCACACTCACGCACATTCACGAAACAAAATGTTTATTCACGCACGCTCACGCACGATATGCGTTGTAGCCAATCCGACTCACGCACATTCACGAAATGAAAACCAGTACTCACGCACGCTCACGCACGAACTACTTTTAAGGAATCACGTTCACGCACGATTCACGACAATTCTCGTGATTCACGACAAATTCACGAACCTCACGACATTTTCCAAACAAAAATCTGCAAAGTTAACAAACTTCAAAAATAGAATATAGTTCGAGAGCCAAATTAATTACAGTTAAAATACGAGTATGAATTAAATCTTGATTTTTTTTCGTGAGCGTGATTTTGCAGAAATTTTATTCACGCACATTCACGAACCGATTTTATTTCTCACGCACACTCACGACATATTTATTTTAGTCCCATTCACGCACATTCACGAGACTTGCTTTGGATTTTGTTCACGACTCACGTGATTCACACGTGAATCACGCGTGTCACGAGAATTTCGTGTCACGCGCACACCTCTAATAAATACCCATCATAATATGAGAAGATACCAACAGTATATGTATTTGTGGACCAAAATTATCGATATCATCTCAAATCCTTTAAATTTGTTGCGAGCTATATAAACGTTTATATTCCCATATGCATGAATTTGAATCTGAATCGATTTAGACAAAATTGTATAAACTCTAAGTACTTCAAATTTAAATCTAACGTATGGGACGTAACACAATTTTAACAAAAAATAAAAATGCAAGGAAAGTCTAAAGTCGGGCGGGCCGATTATAATATACTCTGCACAACTTTGTATTTAGATCTACATTTTGATAAAAACTCAAATCAGACTTCTACAAAATCTCGGGCAATATCTTTATAATTGTTTAGACAATTTCGCAAAAATGTATTTATGATTCATTCATTGAAAAATTTGAAAATTTGAGTCATTTCTACAAGTTTTCGACTTAGCAGTGAGTATCAGTGAGCATACAATTATGGAAAAATTTTGCAAAAAAATTATAAAAATATTCTATAGAAACAAAATTTTGACTAAATTTTCTATAGAAATAAAATTTTGACTAAATTTTATAGACAAACAAATATTTCAATAGTAATAAAATGTTGAATACATTTTTTATAGTAGTGAGTATCAGTGAGCATCAGTAATAAAAAAAATTTTGAGAAAATTTTCTATAGAAATAAAATTTTGATAAAATTTTCTATAGAAATAAATTTTTGACCAAATTTTCTAATAAAAAAATCTATTACTATAAAATTTTGGCAAAATTTTCTATAGAAATAAAATTTTGACCACATTTTCTAATAAAAAAATCTATTAGTTACTATAAAATGTTGGCAAAACTTTCTATAGAAATAAAATTTTGACTTAAATTTTTATAGAAATAAAATTATCAATAGAAATAAAATTTTGAAAAAATGTTTGTGTAACAAACAAAATTTTGCAAAATTTTCTATAGAAATAAAATTTTGCAAAATATTCTATAGAAATAAAATTTTGATTCAATTTTATATAGAAATAAAATTTTGACTAAATTTTCTATAGAAAAAAATATTTTATTTTATTACTATAGAATTTCGAATAAATTTTTTATAGAAATAAAATTTTGACAAAACTTTTTATGGAAATAACATTTTGACAAAATTTTCTATAAAAAACAACTTTGAAAAAATTTGTCTGCCAATATTCCACATATGTATATGGCCTTAAAATAAAATTAAAAAAAAAATAATTTCGATTGTTCGAAATATTTCAAATAAATTGATGTGGGCATTAAAATGGATCGATCCAGCCCATCTGCTAGTCTAACATTCTAGGAAACATAAAAAGATAGCCGTAATTGGAAGTTGATTTTCATTTACAATCATGCTGTACATTGATCGAATGAATAACGCAATGGAAATTAATTTGCGTAAAAACTTGCTTAGTTACAAAAATGTGAAGTGTTTTAAAAAATTTAGTTTAGCCAGAGTCGGAGTCGAGCAAAATTTTTACGACTCCGACTCCAGCAAAATCTTCAGACTCCGACTCCACAGCCCTGGGTGTAAGTACATGGGTTTGAAATGGTGTGCACTGTTAGAGTCACCTTTTGCAGGCTCAATGGACGATTTCAGCTGGCGTTTAAATGGGAAATAACTTTTGGTGGCATGTCAACGTCAATTCTATCACTTTACAATTGTCTGCCGTCTTACAATTTCTTACGAGTGGAAACCTTCATAATTCACGTTTCTTACAAGGTGGTCCAGAAGCGTTATGTTGTCACGGAATGGTACGGTATTTGGTTGATCACAATCTCTTGGATATCGATCTAGCATGTGCACTTTATATATGGTTCTTTGCCAAGCTAGGATGCTCGCTCCCGGACTCGACTATGACCAATTTTTGATTAACTTTTATTGGAGTTGCATTAGTCCGAAATATTCAAAATATATTCATTATATGTAAATTTACTACAAATTAGCAACAATTCGAACTAAAACTAATATATTTACTATTCCTATATGGCGAAAACAATGTAAAAAACAAGTGAAAAATGTTTTACGATTGCAATTTACCAATCGAAAAAATTGTCGATCCAAAAAACTCGATATCGACTCCCGTGATCCGAAAAATTTAGATTTCGATCAAAAGTTCTCGATATCGAATGCCGTGATTAGCCCCCAGACAGACCGACATCGCTAAATCGACTCAGAATTTAATTCTATGCCGATCGGTATACTAAACAATGGGTCTTAGACTGCTCCTTCTTGGCGTTACAATACAAATGAACAAACTTATTATACTCTGTATTACAGAAGTAGTGAAGGGTATATCACAATGGACTGAATAGTCTAAATGAGCCTGAAACTTAATCGGGCTGCTACTTTAACCTAACTTAACTTTAAGGGTATACAAATGGTACGTTGTTGGAGCCAATTCAGTGGTTTACTTGGATCCAAGACAGTCAAAAAAAACGCAAAACTCAAGTAGTACAACGTAAGAAAAGATATGGCTACTTACAAAAAGGGTATTCTTACCAAAGTTGGAGTCGCACTATCGTCTTAAATATACGATAAAAAATATATTTTGAAGAATATTTCCCTTTCTAACGTGCACCGAAAAAAAGTTTACTATTTTTTATGAAAAATGAACTAACCCATAGTAAGAATGACCATGATTTGGCGCCAAAGATTTTTTTCGTGATTTTTTTCATGATTTTCTTATAAATTAGTTCATGTATTGCATCGTATTTTAGTCATTATTACTACGCTGTGGGAAGAATGCACTTACACTCATTCAAAATATTCCTGCTATACGGAAAAATGAATAATTTTTTGGGAAACCTGTAATAAGAAATTGGTTTGAAATAAACTGTTTGTCAGTATAATTTTCAAAAAAGTAGAGAAATTGAGGAATTAAAGGTACAACAAGCCTGTATACAACTAAGAAATTTTTCGTACAAAACAAGTAAATTTTCTATAACCACCAGTATTTTATTTCAAAAAATTATTATAATATTACACAAAACTATGATATACAATAAAGGAAATATTTTTATTCGTACGTTGGATGCAGTTACTTGTCGGTAGTTAGTAATTGCTTCTTCAAAAGAGTAATATTCTATATTATTAGGACTAAACTAATTAATTTAAATGTCCATGTTTTCTATCCATATGAAAGATATATGTGGCATAAGTTGCTATATTCATTGAATTGTTGTCCAATTTCATCGAATTTGGCTAACTTTTGTTGGGCGGATTTGTCTTATAAGCATCTGAAATTGCAAAGTTATACAAAATATAAGAAAATACTATCAAATTCTACCGTTCATATTGATTAACTTACGGTTTTCAAGAGTATTTACTAGAGCCAATAAGGATATCAGCTTAGTTAGCATTAAACAGTAAGAATATTCAAAAAAATTACCATTACAAGACCCGTCTACCTGCACGTGAAAATAATTATTTTTAATACATTGAAATTTTGGTTTTATTACAAATGGACAAAATACCGTTTATAGAAAAACTTACCACATTGAAAATCCATCCAGTAGGTACATTATTGGAATCATATCCATGGACTAATGGGACGTCTCAGAATATATTTGAAATAAAAAAATATTATAAAATTAGACATCATTTCCACTTGTCAGTATAGCATTTAGTATTTAAGGTGGATTTTAAGTTCGAGTTTAGAGGCTAAAATCGCAATTTTCATGATAATGAATTATTAAAGAAATCCATTATAAAAAAAATAATCTTTATAAAAAAAACTTGGCTTGGGCTATTCTCCATCAAGTTAAATTTAAATTTGTATCGAAGACGTATAATTTTATACTTTTCTTAGTGATTTATTTTTAATTTTAGCGGCTAAACTCGAACTTAGTACTCACCTGTAGGAATTGCTGTAACATAAAAAATATTGATTCAAAATAAATGGTTGCATCTCCAACCTGTGGTCCAGATGTAAAATAAATATAGATCATCCTATTACCACTCATGTGGTATATTTTTTATGTAAATCAATTAAAAATCCGCACTAATTTTAAACTATTAACAGAAATATACAGTTCCTTAATCTGTTATTTGTTTTTAATAAAAAAGCGTTTTTGATTTCTCTAATATCACATCATTCACTTCTTAGTTTCTAAAATGTTTCGAAATAAATGTATTTTCATTAATAACCACCAATACCGCACGTGCAATTTTGCAAAATTAAAAGCACGTGTGCACTTTATAAATGTATCAACAGAACTGAATGCAGCAATAAAACTCAAAGACACAAATAGTCATAAAGGATACATACCTGCCACACACACACGATCACTTTCTGATCGCGTTATTGCAAGAAAACAACTCTCACCACAAAAGATACCAACAACACACAAGGAACATTCCATTGTCTCTAGAATCAAAACAACCAACAACAGCATAAATGACGCAATAACAAACACAAACAATCATACGAGATATAAACAAAATGTCTCTAAAAACTCCCTCACATGATGCATTCACATTTTGCAGTAGCACATTTATTGATTAGTTGGAATTCTATCTATAAGTTAAGGTAAAATATATACCAAATCTATGAGGAATCTCTAAAAAATTATATACACCCGTCAAGGATTATATTAACTACTTTTTATTCTACTTTATCTAAAATTTTCAATGTGAGGAAAAACACTCCAACTTATAATAAAAAGGGAAATAATCTGTAGGTACCCATCATACGAATCGATAATGTGGTTAAGTTAATTTTTACTACAAAATTTTTTCTTAGTAAATTGTCCACATTTCGTAGTAAGATTTTTATATTGCCCATGTATTTTTATAATAGAATCAACGATGCATTAACTACTGTGTTGGAAATTTATTTAAGGAAAAATCCTTCCCATTTCGTAGTTAGTGAACTAAAAAACATTTACTGAATTTTTATAAGTTTTCCTTTAGCTAAGTTAATTTTCGTTGTGGTTACGAAAAATGAACTAAATTACAGTAAATTTGTTGAACTATGTGGAAGTTAAAATGGTCCTTAAATTTACAAGACACTTTTTTTTTCTGTGTGTATAATTTTGCAGCAATTGTTCACACTTGATAGAACTATCTAATTAAAATGAAATGAAGTTGAATTCGTATTTTCCAACGTTTTCGGGAGTAAAGCAAGAATGCCTGCTATCTATCAATAGTATTTCACTGAAAAAGCAGTGATCCCTTTTCCATTGCAAAATGAACTAAACTGTAGTAATATTGACCATGATTTAGCCCTTAAGTTTTTTCTACTTGTCTAGTTTATAATTCTCTTAAATTTTAGTTCATCTATAACATTGTATTTTAGTTCATATTTACAACACGATAAGATTTATATACCCCTACCAAGTTAAAAAGTCAGTATTATTTTGGTTTACTTGCTTATTTTTTGGGAAATCCGATAATAAAATTTGGTTAACAGTCTCTTTAAAATTTCGACGACTAAACTATTTTTAAGTCAACCATTCCACAGTACAGAGAAATTAAATAATTAAAGGAACAACAAACCGTTTTACTATTATGAAAATTTTCATACATTAAAATTAAACTTTCTTTAAGCAAAAGTACTTTATTATAAAAATTTATGATGAAAGTTCTTAATACAATGTTTTTGTGAATAAAAATTATGACCACGTGGAACAAGAAAGTAGTTTATTTTAACTCGATTTTTTGACATTTTGACTTTTCCTTAGTTGTTTATTCATCGTAAGTATATTTTTCACATATCTTGCTGAAAAAAATGGAAGGAGTAACGAAAATTGTTCAAATTTAACATCTAATAAAATATAATTTTTTAGCTCTTTAAATTAGCTTGTAACTTACCATATTTGGGGGCTTTTTATTAAGGAATTCAATTCAATTCTTAGATAAACGTACCTCATAAAGTTTGTACCTGAAACAATTAGAGAAATGATGAATTAACTAATACATTAACTCATAAAACTATGTTGTTATCGATGTGAAGGACATATTCTTCTTGTTAAAAGAAAGCCAAAGTTTATTAAATTATACGCTGGGGAGAAATATAGAAATATGCCCGAATCCATCTTGGAGTTGCTCTGAAATTAAATATTTTTTTTACAACAAAGAAAAACATTAAACTGGTTAAAAAAATAATAATAATAATAATTAGCAAATAATGATATAAATAAAAAAATATCCTTTTTAAAAGAAAACCACATTTTAAAAAGAATACTTACCAATTATATTAAACTATACGCTGAGGTGTAACAAACAATTTTCCAAATTCATCTGGAGTTAGTCTGAAATTGAATATTTATTTTTTACATTGAATAATAAAAATTAAATAAGATAAAGCAATTTCAATTTTTTCAGCATTTTGTCCTAAATATTGAGCATTCTTAACAACTTTTTTCTAAGCTACCGCCCTGCCAACATTTTTTGAATTTGGGGACTCTTTTGAGAATCCCCACTACGTCGAAAACAATCATATACGACATCAAAAACTCGTCGGAAAAGCGCCGTCACTATTGAGAAGTTGTACCACGCCAAGTTACTACAAAAATGTTTCGCATGAGTGCAATTATTAGGTGCCTTTATAGATCAATTTAGAACGACGCCAATAAGGGACCCTCCAAACAATCAGAAAAAGTGCATTTTAAGATAGTTGTAAAAGAATCATTGTGGTCGAGTAAAACACGTTTGTTTAGATATTTATTAATTTGATTAAACATTTACAAATTCTTAAAAATATAACATTTATACCACTATCACATTACATTTAACATAATTTTTGGCATTAATGATGATGTTGAGTTACAAGTAGCGAGTTACATGTTGCTGCGTCTATCAACCAGTGTTTTTATTCCATGGAGGCAGCGTGTCTGTAAAATATCTGAAAAACAATCACTTTATTCCATTTGGAAAATCACCAAATTGTTCACCTATATACCTTTCACAATTTTAAGCGTATAATCTATGTTTTCAGAACTTTATTTTCGTTTTTATTTAATTAAAATATAACAAGCTGGTTGCGCTTTGCGTTTCACAAAAAAAAAAATGGCTTTTTTAACAGTAGGGATGGCAAATTACTTGCATGTACTTTTTGATGTACCTTTTCATGATGGTTGAAGTGACATTTACGAGTCTGTGGTAACGATGAGGTTGAAATGGAACTTTGAAATGCTGGCAGGGCGATAATCACTTCGCCATCTTACATCTCATCGCTAAGATATTAATAACTGTCATTTAAAAGTTTTAATAAACAAACACCAATATATGTTTCAAAAAAAAAACAAAATATTCCATACCTTTATATTCCCTTGTTACATACTTGCTAAAAAGATGAAACAGCCCACGCCAACGCCAACTATACAACTTAAACATGCCAAACAAAACCAAACATTCCTACAACAACAAAAACACATGTGCCTTCATTGAAAACAACACCTCATCCAGCCAAATAAACCATTCGCGAATAATAAACACACACACACAAACCACTGAAAGAACAAAAATAAAAACAAACCCACGCTCAGATACACACAACATCCCCATCACTCGCTACCCAAGGCCGTATTCAGTGGGGGATGAGGGGGACGCTTTGACAACCCCAAAATGATAACATCGTTATACGGTGTATCGATGGTTTTTACAACCATTAAAAAGCACTGAAAAACAACATTTCATACGTCTTTCCAATTGTTTCTAGAATGCTTTAGGAGGGTTAGAATTATAATTTTACAGTACCTTAAAACCGCTATTGAAACAAAACAAAATACGTTGAATATTTTATTGTTATATTTATATTAGTGTTTCACACTTTACAAAGGAACATCAGAAAACTTAACAATTAATAGGAAAAATACATAATTAAGATTAAGATTGACATTTCTAACTGGTAAAAAAATGTTAATATGGTTTTCACGTTGGAAATAATAGACTCCTCCCTTTTTTGAAGTTATAAAGTAAACTTCTCCGTACACTGCAAATTTCATTCTTCAACTCATTTTTTATCTCTCCAATTTCGTCCTTAATAGCCCTTAACTCTCTTCTAACTTCATCCCTGAATGAAGCTACATAGACAGATAAAGAAAAACATTTGTTGATAATGGCCTCTATTAGGCGAAATACATTTCCTTATTCTCGTCATCCTTATTTACGGAATGGGATGGCATACTGTGGTCCTCCGTCTCGAAAAAAATCCAAATTATCATCTATAGCATCTGTAAAGTGAAAAATGAATTAAAACAATTATATCAATTAAGGATTTCAAAATGTACCTCTTCTGTGTTTTAGCTTTTGTCGCTTTGCTTGATTCTTTCCTACGAAAGGCATCGTTCCAATGGAGTCCAACCTTTTATCAGTGTCTGTAGAAACAAATTGAAAATATAAAGAAATGAATTCTTTATTGCACGACATTTTTCTTACCTTCAGTTGTATCAAGGGTGTTAATTTTCCTTTTGTTAAGATTTTGAGACATTTTACCAATATTTATTCTTTATTTTATTTTCTTATTTCGAAGTGACGCTTGTTATCGCCGTTATAACTGTTTCACGTTTGTTTATGAATTGTTGTTTCTTGTACACAGAGTTGCATTTTTTCAGTGTTACCAACTTAAATTCCTAAATTATACAAAGAAAATTCCCGACACTAAAGGTGAGTATTTAGTTCGAGTTTAACCGCTAATTTTCACTAAAGTGAAAACTAAATGAGTAAAAAATGTCATAAAATTATACATATTCGTCGCAGATTTCATTATAACTTGATGGGGAATATCCCAAAGCAAATTTTCACAAAGTTTGTATTCCTTAAGATGGATTATTAAAGAAAAGTAATCGTGAAAAATTACGATTTTAGCGGCTAAACTCGAACTTAATACCCACCTTTAGCCGCTAAAAACGCAATTTTTTCACGATTACTTTTCTTTAATCATCCATTTTAAGGAATACAAACTTTGTGAAAATTTGCTTTGGGCTTTTCCCCATCAAGTTATAATAAAATTTGCAACAAATATCATGCATTTTTCTTACTGATTTAGTTTTCACTTTAGCGATTTTAGCGGCTAAACTCGAACTTAATACTCACCTTTGGTCGCATTTTTTCACTAAAGTGAAAACTAAATCTTAAAAGGCATTAAATTATGCATATTTGTTGCATTTTTCTTACTGATTTAGTTTTCACTTTAGCGATTTAAGCGGCTAAACTCGAAGTTAATACTCACCTTAACATGTGGAAAAAAAGTAATTATGTCTAACAAAATTTCTTCAATTAGTCGATAAATAAGTACTTATATTTGGGTTTTGGCGTGATGCCAGCGTTTTGTTTAGTTAAAACTTTCTACAATTGCCTCATTTGTAAAATTAACCAAAATTGTTGTTCCTAGTGGTTTCACTGTTAATGTACATATTCACTTTATATGATAAAGGAACATTATTCTATTATAAATCAATTCATATCAACAATAATACATCCATTACTCATTAAAAACCATTGGACATTGATGGAACATGCATTTTCAACGAAAATTATATGGAAAATTTACTATTTAAAAACCGTCAATTAATTTGTTTAGCAAGCGTTGTTTCAACGTTGGCTTCCAACGCTGTTACAACGCTCAATATTTATAACCATCGTAAATTTCTGACTGGGTACCTATAAAACTTGCACAAATCATAGAATACTAGTTGAATAGCCCGTCAAACGACGGTCGAAAAAAACAAATTGTTTTTGTTCTCGCACCACAAATTTCATTTTTGGAAAATGTCTTTCTGCTTTTTATTTGTGTTTGTTGTTCTTTTTGTGAACATGACTCGCTTTGTTTGGCCATAGCAACAATAACGAAACAGCCAAACACACATGTGTAAATGAAATGGCGCAAAACCTGCGAAAAGAACCTGCCTAATTCAGCGATGGAAGCACTTGGAGGGTGCAATAAAGAGATATTTCCAAACGTGCATATTCTTTTAAAAATTTTGGTCACTTTGCCAGTTACTCAGGGATGGAAAATACAATTTTTAAGAAAGTACAAAAATTTTTTTTATTATTTTTTTTATTATTTTTTGAGCGGAAAGGTACTTTTTACTAAATTTCAACAAAAATTTCACTGGAAAATTATTGTCAAGAGACTAAATTTTAAAGAAAATAAAATTTTGACAAAATTTTCTATATAAATAAAATTTTGCAAAAATTTTCTATAGAAATAAAATTTTGCAAAAAAAATCCTATAGAAATAAAATTTGTACAAAATTTTCAATTGAAATAAATTTTTGACAAAATTTTCTATAAAAATAAAATTTTGCAAAAATTCTATATAGAAATAAAATTTTGACAACATTTTCTACCGAAATAAAAAATCGATAATATAGAATCACATTCTTTTTTCGACTAAAACATTCTTGAAGTTCAATAAAATCCGGTTTTTGACTATGTCTTTTACAAAATCGAGATTTTCTTCCCACATGAACATGTTTGTTTTGCCATATTTGTAAAAGGCTATTAGCAAATAAGGTTGATAAAGACTTTCTCAAAATATTAAAATATTTTGTCAAAGCTATTGTACCATAAATCTGATATCGACTCAAAAATGTCTACACAAAAGGTACTAAATCATTCGCGGGGGTACTACGGTACTGACCGGGGTGAAAAAGTATTGCAAAAAGTACAATAGTACTGCATTTTCCATCCCTGCAGTTACTACGTACTCATCCGAACTTTCATTTTCAACAATGAAGAGATTAAAGACGTATCTTAGAAATTCGACTAGCGAGAGTAGACTCAATGGATTGGCATTAATGTCGGTTCATCGCCGAATAAATGTGCCGACTGAAGAAGTAATTGATTGATTTGCTGCCCAAAAAGCCCGTCGGCTCAATTTAATATTATAAAAATATTGTATACATACACGGATAAAAAAGACTGTTTTTCATATGTTTGGCTATAAACATTATATGTTTGGAACACACATTTTTAAACACAATATTTTTGAGTGCAAGCATATAATGTTCATAAACTAGCATAACATGTTTGGGACATATATGTTAATATGTTAGAACATATTATGTTTGGGACATAAAATGTTTTTAAATATAATATGCTTGGATGCAAACATATATTAATTTAGAAATAGCCTATAAACATATATGTGTTTAGTAGCTTGGAGCGCTATTTAACAGGGAGCGATATTGAATTAAGTTCGTGGTTGTTGCTTGTTATTACAAAATTAACATTTTATTTTTCCTTGGGCAATTGATCAGCTACTTCTTTGATCCTTACAAACTGTGTGGTCCGCTGTTCGAATCCCCGTCCGGCAAAAGGTAAATTTAAAATAAAAAAATCATAAAATTGAATAATTTCTTCTACAATGTTTGTATTGCACAAAAAGGTGCTAAGAACTAAAAAATCTCGTGGAAGTGAGAAAGATGTTGGGGAATATACAATTAGGCAGAAACAAAATTTTGAGCATTCAGGTCGAAAACCTATGTTGTTAGCACCTATATTACCTGTTTATTTTCATAATTCATTATGATTGTAAATATATAAATAAATAAATAAAATTTTGAGCACAATATTGTTTGGGAGATTTTTTTAAGCATATAATATTTTTGGGTGCAAAATGCTTCCAAACATATTATATGTTCACATAAAAACATATTGTTTTTTGGAAGACAACATTATTGAATTTGGATGCAAAAATACAAAATGTTTGGAACTTAGACTACCCAAACATATATTGTTTAGACCAATATGCTTTCAAACATATTATATATTGGAAGAGATCAAACATATAAATGTTTGGGCAATACCCAAAAATGTATATGCTTGAAGCAAAATATGTTTGGGAGTATATGTTACAGAGGCGATTTTTTGTGAGGGTGTACCTATGCATAAATAAAATTTTCTACACATGAGATTATATGAATATTTTTTTTAAAGTATTTTCTCATACAAAAACTCTTTATAGTAAATTACACTTATTATTTAGAAAGTATTTTACATTTCATAAGTAGTTTTATAGTATGACGAAATAATTTTTAACTACCAGTTAAGAAAATTTTTAAGGAAATTTCCATCGTATTTTGTAGGCTATGAACTAAACGATTGCTACTTAAAATTTGTAAAATTTCCTTTCGAGTAGTTAATTTTCGTTAAAGATACGAAAAATGAACTAAAATTCTGGAAAATTCTTGTAATAAATTATTGTAAAAATCTGCTTAAATTTACCAGGCACTTTTTTTCTGTGTTGATAGAAGTGGTTTGGCGAAAACTTGTCTAAACATAACTTGGAAGAACTATATTGAGAACCTAACCTACATTGAGAAAAGTTCCTGGCGCTTTGTAGATCGATACAAACGTATGGAGCTTAGATATAGGGATAAGGTATATCTGTATTTCTCGTTGAGAATTTTACAATTTCCCGACGACACGCCGAATTATGCTATTGCAATTACACTTGGGTTATATTGAAGAATAAATATTCGATTATGGAAGCAATACAAACCCACATATTCTTCCAAAAAAGAAAGTAGTTACAAAAAAATATTTTAGTATAAAGAAAAAGTAATGAAATAAAGCTCATTTTATTCGAAATATATTTAACTAACTGTTTCTAGACCAAAACTGTGATTTTTGTCCCATTTTTATTTTTTATGAATAAAAAAAAAAATTAATTTAATGTTTTTTTTTTTTTTTTTTTTTTTTTTTTAACTTGAACGATATCTCTAAAACTGCTTGGAAATTGAAAAACAATGTAAGCTCGGCTTAAAGAGAATATTGATTGGGAGTTTCATATTTTTCTTTCTAATTTAATTCATTGGAATTTCAAGTTATTCCAATATATGTAGCGGAAGTGCTTTAATTTTGAACATAACGATATATCTCGATGTCGAGCTGATAGAAAAAAACCAAGTGCAGATTTGGATTCAGCGTCCCAAATAACCTTAAACAACATTCAGTTCTTAATCATTATATGAATCTGACAATTAATTTGAAATTGCAATGAAGTATTTAGTTTTTTGAATTGTATAACTAAAAAGTCAAATAAAATTAATTAAAATTAAACTAAAACACTAAACTAACTACTTCCCGAAATCTACCAAAATATTAGGCTTATATATTGAATAACATTTGCAAAAGTTAGGAAGCCCGACTAATATACAGATGGTCATGTGTTGCTGCGGATACAAAATTATGGACATAACATAGGTTAGGTTTTTTCTTTTTTTCTTTCTTTTATTCTTAAACATTAAAAATACATTGTTTAAGTTATAATACTACAACTTGTCTATTTTCAAAATGACTAACCAGTAGTTTTTTCATATTGATATAAAAATTTACGGAGTTAAAGTATCAAATTGTGGCTTGTTGATTGAATCGAAATTTCAAATCATGTGGTTTATATCTCTGAAGTCTTCTGTTAGATATATGTTGTAAAAGATGTGGTATTTCTGACTTTTTTTGTGACTTATCAGTCTCATTTAATGCGCTTCTGCTTGATGATAGATTTCTGCTCTCACTGTTTTTATATTCAGATCCCTATGCAGATCGTTGTTCTTTATATACCACGGAGCGTCCACTATATCTCTCAACACTCTGTTTTGAAATTGTTGAATCATATCTATGATTTGATTTTTAGCGCAACCCCATAGTTGTAGACAATACTTGTTTGTACACCATTAGTTTATTTGGAATTGACAAATTAGATTTTCTCCGAAGTAACCATTTTATTTCCAATGCCTTTTTCTTACCCTTTATGTGCTCCTTCAATTTCAGCTTTTCATCAAGTGTCATACCAAGATATTTCGCTGAATCAGCTCTAGGTACTTCTTGATCTTTAATATATTAGTTTAGTTTTTATTAGTTTTTTTTAGTTTAGGTTTTATCTATTTCTGTGTAAAGTTGACATGCACAGATTTTGAACTGTTTAATTTTAGACCCCATTTGTCCATCCAGTTATCAATATAGTAGTTTGCAGTTTGGTTGTTGCCATTATCACTGCGTCGTCAGCAAAAGTGCTTATTATGCAATCTTCCTGAGGCTGAAGGTCATATGTATTATATAGAGCATAGGACCCAATATGCTACCTTGCGGTACTCCGCGATAAAATCGGTCTTTTAAATACGATTCCAGCAAAAGGCAGTAGTTGCTGGGTAAAATGCTTTTCAATTTGTGTATTAATGACGGGTGTACTACTCCGTCAAATGCTTGTGATATGTCTAAAAAGACTGCATAACATACCTCCCTTCTCTCAAAAGTGTCTTCAAATGCCGTGTCCGTCAAATGCTTGTGATATGTCTAAAAAGACTGCATAACATACCTCCCTTCTGTCAAAAGTGTCTTCAATGGCATGAGTTATTCTGTGAATTTGCTCTATTGTAGAGTGCCCTTTTCGGAAGCCAACTTAATGATTAGGAATGATTTTTTCACGCTCGAAATATGAGTTGAGTCGTTTACATACAATTTTAGGTTAGGTAGCAGCCCGATTTATTGTCAGGCTCACTTAGACCACAGGCTCACTTAGACCACATTAACTAAAAGTACCTAATACATATGGGCACTTCTAGTTTTAACCACTGAACCTACTCGATTTTTTTCTTTTGTTGAACCAACCAGATTTTTCCAAAAAAAATTAGCAGACTGCTCAACTGGCGATTTTTTCCTAATCACATCTATGTTGTCTTTATGTTTATTTCTCTTCATATTATTAATTTAAATTTTGTCTTTATGTATTTATATTTGTATATAGGTTGGTTTGTCCCACTGGTAATGAGCACAAACCTAGTGAATATTGTCCACCAGTTCCACCACACAGAAATGCAACTAATCTTTCTAATGGCTTGAATCATAACAAAAAAGTAAGTACAATTTTTACCATGAGAATTTTATTATTATTCTATTTCAATTTTAGCAAATTTCCACCACAAAAAGAAATGGGTTACCAATGGGTACAAAAAACAATATATTACCCCAAATGCAGCCATCATTGTTAGTTGATAAAAAAAGTGCGGTGGGAAATTCGTCGAGAAAAGAAGAAAAACATAACGCCGAAAAACTTGTTGAGTGTGGATTACACAAATCGAACGCATTTCAATTTGATTCACTAACTCCCAGTAAGAAATTTTTGAGTTCGGTGAAACCAAATATGAGGAATGGAAATGTAATAAAAGGTAGGTTATAAAAACACACTTAAAATGTGTTCTGGCCAACACTATACACCGTCATAGACCTGAAAAATGTACACGAACATTTCTTTTGTGTAGGCTTAGTGTACAGCCATCGTATGCAAAGTTAGAAGTTTTTATTTATAACAAATAAATAACAGATCTGAAACTTTAATATGTTTTTTATAAATATTTGCAAATTTTATTGGGAAAGTCACTTATATATGTCAGAAACCACGAGTTTAAAAATCCATCTAAAATTTGAACCGAAATTTCCTCTGATTGGTGTATAAATTTTGGGGTTGTTTTAATCAGCTGATTTTCAGTGTGTTCGAAAGTATAATGTTGCCATAATTTTTAAAAGTTAACACAAAAAAGTTTTAAGCAAAATTATCTTTAATTTTTGTGAATACTATCCGCTTTCCTAAACAAATCAAAGGTCTTTTTGAAAATATAAGGTAATTAAATTATAACTTTTACAAAATCAATGGGCTAAGAAAAGTGAATTTTACCAAATTTATTGCATGAAAAATATGGCATCTTCAATTCTGCAAAGTGTTCTTGGTGCACAAATCACTGAGCAAATTAAAAAAAAAAACCTAACGCCGCCAATATCTTTCTGCACATGGAGGCCGCCACGATAGAAAATTTGTTTGCAATATTATTGTAAATATTTAAGCAATACAAATGAGAAAAACCTTAACAGAATAGTTAATTATGCCCACTATAATTAAATTTCCTTTAACGTATGGATGTTAAAAACTGTTTGACCAAAACCAAAATTAAAACTTCTCCGCCGTCAAAAACAAAAACGAGAACGACACGGCGATCGTTTGTTCATGAGTAACATTGAGGTCGTTTGTTCATGAGTAACATTGAAAAAAAAAACAAATCAAAACAGATTTGAAGCATCACGCAATTGTCTCCTTTTTCCTGATAAATTGCTCTTGTCCTTACATTATTCACTGCTAACAAAAATCCGGCGGGCATTTTATAGCTTTGAGTTACGCACTTACTTTTAATTTTTTATGTTTATACCGGCAAAATATGTTTTGTTTATAATTTCTGTCTGCAAATAATATGGCTTGCAGAAAAAATCAGCTGTCACATTTTTCGATTAAAAGTCCGAAAAAAGTGTTCACACGTGTGACTCAGAACAACTAACTTTGTGTGTGGTGTGTAGAAAGTGTATAGTGTGGTGCACAATGCGGTGTGACCCAGAACAGACATGATTGCCTACCGCTTGCATTATTGTTTCATATACTTGTTTTTGATGTTCATTCAGCAACGTCACATTATTTCGAACGAATTCCTGCAATGTATCAACATTGTATTGCAGCTTTCGATTTAATTATTGGTTGAATGCATCGTGCATAGATCGATTTGGCGCAATCATTCCTAATTCAATCAGTAGCTTGTTTGCAATAGTCAAGCATTGATCATCAATCAGAATCAATCTTTCATTGTAGATTTCATCGGTTATTTGGATATCAGGATTATTCGTTTAAATGCGCAAGCGATACAAAATATCTTCACATATGTAGTCTTTGTATTTGTTCCATAACTGAATTGGTTGTGAAGGAAAACATATGATGATAATTGCGAAAAGCGTTCGTATTTGGTACGCATTTGATGAAATAACTGAATCCGCAAGTGTTAAATCCCATTGAGAGTCCAGCAAATCCATTAATTGACATGCTTCTCGATGTGTTTGACATTGATGCCCATTCACAGTCTTCAAATGCGCGAAGGATTTTAGTGCACGAACATTAACCAACAGCAGTCGTAACTAAAAACATTCATCGTTTCTAGGATGAACAGTATACATGCGACCTAGCGCATCAGTGGAAAACATATGTTGCCAATCTGGAACTGGGGTTCCTTGTTTGCGTCGTTGGAATTTCTTTGTTGATTGATTCCAAGTGTAATTCTTGGGCATTTCAACGCACATCAGCGTCGCTGCGATCTGTTTCACACATTGCAAAGAAGCCTTTTGTGGCATACTTGCACAAATATTTGATTGATTTGGCCGAATGACAACTCTCAGGGGCAATATGTTATGGTACAATGAATTCATTTCCGATCTCAATATCTTGATTTTTGACTTTAGCTTTAATAGTTCGACCATTAACTTCTTTTGAACGCCGACGATAAACTGGATATCGTTCCCCGTACCTGTTTCAGCAACTAACGGTCGCGGATATCGTTTTGTGCACTTTCCATCAGCCATGCAAGGCGATAATGGATTTACGAGGGCAGTTCGGAAACTTCTTAGCCTAGCACAAAAAGCGCGGTATAGACAGAAAAAAGTTAAGTGTTTTGGAAACTTCCATCTCTGTTATGATCACATGTTAAATTTTGTTTCGATCTGGCAACTCCTTCATATAGAAACAGGTGTTCAAACAAGACACATCCGCAATTTTTTTACAATGGAAAAATTAGAAATGCATGCAGTCATTAAATATTCACAAAAAAAAGTTTTATCGGGACAAGAAATTCATAATGATATGGTGAATGTGTTAGGTGAAAGTGCTGAATTTAACCGTGGTCGTACAAGCATTGAAGATGAACCGAGTAGTGGACGTCCAAAAACAGCAACAACAACAGTAGCCAAAGTGCATGATATGGTATTAAATGACCGACGAATAAAAGTGCGCGAAATTGCTAATATCATGGGCATCTCAAATGATTTAATTTTGCATGAAGAACTACAGTTGAAAAAGCTTTCTGCAAGATGGGTGCCGCATTTGTTAACAGTCGATCAAAAACGCATAAGAATGAACATTTCTCAAGCTTGTTTGGATCGTTTTAAGCGAAATAAAATGAATTTTAAGCGTCGTTTCATTCCAGAGACAAAAGAACAATCCAAACAATGGAATGAAGCTGCGGGAAGTGCCCCAAAGAAGGCAAAACCAATTCAATCGGCTGGTAAGGTTATGGCAACGGTTTTTTGGGACTTCAAAGGTATTTTATTGATTGACTATCTCCAAAAGGGTAAAACAATAAATTCAGAGTAGGTTAGGTTAGGTTAGGTGGCAGCCCGATGTATCAGGCTCACTTAGACTATTCAGTCCATTGGTGAACTTCTCTCTTATCACTGAGTGCTGCCCGATTCCATGTTAAGCTCAATGACAAGGGACCTCCTTTTTAAAGCCGAATCCGAACGGCGTTCCACATTGCAGTGAAACCACTTAGAGAAGCTTTGAAACCCTCAGAAATGTCACCAGCATTACTGAGGTGGGATAATCCACCGCTGAAAAACTTTTTGGTGTTCGGTCGAAGCAGGAATCGAACCCACGACCTTGTGTATGCAAGGCGGGCATGCTAACCATTGCACCACGGTGGCTCCCAATTGCAAGCATTCTTTCACGCGAATAATGCTGTGCAGAAATTGATGCGGTTCATCTAATGTTGGCATCATTGAATCGTACAAAGGATATATTTGTCCTTGTGTCTGTATTTGCAAACACTCATTTATTGAAGAAATACGGTATATCAGGCTCACTTAGACTATTCAGTCCATTGTGATACCACATTGGTGAACTTCTCTCTTATCACTGAGTGCTGCCCGATCCCATGTTAGGTTAGGTTAGGTTAAAGTGGCAGCCCGATTAAGATTCAGGCTCACTTAGACTATTCAGTCCATTCCCAGTCAGAAAAAACCATCGGAAAAGCGTTGTGAACGGTTGATAAAAAAGCGTTGTTACAACCCCAAAATGATAACATCATACCACGGTGTATCGATTGTATTTAACAACGTTTTCAAAGCGTCATGAAAACAATATTTTATACGCTTTTCCGATGGTTTAACGAACGCTTTGACAACCCCAAAATGATAACATCGTTATACGGTGTATCGATGGTTTTTACAACCATTAAAAAGTACTGAAAAACAACATATCATACGTCTTTCCAATTGTTTCTAGAATGCTTTAGGAGGGTTAGAATTATAATTTTACAGTACCTTAAAACCGCTATTGAAACAAAACAAAATACGTTGAATATTTTATTGTTATATTTATATTAGTGTTTTACACTTTACAAAGGAACATCAGAAAACTTAACAATTAATAGGAAAAATACATAATTAAGATTAAGATTGACATTTCTAATTGGTAAAAAAATTATTTTAACATGGTTATTATTACATTTGTTGATAATGGCCTCTATTGGGCGAAATACATTTCCTTACTCTCGTCATCCTTATTTACAGAATGGGATGGCATACTGTGATCCTCCGTCTCGAAAAAAAACCCATGTTATCATCTATAGCATCTGTAAAGTGAAAAATGAATTAAAACAATTATATCAATTCAGGATTTCAAAATGTACCTCTTCTGTGTTTCAGCTTTTGTCGCTTCGCTTGATCCTTTCCTACGAAAGGCATCGTTCCAATGGAGTCCGACCTTTTATCAGTGTCTGTAGAAACAAATTGTAAATATAAAGAAATGAATTCGTTATTGCACGACATTTTTCTTACCTTCAGTTGTACCAATGGTGTTAATTTTCCTTTTGTTAAGATTTTGATACATTTTACCAATATTTATTCTTTATTTTATTTTCTTATTTCGAAGTGACGCTTGTTTTCGCCGTTATAACTGTTTCACGTTTGTTTACGAATTGTTGTTTCTTGTACACAGAGTTGCATTTTCAGTGTTACCATCTCAAATTCTTAAATTATACAAAGAAAATTCCCGACACTAAAGGTGAGTATTAAGTTCGAGTTTAGTCGCATTTTTTCACTAAAGTGAAAACTAAATCTTAAAAGGCATAAAATTATGCATATTTCATGCAGATTTCATTATAACTTGATGGGGAATAGTACAAAGCAAATTTTCACAAAGTTTGTATTCCTTAAAATGGATTGTTAAAGAAAAGTAATCGTGAAAAAATTGCGATTTTAGCGGCTTAACTCGAACTTAATACCCACCTTAAGCCGCTAAAATCGCAAATTTTTCACGATTCACTTTTCTTTAATAATCCGTTTTAGGGAATACAAACTTTGTGAAAATTTGCTTTGGGCTTTTCTCCATCAAGTTATAATAAAATTTGCAACAAATATGTATAATTTTATGCATTTTTCTAATTGATTTAGTTTTCACTTTAGCGATTTAAGAGGCTAAGCTCGGAAGTTAATACTCCCCTTAACATGTGAAAAAAAAAGTAATTATGTCTAACAAAATTTCATTCCGAGCAACAGGGGAAAACACACTATGCACACTCTGCAATTTGCAGGAATTAGAAAATTTGCCGCACTTTGTGGGAATATTTCCTGTCCTCAAAGATATAAGACAAAGGGTTTTTGGAAGAGCTATCTTAACGCACGAAGAAATCATTGAAATTCCAGACGGAAAATTCCATTATGATTGGGCGAATCTTATTGCATACCTCAAATCTGCAACCCTGTATCGTAAATTCATAATTAATGAATACCAATGAGTCAAACATTGTACTATTTAACATACACATAAATTGATAATTTGTCGCACCGGCTCACGACATCATTGTCACAGCCGTAAAATCTTTCTTTCAGTACAAATAATATAACGTTACATATAATAGATGCATAAAGTAAAATGAATTTATATATTTTATGTTATTTCTGAATAAAGAATATTACTACTACTACTAACAAAATTTCTTCAATTAGTCGATAAATAAGTACTTATATTCGTTTAGTTAAAACTTTCTACAATTGCCTCATTTGTAAAATTATCCAAAATTGTTGTTCTAGTGGTTTCACTGTTAATGTACATATTCACTTTATATGATAAAGGAACATTATTCTATTATAAATCAATTCATATCAACAATAATACATCCATTACTCATTAAAAACCATTGGACATTGATGGAACATGCATTTTCAACGATAATTTTATGGAAAATTTACTATTAAAAACCGTCAATTAATTTGTTTAGCAAGCGTTGTTTCAACGTTGGCTTCCAACGCTGTTACAACGCTCAGTATTTATAACCATCATAAATTTCTGACTGGGTTGTGATACCACATTAACTAAAAGTACCTATTACATATGGGCACTTCCAAGATTGTTCCAAAAACATTAGCAGACTGCTTAAGTTCACGTTTTCAAGGTCCGCCAGTAATCTGAAGCTATATGCCCCTAAAATTTGCTTACGCCTTACACAAAATGCAGGACACTCACACACGAGGTGTTGTAATTGATTCATTTTCCTCCGCATCATGACAGCTCATACAATAGTCATTATACTTCGCACCAATAGTTTTTGCAAAATCGCCTATCAGGCAGCGACCCGTTATAGCAGATATCAGGAGTGATATCTGGCGTCTCGAGAACACTATCATATCTAGTGTGCGGTTTAAGTTTAAATGGGACCATATTTGCTTAGTGTCGTTACAACCCTTACAATTCTCCCATCGAACATTTGCTATCATGACAGCCTTCTCACGCAGTAAGAGCTTGCAGGTAGCCAGAGGCATACCAACAGATTCTAGTTCCCCTGGAATATGTAAGGTAGTTCCTAGCATGCTAGCTCATCTGCTTCGCAGTTCCCCGGTATATTCCTATGGCCAGGCACCCATATTAGGTGAATATTGTGCTGCTCAGCCATCTCATTGAGAGATTTGCGGCAGTCGATTTTCGAGTTGAGGAACACAGAGTCCAAGGATTTTATTGCAGGTTGACTGTCTGAGTATATATTAATGTCAATATTGCTTGGAGCATTACTTCTCAGCCAATTCACCACTTCTCTTATTGCTAATATTTCAGCCTGAAAAACACTACAGTGAGCAGGTAATCTTTTCGCTATTCGAAGTTCCAGATCTTGGCCATCCAATTTGGAGCCATCAGTGTAGAAATCTATATATCTTTTATTCCCCGGGGTCCGTGTACACCACGCCTCACTGTTGGGAATTAGAGTCTCAAACTTTTTGTCGAAAAGTGGTCTCGCCAAAGTGTAATCCACTACGTTAGCCACATCTGGCATTATTTTGAGGACCGAACTATGACCGTAACTTTTTTCCGACCACAGCGATAGCTCGCGCAACCGCACAGCCGTTGTTGCAGCTGACAGTTTGGCCAAAATGTTTAAAGGCAATAGATGCAGTATGACATTAAGGGAGTTTGTTCCTGTCTTGCTGAGTGCACCTGAGATACACAAGCACGCCATACGCTGAACTTTGTCTAAACTTGTTGGCTGGTGAAGTGCCGGCCACCAGACTACAACACCATATAGCATTATAGGTCTAACCACTGTCGTGTATAGCCAATGCACAATTTTTGGTTTTAGTCCCCACTTTTTCCCTATTGCATTTTTCCACGAGTATAAAGCTATCGTTGCTTTCCTCGCCCTTTCTTCAATATTAAGCTTAAAGTTCAGCTTCCTGTCCAAAATAACGCCAAGGTATTTTGCACACTCACTAAAGGGAATTTCAATACCCCCTAAGGAAATGGGCCTAACCGTGGGAGTTTTGCGATCTTTGCAGTACATGACTAGTTCTGTCTTTGCAGGACTTACCCCAAGACCATTATCTTTCGCCTATTTCTCAGTCAGCCGGAGGGCTCTCTGTATAATATCTCTAACTGTTGATGGGAATTTTCCCCTGACTGCTAGCGCCACATCATCTGCGTATGCCACCACTTGTATCCTTTCTTTTTCTAGGGAAACCAGAAGGTCGTTTATAGCAACATTCCAAAGAATTGGTGATAGAACTCCTCCTTGAGGAGTGCCTCTGTTCACATACCTTTGTATGTTTGCTTGTCCTAGTGTGGCTGAAATGCGTCTCTTCCTTAGAAGTTCGTCTAACAGCCTAAGTATACCTGGATCAACATTCAGAGTTGTCAGTCCATTTAATATCGAGCTCGGATGGACGTTATTGAACGCCCCTTCGATGTCTAGAAACGCCACGATTGTGTATTCTTTGACAGATAGTGAGCTTTCAATAAAGCTGACTAGTTCATGTAATGCGGTCTCAGTAGACCTGCCCTTCGAGTATGCATGTTGTCGTTTCGAGAGCAAACTTGAATCGACGCTAGTTCTAAGATAAATATCTATCATCCTCTCCAGAGTCTTAAGTAGGAATGATGATAAGCTGATTGGTCGGAAATCCTTCGCATTCGAGTGAGAGGCTTTTCCCGCTTTAGGTATGAAAACGACTTTTGATTCCCTCCACTTTCCTGGAATATATGCTAAGGTGATACATCCTATATCTATCGCCGACAACCAGGGGATAATTCTGTCGGCCACCGCTTGTAACTCCGCCGGAGTAATTCCATCAGGTCCGGGGGATTTGAATGATCCAAGGCTATTTAACGCCCATTTCATTCTAGATTCTGATACAATTTCCTCGATAGCAAACGACCGCTGAGCCACTGTGGCACCGCCAGTACATGGTTCAACCGTATGATTTCCGGGAAAATGTGTGTCCAATAGTACCTCCAGCGTCTCCTCACTGGACGTTGTCCAATTGCCCTCCGATGTTTTAATGAAACCTGGAGCGGAGCTCGTGGATGCTAGCACCTTCCGTAGTCTGGAAGCCTCGGACGTATTCTCAATGCTGCTGCAGTAATCATTCCAAGAGTTATGCTGAGCCTTTCTCAGTTCTCGCTTGTATCCTCTCAGATTCTTCTTGTAAGCGTCCCAATCCACAGGAGCTCTGGTGGACTTTGCTTTGTTAAAGAGCTTCCTGCACGATTTCCTCATATTACCTAACTCCGACCACCATGGTGGTCTAGATTTCCCCCCTTGGCTTCCCTCTAGGGCATGCAGCTTTCAGTGAAATGTTGAAGGCCTTAGTAATCCTCTCTTCTGCGTGTTCGATAACTTGCACAGTGCTCATATTTGCCTCTGGTATTTCCGGTATCATCATATTGAACGATTCCCTATACCTATTCCAGTCAGATTTCCTAACATTTGGCGGAAATATGGTCTTGGTGGTATGAACATCAAATTTGAAACTGATGTAGCGATGATCTGAGAAGCTGTGTTCACTTAAAACCTGCCACTCAGATATCATTTCATTCAGTTCTTGCGAGGCCAAGATGACGTCCAAAACCTCTTGCCTGTTTTTAGTAACAAAGGTTGGGGCATCTCCCTTATTGCAAACTACCAAATTAGTACGCAAAATAAACTCTAGGGGTGACTCTCCTCTTGTATTAATGTCACCACTTCCCCATATACTATGATGTGCATTTGCATCGCATCCCATAATGAGTTTTGTCTTTGTTTTCAATGACTCCTCAACTAAGGTGGTAACGGCACATGGAGGCATCTCCCTATCATGTCCCATGTAGACCGAAGATACCCAATATTTGCATTTGGCTATTTCTAAACTGACAACGACAGTGTCTGTATTGCACATTGAAGGAAGCAGAAACAAGTTGAGCTCGTTTTTAGCAATTGTACAGGCTCGATTTACATCATTACCAGTATACTGCAATAGTTTGAACCCCGGAGTACTTAATTAACATATTTTGTTTCTATAAACATATGGTTCTTGAATAAGAACTATATCTATGTCCCCTTTCATCAGGAGAACTTTTAAGGCAGCACATGCAGCCTTACAATTGTGAAGATTTATCTGGAGGATCCGTAGGACCATCGAGATTTTCAACAACCGTCACATCAGCCGTTTCAATCGAGTCATCAAGAATATCCTCTTCAGAGATCTCGGTGACTCTCGCAATAACCATATTTTCAAGTTTGGTGAGTTTTGAGGCAGTAGAAACCTCCTCTTGCATATGGTGACTATCCAAGTCTGCATATATATTTCATTATTTTTTGAATTATGCAATAGACAAATAAATTTGGTTCTTGTCATTTGTGTTTTGTTCTAACATAACTTACAAATACAACTACTATCAATAACAACTATAGGGTGAAAAAAAATAAATTATATAAATCATTATCTTCCTTATAATAATAACCATGTTAGCATGTTCCTTCTAATATGTAGATGCGCCTAGATTTCCAATAAATCAGCAGCCTGTAAGCTAAATTAGTTTTTCTGAAAGTAAACAGAATAATTTGAATTTAATTTTGTTCAATTACAAGTTAATTTTGTTAAACATTACCTGCATAGAATATCAAGTTCAATTCTTAGTTCCAGGTTGCAGATTTATTATCTTCTTTTGCAGTTGTAGTCTTTTAGCATAAAAAGGTGTATTAAGGAGCTCGGTAATTTAATTTTAGTAACAATTCTTTTCCAAAATTTCCACACATTAAAATCGTCTATTAAAATTTGAACCAATCAAAGACAAAAATAATGGGAAAGCAATGTAATATTTGGTATTATATTGATGATACTTTGCAAAGTCTGGAAATAGAAAAAAATATAAATGGAAAATACATATTTTTATTATTATCGGATATTTTTCATATTTTTAAATCCAAAAGAAAGAACTTTTTTACCATTACATAATTCAGCTCATTAGTTTATATACCAGATATACTGCTCTCTACTTGGGTTCAAACTGAAAAAGGCAGGTAAAACAAAAATGCAATTTAATGCCAACGCTACTTCGCAACTTCAAGGTGAATCTTCCAACAAACCCATACCGCTCTTGGTTTTAAGAAAACTAGGAGTGAAAAAGTTTATAATTTTAAAATCAATACGGTACCCACTTTTTTATTGCAAACATATTATTATATATTTGATAAAATGATGGAGTTGATGGCATTGATTGGTCAATTTCACGAAATAAAATTGGTCACTAAAAGAAATGAATAAAAAATATATTATTTTAGTCCGTTTAATGTAAACAGGCTTCAATGGAAAACGGTATTCACATTTCACAATTTCTTACCTTCAATAAACGTAGATTGTTTTCCATTTTTACAATACCACAAAACACAAACACAGGTAATTTCAAATGCGTTCTGTCATATATTTTTTTCAAACCTTTACCACGTGTCCGTTTGTTGTTGCACACTTTATTTATTTCAACCCTTTGCTATAATTTGTTGTTGCGTTCAAAATATTTATGCACACATTTTGAATGCAGCAGACAGAATGTCGCCAATCATGTTTTTAAATTTACGCGAAAAACAAAAACCCAACCGTTCGTTACGAGTTACTTCCACGGACTGATCTCTCCATCATACATTGTTGAATAAATACCCATTCTCTTGTTCTCTTTTCGCTCTTTCCATTGCTCAAAATTATTCAGTTTCAATCATAAAGGTGATTGGATCAAACACATGTGTAATTGGAAACGGAAAAAATTTCAATCACGTTTGTAATTGAAAATTATTTCCGAATTGATTAACAAATTGATTGAATCAATTAGTATTTTAATTGGAAACGTAACAAATATCAATCATTTTTGTAATTGGTTTTTATTCGGATTTGATTAAATAATTAATTGAATCAATTAACATATTAATTGAATCCGTTTCCAAATTCAATTAAGTGTTTAATTGAAAAAATTTTGGTGATAATTTTTTGTGTGTATATACAATTTTTGGCGAAGTCTTTTATCACAACATATATATGTTTACTTCAAATTTGTAAATTTATACTTATTTATATTCACACATAGTATTTTACCAATCTTTAATGAAATTTTCTTTGTGTATATATATTTTTAAGGCGCCAATTGGTTACTTTCATTATTTTACTTCCAGCATACACTTCATGTCTCTCTTTCTAAGCACATACATGTTTATAGTCTATTCCTAAATTAATATATGTTTGTATCCAAGCATATTATATTTACAAACATTTTGTGTCCCAAACATAATATGTTCTAACATATTAACATATATGTCCCAAACATTTTATGCTTGCACTTAAACATATTGTGTTTAAAAATTTGAGTACCAAACATATAATTTTTACACCCAAAAATATGAAAAACAGTCTTTTTCGTTGGTGCGTGTGCTACCATAGTCATGAAATCGAAACTTACCACTTATTATCGCAACTGTGAGAGGTACTAACCTGACAGGATGTTTTGTAACTGGAGTTTATTCCGTTGGAAGTGGTAATTGTATCAATCCACATTAAATAGGGCTATTAAACTACATTCGCATCAACTTCCAACGGACTCAACACTATTGGCGTCAATTGAAGGTGGTTCTATTTTTGCGAAAATCGACCCTCAAGGTATACGGCCATCTGCGGAAAAAGTAAAAAACAGAAAGCGACTATTGTTGAACCTCTACACGATTGCTAGACAAACATGACACTTTACTTGCAATAGATATCTCGCGAATGCCTTAAATACACTAAAACTGCTTATGACTTCGGATGATGTACAAATTCATTGCAGCCACTAATCGTGTGATGCATCCACATATGCACTGGTAGCTGTGCTCAGCCACAAATTATCAGACAGTACAGAGTACCCCATAGCGTTTTTCTCAATAGGTTTGGTTACAATGGCAGCCCGATTAAGTTTCAGGCTCTCTTAGACTATTCAGTCCATTGTGATACCACATTAACTAAAAGTACCTATTACATATGGGCACTTCTAGTTTTAACCGCTGAACTTTCTCTATTATTTTCTTTTGTTGAACCAACCAGATTGTTCCAAAAACATTAACAGACTGCTTAAGTTAACGTTTTCCAGGTCCGCCAGTAATCTAAAGCTTTATGCCCCTAAAATTTGCTTACGCCTTACATAAAATGCAGGACACTCACACAAGAGGTGTTGTAATTGATTCCTTTTCCTCCGCATCATGACAGCTCATACAATAGTCATTATACTTCGCGCCTATAGTTTTTGCAAAATCGCCTATCAGGCAGCGACCCGTTATAGCAGATATCAGGAGTGATATCTGACTTCTCGAGAACACTAGCATATCTAGTGTGCGGTTTAAGTTTAAATGGGGCCATATTTGCTTGGTGTCGTTACAGCCCTTGCAATTCTCGCATCGAACATTTGCCATCATGACAGCCTTATTACGCACTAAGAGCTTGGAGGTAGCCAAAGACATACCAACAGATTCTAGTTCCTCTGGAATATGTAAGGTAGTTCCTAGCCTTGCTAACTCATCTGCTTCGCTGTTCCCCGGTATGTTCCTATGGCCAGGCACCCATATTAGGTGAATATTGTACTGCTCAGCCATCACGTTGGGAGATTTGCGGCAGTCGATGGCCGTTTTCGAGTAAAGGAACACAGAGTCCAAGGATTTTATTGCAGTTTGACTGTCTGAGTATATATTATTGCCAACAATTTTTGGAACATTACTTCTCAGCCAATTCGCCACCTCTGTTATTGCTAATATTTCAACCTGAAAAACACTACAGTGATTAGGTAGTCTTTTCGCTATTTGAAGTTCCAGATCTTTAGAATATACCCACTTCTCCATCCAATTTGGAGCCATCAGTGTAGAAATCTATATATCTTTTATTCTCCGGGGTCTGTGTACACCACGCCTCACAGTTGGGAATTAGAGTTTCAAACTTTTTGTCGAAAAGTGGTTTCGCCAGAGTGTAATCCACTACGTTAGGCACATATATATTTTTTTCGACCACAGCGATAGCTCGCGCAACCGCACAGCCGTTGTTGCAGCTGACTGTTTGGCCAAAATGTCTAAAGGCAATAGATGCAGCATGACATTAAGGGAATCTGTTCCTGTCTTACTGAATGCGCCTGAGACACACAAGCACGCCATACGCTGAACTTTATCATAACGTCGTATCTCGATTTATATCATTTTATTCGAAATATATTTAACTAAGTGTTTCTAGACCAAAACTGTGATCTTTGTCCCATTTTTATTTTTTAAGAATTTTTAAAGAACAAGTTTTATTTATTTTTTTTTAATTTATTTTTTTTTTCAAAACTTAAATGATATCTCTTAAACTACTTGCACAATTCAAAAACTATGTAAGCGCGGCTTAAAGAGAATATTCTTTGCGATTTTTCGATTTTTTTTTAATTTGATATGGCGAACCGTTTTCAAGTGTAATGTACAAAGGATGATACAATGTTATCAGGGCTCTTGAAGATTGGGAATCACTGAAGATCTTCATACAGTGTAAACATATTTTCACCAACTTGGTATGACCTACAAGGTTTTTCTTGATAGATTAAGGACTGCAGGAGCCATTCATCCTAGCTACAGTCGGGAGGGGGGTTCTCGTCCTCTTCCTAATCAAAAGGATTACACACAAAAAATTTATAGACTCCCTTTTTAGTTCGACAGTGGATATAAATTAATATGAAAATTATCGACAGACTACCAAAACGAAATAACCCCCATGGCAGTCTATTTGCCGGGTAACAGTCAATTCCATAATCTCAAGATGGTCTGAGATTCTTAGCGCATTTCTTACCCTTACCCTACCAATATCCTATTCGCGCCATTTTATAATAGGATCCCTTGAAAACCCTACCCTAACGATCCATTACCACATACTGGTATGTAATAAAAAATTCAGAAATTAGCAGTACATTTTAGGTTAGGTTAGGTTAGGTTATGTGGCAGCCCGATGTATCAGGCTCACTTAGACTATTCAGTCCATTGTGATACCACAGTGGTGAACTTCTCTCTTATCACTGAGTGCTGCCCGATTCCATGTTAAGCTCAATAACAAGGGACCTCCTTTTTATAGCCGAGTCCGAACGGCGTTCCACATTCCAGTGAAACCACTTAGAGAAGCTTTGAAATCCTCAGAAATGTCACCAGCATTACTGAGGTGGGATAATCCACCGCTGAAAAATTTTTTGGTGTTCGGTCGTAGCAGGAATCGAACCCACGACCTTGTGTATGCAAGGCGGGCATGCTAACCATTGCACCACGGTGGCTCCCCAGTACATTTTAATAAAGGGTATTTATTCAAGACATTGAAAATACAGCTTATATAATAAAAATAATATGATATTAAGAAATTTTCATAGGGATATTTTGTTCGAAATGTTATTTTATATTTTGATAGACAAAATGTAAACTTGATCTGAGATAGAAGAAATAAAATATTATTATATTATATATTATCCTTCCCAACTAATTATGCATACAACTCATAACTATTGTATGAATGAAAAGACATTAGCAAAAATAAGTACCACGCATTTCCCTACTTTACTTTTGACACGATCATTCATAACAATTGTTAGCATTTTATAGTATTTCTATCATTCATTAAAATTTTTTTTAATTATATTTGTTTTGTATGTTTTCATTCACAAACAGAGAATGAGTACTCTGTCATCACTCATAGAATTTGTTGTATTTTTTTTTTTCTTACTCTCTTCATTTACCATTCATAAAACTCATGCTTAAAATTCTTTGTAATACAATTAATACGTTTTCTGGTGGTACTTACCCGCACTTTCGGTGGTGCGGTGATAATGATGATGTTTTGCTATTTGAAATTTACTATTCTAATTTAATGGCAATTATGACGTTTTATGCAATGGTACTATTATGCTGCAAAGATCATTATCTTTATAGAACATCATTAAATGTTGCACTAGGGCTGGTGACTACAAAGTTAATGATCATTGCACTAGGTCGTATCAAAAAGTAGGTTATTATCGTTATAATAATTTTTGTAATATTTTTTGTTAAAATTTTAAGTGATAAGTGATTTTTTTTACGAAGTTGAATGAATTTTTCTAGATTTCTGCACACATAATGGATTTTCAATAACTGCAAAATTTAACCACTGCTAATATTTATATCTGCCTCTGATTTCCTCAGTAATGTTAGAACGCTGAATTACAACTTGTATGCCGATTAATACAATGATGTTGGAGGCAGAGCCTCCATTTTGAACGCCTGTTTAGTTGCCTTTTATGATAAAAATGTTGATTGCCCAGAACGTGGTAAGTTGACTGGGACTTCGTATCCAAAGGCCAAGCCACGTGTGCCGGATGGATAGATAGCGTGACAGGTTTGCACCGGTCTAAGAGAAAAAAAAATATTTTTTTTATCACTTCCACATTTTGGGCTTAAGTTAACAAAAATAACTTTTACCTTTTTTATTTAAAATAAATTCATACACTTTAATTTTTATTTTTCAGCCTCTTCAGAAACGCAAATGAGTTTCGAACACGGCAAAAATTAATTCAATACAATTGTTCTATTATTACTTAAAACTGTCGTAAAAGTTCGTCACGGCAGAAATTCTTTTATGGAAAATTATTAGTAACTCGGAAAATTATTTACAATTTTCGATATTAATTTAGATTTTTTTCAATGCTTCTACGCTTTAAGCGAACGAATGGTTTGTAAGAAAGGAAATAATTCAGATCGGCGGCTATGAATGAGAGAGAGAAGTTATTGATGAGCTTCGATCATTAACAAATCAAAATCACAGTCAAGCATTAATCGATTTGCTATCGACTATAGTAAAACAATATAATTCATGATAAGTGATTTTTTTTACGAAGTTGAATGAATTTTTCTAGATTTCTGCACACATAATGGATTTTCAATAACTGCAAAATTTAACCACTGCTAATATTTATATCTGCCTCTGATTTCCTCAGTAATGTTAGAACGCTGAATTACAACTTGTATGCCGATTAATAAAATGATGTTGGAGGCAGAGCCTCCATTTTGAACGCCTGTTTAGTTGCCTTTTATGATAAAAATGTTGATTGCCCAGAACGTGGTAAGTTGACTGGGACTTCGTATCCAAAGGCCAAGCCACGTGTGCCGGATGGATAGATAGCGTGACAGGTTTGCACCGGTCTAAGAGAAAAAAAAATATTTTTTTTATCACTTCCACATTTTGGGCTTAAGTTAACAAAAATAACTTTTAACTTTTTTATTTAAAATAAATTCATACACTTTAATTTTTATTTTTCAGCCTCTTCAGAAACGCAAATGAGTTTCGAACACGGCAAAAATTAATTCAATACAATTGTTCTATTATTACTTAAAACTGTCGTAAAAGTTCGTCACGGCAGAAATTCTTTTATGGAAAATTATTAGTAACTCGGAAAATTATTTACAATTTTCGATATTAATTTAGATTTTTTCAATGCTTCTACGCTTTAAGCGAACGAATGGTTTGTAAGAAAGGAAATAATTCAGATCGGCGGCTATGAATGAGAGAGAGAAGTTATTGATGAGCTTCGATCATTAACAAATCAAAATCACAGTCAAGCATTAATCGATTTGCTATCGACTATAGTAAAACACTATAATTCATCCGAATCGTTTGAAATTTCTTTGAAATATAGCAACTAGAAAAATCTCAGAGACAATCATTTTGAAAGAAATCATAATTAGAAAAGAATAAAGAATTTTCATAAATAGTGTGTTATTGGAACCCTTTTCCTTCTTTTAATACTCGAGCTATCCACCTTTTACTAAATTTTATTTCAATGATTTATGGATTGGATTAAACAATTACATGATTTAATCAATCTTTTAATTGGAATTTTAAATTCCATATTATCATTTAATTAGAATTCCTAATTGGGTTGGCTAACATTGTCTTTTTCTCTTCGATTATTTTCACATTTCAAAAATGTTGGAAAAATCTGTTTCTCTTCGTATCATGGACATTACACAAGTTATTCCAATATATGTAGCGGAAGTGCCTTATAACCTTAAAAACGACATTCAGTTCTTAATCAACAGATCCATTGATCCCGTGTGTTATCAGCTCGCAGCTCATCACAACACAAACTAACAAGGATCCAATTCTATCAAAAGTCCGCAAGTCATATTTTTGTCGCCGCAAAGAGTTATCTAGTAATAACTCTTTGCGGCGACGATGGAGGTAAAATTATTCATTGCAGGAAGCCCATTATGGGTTCGCCACCGTACAAAATGGGTTGAAAGACATGTCTCCGTTCAAACCGGACCGATATAATATAATATCATCTTGAATGATTCTAGAGTTGTAAAATATCATCATGAAGAAATCAGCAGCTGGTTGGAAAACGAATGCAATTCCGATGTTTTTGAAGCGGGAGATACGATATAACAACATAAGACAACAACACCACGAAGATCTAATCGTAACAGTAGAGCATCAGAATAGTACAATCCATCTGAGCGTTAAGGAGTGTTTGTATGTAGTCTGCTGCATAAACATTGAATCGTGTTCGTTTATTCTTCAATGTTGCAGTCAGTCGATCACTTGATGTCAAAATCTATATCAAATACTCCTATTCTCATTCTTTGTAACACAAAAACATTAACATTGCGTTTGCCCTCGTATTTGGATCAATTCCAAAGTGGAGGGATGAGTGAAGACGATGGGTTGAATCGGAATGGAAATAAAATTTAGAATCGAAAATTTTCTTTAGTATTTGTCACCAGAAAGCCAAAATTGCGGTGCCTGCTGTTCAAATCTCCACAAAATGTACTCGAATGTTTTATAGAAAACATTTTTCGTAAATTAGAACGCAATAATTATGTGCTCATACACGAACAATGATTTTACTGTTATCATATTTGAAGATTCGTTCAACCTCCAAAGTGAATTAGTTTACAAATTTAGAAGATATATGAATATGTCCCATTTCGTATTTCTGCTATAAAATCTATATTTATCAACCAATTTGTAAAAAAATAGATTTCATTGATGCAGAACACATATATGAAATTGTGTATTGATTTTGGAACATATGAGTGTGGCAAAGTGATAAACTTGAAAAATTCGGAATTTTTTCATTGAATTAATTTTTCTCTATTTCAAGTATTTGTTGTCTGTGGCTGTATTTTTAGTATAATATGTATCAATTCCTCCTCTAACTAAAACCGTTTAAATGAACTAATTCTGTTACATACTTTTTCGAATACAGTAGCGACACTGATGGCTCATATGTATCCCATTCGTCCTCAAGGGTAAAAAAGGGTGAGAACTACGTTTTGATTATTTTTTAATTAATTTATTTATATGAACAAAAAATCATTTCGAATTCATAAAAATATATCATTTCGTTCAGAAAATAGAAACGAATGGAAAATTGCAAAAACATTCCATTGGTATTTGGGTATTTGGTATTTGTTCTATTCTCCTATTTATTTTTGGTGCAAACTACACATCGTTGTTTTTTAATCTTCCCTCAATTCTCATTGACTAATTTCCAGCTTTATTTTTAGAGTTTGTAAGCTTTACGTTACGCTGTTTCACGTGGTGTAGAACTAATATCTAATCTTCTGAAAAATGATCTATCAGTTCATTGGGCAACTAAAAACGGAACTTTAACATCATAATTGAAAATATTTTTCACAATTCGAAGACAGTTTGTCATATAATTATATATGAAATAAATTAAAAAATGACGGAAATAAAATATAATTGTGGATTTCCCGTCAAGTTCGTTGTGGGTTACAATTAGTAAACTTGGTAAAATAATTGATAAATGATGTACCTTCTTTTGGTTCAATATGTCAACATCATACATTGCTTTGTTGTAGTGCGATACCATTTGTGGACAGTTTAACCATAAGCTTATTGGCAGAACCAGCAACTCCTTGTTTTACCACAACTTTTGTAAGTCAGTCAATGAAATTAGACCCAATATAAGTGGCACAATTATCTATCCATTTCACAATACACCATCCCTTCGATTGCAAAGCTTGGATGTCTTCACGCTTGAAAGTATTATCAGAGTTAAATGTTGCCTTTTGGGAACGAAAGCTCATGATGTGGTTTATAATGTGTTGTAACTTCTCACGAAATATTTACCTTTGAGGACGAATGGGACATATGTTATATGTCCCATGAAATTTCTCATAGAAGGAAATATTATTTTTTAATATTTTCTCATAGAAGGAAATATTTTTTTTACATTTTGACGACACTTTACTTAGTAAATAGTTATATTTTAAATATAAATCCGCAAGAAAAACTTACATTTATCGAGCGGTTAATTCTTCGTCGTCAGAGGGTTAAACCCATCCAACAACTTACTGTGGCGGACGACGTAGTGGTTGCTGCGATCAAAACCTTAAAATTCTCCCTAGCTTAGCATCTTACGGATTTCGTTGGGGTGTTGGGCTCGAGACTATTTCATCAGGAACATCTCACCATTCGAGAATACATATTTTGGACACAGAGTGAATTGATATTATCACTTAAACTTTTACATTATCAATAAATCAATTCAGTATTTAAAAAAAATTTTGACTGGAAAACACGGTACACAGAAAAAAATTTCACGAAAATTTTTCCAATCAAAATCTTAATTGAGTTTTAAAAAATATTCAATTAAAAATTTAATTGATTCAACAAATTTTTTAATTGAAATAAAAATCAATCACACAAATTAATAGTATCAATTAAATATTTAATTGGATCAATTAATTTTTTAATTGACTGTCAATTAATTTTTTAATTGATATTATCATTTCTGTGATTGAAGATATTTCAATTAAAAAATTAATTGAATCAATTAATTTCGTGATTGAATCAGAAATTTTTTTTTTTGTGTGTAGAGACAACTGCTTTGCTGTGTTGTTAATAGTTTTGTTTACAACAAAAACTGTGAACATCTGCTGGTCGTTTCAATCAAATAGTGGTTACGGGTTACCTACGTACTGTAGTTAACAGCGTACAAAATAGGTATTTTTTGTATATCACCTGTTGGTAATGTATGTCCTTGCTAGACCTATACATATACTACATTAACTGTCGTTATATACATATACTACATTAACTGTCGAGCACCCAGTGATAGCCGTTAAATGTGAGTAACAGCATAGACGCAACCCCAAGAAACATCATTGGCTCGCTGAGAATAAGCAACTCCTTGAACTTGAAAGGTCAAATGCAGAATTTTTAGCCAAAAATGAGAAGTATGAAAGACTGTGTAGAAAATCTTAAAAATCTTACACTATGAAGTCGGCCGTTTTGACATGCAGACACAAAATGAAAACAGTACTTTACCCCCAAATCCATCTGATGAGTGGCGATTGGTAAAAAGTGGGAAGAGAAATAGGGAAAGTCCCAACCGCACAACTGTTAATGATGCTAAAAAACAAGCAACGTGAAACAAATACTGGCTAAGCAAGGAAAACCATGTTTCTGAAAATCAATTCGAAATACTTAGTAACCATGTCGAGACAAGGAAGATAATATTTCTGTACAAGAATGCTCAAAGCCTCCACCAATTTTTGTTTGACTCAAAGCGTTCCAGATCACTACGAAATAAGGTCTCTTCAAAACAACCAAGTAAAGATTACCTCAAAAAATAACGATGCCTACAGGAAAATCGTCGAGGAACCTAAAAAAAGGAGACGGAATTCCATACATATGGTTTAAAGTAATACTCAAAAATATTCATTCAACTGTCGATATTGAACAGTTGAAAGATTAACTATTTAAAATGGGACATGAAGTTACTAATATTTGGAATATTAAACATGGTGTTACCAAGAAACCTCTACCAATGTTCGAAATTGTATTATCCACTAAGCCACCTCGTCCCAAAAAAGCAATACCACAACGCTCGAACTGTCAACAATACCGCCACACAAAACCATATTGCTGGAAGAAACCAATATGTATAAAATGTGCAGGAAATCACCAATCTAAATAAAGTCCTCGAAAAAATTGGGTTAATGAAATGAAATGGGCTCTATGTAATGGGAAGTAGAGCTCGACCGAAGCATGGGCTTCAGCATTCGGCCAAAAATCCATAATTGTCCTTCGGCGTCAAGAGACCGATTAACCGAAGCCGAAGCTTTTTGAAAAATTTATTTAATATGGAATTGTTCAAGTGTTGAATTTGTCTTAGTCAAAACACCGAGGACAAATAAAAAAATATAACAAAATCCTTTTTTGTCATTATAATATGAAACTACTGGACTGAATTACCTTTTATTGTTGTATTTATGCATTTGTTGAAAAATTATTATAATATTGAACTAAAACACACCAAATTTCTTTAATTACAAATTTGAGGAGAATAATCGGCTTCAGCCAATTATTGCTTTTTTTTTGCTGAACATTTTGGCTTCGGCCAAAAAAACCCGTTTCGGTCGAGCTCTAATTGGAATCACCCAGCGAACTATAAGGGTTGCAACATTTATAAGCAACTCTATAAGAAACAAAACCCCGCTTTCCGAACTAATATCGAAAGACAGGAAACGATTGATACCGAACAAAATGTAGAGCAACCTTCCACTAGTCATAGATCCCTTACCATGAGTTCCAGAAATAATACCACATACGCAAATGCTGTTTCTACTTCTAAGATCGGCCACCACTCTCAAAACCAAGATGCTGCAAAACCACCACAGACCAGCGAAAACGAATCTCGTCCCCAAAATTCGACATCCCAATTACCACGCCAAATTTCTTTCCCCACACAAAATACCACCAACATCAAGGACATGCTCAATAGCCTAAATGTCCTAATGCAGCAAATGACTAGCCTTCTTCTAAATATAACTGCCCAACTCTCCTAGTTACAAAAATTAACTAATTAAAAATAGTTTTCTGGAATGCAAATGGATTATCAAAACATACATTAAAACTGACAAAATTTTTAAAATTAAATCAAGTAGATATACTATGTGTTTCGGAAACACATTTCACTCAGAAAACTTATTTTACTACACCTTATTACGATCTATATCATGTAAATCACCAGACGACAAAGCAAGAGGTGGATCGGCTATACTAATCAAGAAGAATATTAAACATCTCCAAGGAATTCCTTATTGTACTCAAGATATTCAAGCTAGTAATTAGAGGTGTGCGCGTGACACGAAATTTTCGTGACACGCGTGATTCACGCGTGAGTCACGTGATTCGTGAATGAAATTTTGACCAAATCACGTGAATGTGTGTGAATGGGACTGAACAAAAATGTGTCGTGCGTGATCGTGCGTGAACATCAAATTCTGTTCGTGAATGTGCGTGAGTAAATTTTTTCAAAATCACGCTCACGACAAAATTCACGCTCACGAAGAAATTCACGTTCACGAAGAAATTCACATTCACGAAAACTTCACACTCACGATGACATTCACGTTCACGAAAAAATTCACGTTCACGAAAAATTCACGCTCACGAGAAAATTCACGCTCACGAAGAAACTCACATTCACGAAAAATTCACGCTCACGATGAAATTCACGTTCTTCTTGTGCAAAATGTTAAGCACAGTGGGGTAAAACTCTGGCTTCTGGGGCCATATAAGTTCATATCGGGCGAAAGCTATATATGGGAGCTATATCTAAATCTGAACCGATTTCAACCAAATTTGGCACGCATAGTTACAATGCTAATTCTACTCCCTATGCAAAATTTCAACTAAATCGGAGCAAAAAATTGGCCTCTGTGGGAAAATAAGTGTAAATCGGGCGAAAGCTATATATGGGAGCTATATCTAAATCTGAACCGATTTGGCTGATATTTGGCAAGTTTTTCGAGACTCATAAAATATTCGGATGTACGGAATTTGAGGGATCGTCTTTGAGCCGAAACAGGACCCTATACCAAATTTTAGGACAATCGGACTAAAACTGCGGGCTGTACTTTGCACACAAAAATACACCAACAGGCAGACAGACGGACAGACAGACAGACGGACATCGCTAAATCGACTCAGAATTTAATTCTAAGACGATCGGTATACTAAACGATGGGTCTCAGACTTTTCCTTCTTGGCGTTACATACAAATGCACAAACTTATTATACCCTGTACCACAGTAGTGGTGAAGGGTATAATAATGATTGAACATTTTTACATTTTTAAATTGAAAACATACTTCCAAATAAAAAATTAATAATTTTCGGAAATAATTGGTTTCATTGGTTCATTAAATTTTGGCTTAGATGTAAAAAAAATAATTCTATATAGTATAATTATAATATATGTAATTATAATATAATAAAAAATAAAATAAGTAAACAATAACACTATAAATCATTGATTGCCTCAATTAAAAATTAATTAAGTTTTTCGGCCAAAATCAATCCAAATTTTAATTGAATTTATATTTTGATTTGATAAAAAGGTTAATTGTATCTGTTAATTTTTTAATTGAGTACGTTTTCAACTTCAGATTTTTAATTAGAAATATTTTGGCGAATTTGTGTGGGTAGCTCATTTGTATCACGAGCGAGAGTGAGTAAGTTTTTAAGTTCATACTCATTCGTGAATTACATTTTTTCGTTTGTTTTGTAAGTATAATAGTCGTGAATGTGCGTGAGTTGCATTTTACATCGTGAGCGTGCGTGAATAGTTTTTTATGAATCGTGAGTGTGTGGAAGTACGTTTCATTGTTCGTGAACGTGCGTGAGTAGTTTTTTTTTCGAATCGTGAGTGTGCGTGAATAAGTTTGTTGTTCGTGAACGTGCGTGAGTTGATATATCCCGTCGTGAGCGTGCGGTAGTTACTATTCTGCAATCGTGAGTGTTTATCTTTGCAGGATTTTGGTTCGTGAACGTAAGTGAGCGTGAATCAATAAAAACCTTCGTGCGTGAATGTTACGAATTCATTCGTGAGCGTGCGTGAGTGTGAGCAATTCCAAAACGGGCGTGCGTGATCGTGCGTGAATGTTACGAATTCATTCGTGAGCGTGCGTGAGTGTGAGCAATTCAAAAACGGGCGTGCGTGATCGTGCGTGAATGTTACGAATTCATTCGTGAGCGTGCGTGAGTGTGAGCAGTTCTAAAACAGGCGTGCGTGATCGTGCGTGAATGACATTTTGAATTTGTGAGCGTGCGTGCGCGTGCGTGAAAACTCCCTCACGCGCACACCTCTACTAGTAATATCATAGTTGAGGATTGGCATGGGCTTTGGCGATTTCTTCTATTTACTGTCCTCCCAGCACTCTTGGACACAAGTTCATAGCTTGTGGATACTACAACGCTAAACATCCTTTATGGGGATCTCAGTTTGTAACACCCAAGGGAACACAAGTACTGTATGCTATTAGAGAATTTAACCTAAATGTTATATCCCCTGGCACCCCAACATATTGGCCAAGCGATTCAAAAAAATCCCAGACCTAATTGATTGAGAAATCACTTCGATGTATAACATGCTATAAACTTTATTCGGATCACTCACCCGTGTTCTTGATAATGGACTCAAAATATAAAATTTGCGAAGAGAAGTGTTCACTTCATAATAAGAAAACAAATTGGCATTACTTCCGTTATTACATAAGTAATAAGATAAACACCAATATTTCATTGAAAACAGACAATGAAATGTCGGAAGCAATAGAATATCTGGTCAAGGTTATACAAGAGGCATCATGGAATGCAACTCCTCAAATAGTTTGCAAAATGTATTCAAACACCCCTAGGAAAGTTCAAATCAAGCTTGCAGAGAAACGAAATAAAAAAAGAATGGCAAAGAACGAAATCTCCTGAAGATAAGAAAAAGCTAAATAAAGCAACAAGAGAGCTTCGAAACCTCTTAATGAAAATTTTGAAAGAGATATGTAGAACTTAGGGCCAAATAAGTCTACTGACTATTCTCTTTGGAGAGTAACAAAATCATTACAAAGATACCCAAAACTAAATCACCCTATTAGGACACCAAATAACTCTTGGACAAGAAACAATTTTGAAAAAGCAGTCACATTTGCAAACTATTTGAGTGATGTTTTTACCCCAAATATAACCGACACTGTACCTGAAAATATTCATGAATCCCTCAGTGAACCACATCAGCACGAGCTAGCCATAAAAAGTTCACAAAAACTAAAGTTAACAAGGCCATCAGTAACCTTAAAACAAATAAAGCACCTGGCTATGACATACACGGACGAAAAAGACTGTTTTTCATATGTTTGGGTGTAAAAATTATATGCTTGGAAACACAATATTTTTAAGTGCAAGAATATAATGTTCATAAACTAGCATAATATGTTTGGGACATATATGTTAATATGTTAGAACATATTATGTTTGGGACATAAAATGTTTATAAATATAATATGCTTGGATGCAAACATATATTAATTTAGAAATAGACTATAAACATATATGTGTTTAGAAAGAGAGACATAAAGTGTATGCTGGAAGTAAAATAATGAAAGTAACCAATTGGCGCCTTAAAAATATATATACACAAAGAAAATTCCATTAAAGATTGGAAAAATACTATGTGTGAATATAAACAAGTATAAATTTGCAAATTTGGAGTAAACATATATATGTTGTGATATAAGACCGCCAAAAATTGTATATGCTTAAGTAAAAAGATTAAAATGAGTATTCGGAGAGAAAATTCATTCGGAACCAAGGTTAGGTTAGGTTAGGTTAGGTGGCAGCCCGATGTATCAGGCTCACTTAGACTATTCAGTCCATTGTGATACCACATTGGTGAACTTCTCTCTTATCACTGAGTGCTGCCCGATTCCATGTTAAGCTCAATGACAAGGGACCTCCTTTTTATCGCCGAGTCCGAACGGCGTTCCACATTGCAGTGAAACCACTTTGAGAAGTTTTGAAACCCTCAGAAATGTCACCAGCATTACTGAGGTGGGATAATCCACCGCTGAAAAACTTTTTGGTGTTCGGTCGAAGCAGGAATCGAACCCACGACCTTGTGTATGCAAGGCGGGCATGCTAACCATTGCACCACGGTGGCTCGGAACCAAGAGAAAAGACATTTAAAAAAAAGCATGAGTTTTGTTTATCATTTTCGCATTACGGGCACTTTTTTTTTGTTTCGTCAAAACAAATCGGAACGTACACTGAAAAAACAGTGAACCCACCAGGAAGAAAACTTTCGGTTAATTTTAGAAAATTTTGAATATTTGTAGAAAATTTTAACTAAACAGTATCATCGGCATCACGCCGATGTCATAAAAATAAGTAAATATTTTTCGACAAATACAAGAAAATTTATTAGACATAACTAAGTTTTTTCACTTGTTAAAGAAAATTTTGTAGTTTGAAGAAAAAACTTGGAGTTCAAAATTGCAAGAATGTCTGTAGTGACATACGAAGTTCACAATGGACGCATTTTTGGTAAAATTTACAAATTTAAAGAAATTCTGAACTATTTTGTGGAAGACACGAATTTAGTTAATCTTTATGCTTCATTTGAGTATATTTTTTTCCTCGGGTTTAGTTAATTTAACTAACGTACACAAACAAGTATTAGAGTAAAGAAAACTTTCTCCAAACATAATATTTCTATGAACTAAAATAAAGTTGAATTGGCTTTAGTGAAATAGAGAGTTCACTTTTTTTATTGTAGGACGAGTAAGTCAAAATATTCAAACAAAGGTAATTAAAGGGATCTTCATAAAAACTAACGAAAGGGCACTATACACTGAAAAATAGCATGCCCGGTTCCAAAGATTGTGTCTCTATTTTAAAAATTTTGGTGTTGTTTCCGAGCCAATGAAGCCGAGAATTCAAGTAAGGATACTTTTAAGACACAATTCTCTTTTAAATGTCGGATTTGTGTATTTGACTCTATGAAGCAAATTTTATTTTTTCGCTTTTTCAGCTTTTGCTATAAAAAGTCCGTTAAAAACAAGACAGTAGAAATTGTGCTATGTTTCAAGTAAAAACGTCTTTAAAATAAAGTGTTCAAAAACATGTCCTATTTTTTAACGATTTTTGCTTTGTAGTCAGGATGCAAAAATGCAACAAATTTAAAGACAATTTCATTAGTTTTAAAGATTTTTTCTGAATTATTAAAGTCAAGTTGACCTTAGTTCAAAATTGTTTCTTTCATGTTATGATACCCATTTTCAAGTCAAATCACTTAATTATAAGGACAACACGACTTCATTGAAAAGTTTATCGACTTTTGAACATGGAAAAAACTTTATATTAGAGAAATGCGACGTCTAAGCTAATTTGTATTCTTATTTTAAGGACATGAAATCTTTGCCCACACGACAATATTTTTTTCAGTGTACTCTTTTTAGAGTTGTTACAGTAAAATGAAAACATTGGGAAACAGTGAAAAATTAAACAGTAAGATCTATAAAAACAAAGTTTAGTTCCTCTTTATTAATAAGTAGTCCGAGAGAAGTTGACGGATACTTTCGAAAATAAAAGCGGACATTGAGTTTGAGTTTTGCCACTAAAATTATTTCTCATTTTAACGGCAAAACTCGCATCGGTAAAACCAGAATAACATTATAACTTTTTTAGGCAAATTGTATTATAAATTGGTGGGGAATGATCCAAAGCAACAATTGAATAAGTTTATTTTCTTTAGAATAAATTATTAAAGAAAGCAAACAATTGTGCACACCTAAATAAATTTATGTGTTGGTTGTAAAATTATTGTTTCGAATTTAAATATAATGTGCTTTTGAATGGTTATCGTTAACTTAAGGATTCGATGGAAAAATATTTATATATTACTCGACTTCACATTCTTCCTTTGTAAGTTTTTTTAATTTCTTCGAAAATTTTAAACTTGTGTACAAAACCCTTTTTTGTTACAATTTTTTTATTTTTACAATATAAAATAATATATGATTTGAAATCAGTCCATTTCGTTTATATCACGCACTGTTCTTTTCTGAATTTAAGTCCTTTATAAGACACACTTTACAGTTTCGTAGTAAAAAGTTAATATAGTAGTATGTAATGTTGAACACCTTTTCGGGATATTCCGAACGTATTTGGAATATACGTAAAAAATATATGTAAAAAAAAAATAAAAAAATGGTGTCGGTCGAAACAGGGATCGAACCCAGGACCCTTGGTATGCTGACGTACCAACCACTGCTCCACGTCGCCAACAAATGTATGTTTAACAATGTTATGTTGTTAAACAATGTTATGTTATGTTATGTTATATGACTTATAACGATAATTATCTCTTGATGACCATAACAGCTACGTAGCCAAGTGGATAGTGTGCTGGCTTACAAACTGTTTGGTCCGCTGTTCGAATCCCCGTCCGGCAAAAGGTAAAATTAAAAAAAAATTATAAAATTTAATAATTTCTTCTACAATGTTTGTATTACAGAAAAAGGTGCTAAGAACTAAAAAACTCATGGAAGTGAGAAAAATGTGAGGGAATATAAATTTGAGCACAATCTTCTTTGGGAGAAATTTTTTCTAAGCATATAATATTTTTGGGTTCAAAATGTTTCCAAACATATTATATGTTCACATAATAACATATAGTTTTTTTGAAAGACAACATTATTGAATTTGGATGGAAAAATACATAATGTTTGGAACTTAGACTACCCAAACATATTATATTGTTTAGACCAATATGCTTTCAAACATAATATATATATATTGGAAGAAATCAAATATATAAATGTTTGGGCAATACCCAAAAATTTATATGCTTGAAGCAAAATGTGTTTGGGAGTATATGTTACAGAAGCGATTTTTTTTTTGAGGGTGTAATCACACCAAAAGTGTTACAAGAACTTCCTAAAGTAGCAATAAATATTTTAACATTTATTTACCATGCCTATTTAACTCGTTGTTTTGTACCCTTGTAGATAGGTTAGGTTAGGTTATGTGGCAGCCCGATGTATCAGGCTCACTTAGACTATTCAGTCCATTGTGATACCACATTGGTGAACTTCTCTCTTATCACTGAGTGCTGCCATGTTAAGCTCAATGATAAGGGACCTCCTTTTTATAGCCGAGTCCGAACGGCGTTCCACATTGCAGTGAAACCACTTAGAGAAGCTTTGAAACCCTCAGAAATGTCACCAGCATTACTGAGGTGGGATAATCCACCGCTGAAAAACTTTTTGGTGTTCGGTCAAGGCAGGAATCGAACCCACGACCTTGTGTATGCAAGGCGGGCATGCTAACCATTGCACCACGGTGGCTCCCTCCCCTACCTACCCTTGCAGATAACTACACCCTCAAAAAAAATCGCTTCTTTAACATATGTTCCAAACATATTTTGCAGGAAGCACATATATTATTGGATACTGCCGAAACATTAATATGTTTGTTTATGTGAACATATTATATGTTTGGAAGCATTTTGAGCCCAAAAATATTATATGCTTGGAAGAATTTTTCCCAAAGACGATTGTGCTCATTGTCTAACATACTCGTAATTTTCACTTCCACGAAATATTTTAGTTCTTGGCACCTTTTTCTGTAATACAAATAATGTTGAAGAAATTATTCACTTTTATAATTTTTTTAAATTTTAGCTTTCGCCTGCACGGAGAATCGAACCGAGGACTATACAGTTTGTAAGCCAACACACTATCCACTGGACTACGTAGCTGTAATAGACACCAGTAGATAATTATCGTTATAAGTTACATTTATATAACATAGTTTGCAGCGCCTACGAGCCCATGCAAACATAACATTATTTAAAAGAAACATACATTTGTTTGCCACGTGGAGCAGTGGTTAGCATGTCTGCCTTGCATGCAAAGGGTCTTGGGTTCAATCCCTGCTCCGACCGAACACTTTTTTTAATTTACACATTTATATTTATACTATATTAAATTTTTATAATGAATCTTCGAAATGTGGGTTATTAAAGATTTATAGTCAGTAACAGTGCTTGATATAAACGAAATTGACTGATTTTTGGATAAAATATTATGTTGTTTATTGCAAAAATAACAATTTTGTAACAAAAAACTGTTTCTGGTACAAAACCTTAAAATTTGGAAGGAATTCAAAAACTCTAACAAAAGACGAACGTGGAGTCGACTTTAAACATACATAAATAGATTTATAATATAAACATAAATTTAGTTAGGCGTGAACAGTTTTTTACTAGCATTTAACACCATCGCTCTAAAATGCCTTTTATTTTTCTTTAATAATTCATTAAAAAAAAAAAAAACTTTTTAAATTGTTTTAGCTGCAAAACTCGAACTTAATTTTATATCTGAAGGTGTCCGTCAACTCCTCGTGGACTACTTATTAATAAGGAGGAACTAAACTTTGTTTTTATACATTTTACTGTGTAATTTTTCACTATTTCCTCCTTATTTCATTTTACTGTCCCAACTCTAAAAAGAGTGCCCTTTCGTTATTTTTATGAAGACCCCTGATTTCTTTTAACGAAGCAAGAAAAAAATTGCGCCCACACGCTCACAAAAAATCGCTTCTGTAACATATACTCCCAAACATATTTTGCTTCAAGCATATTAATTTTTGGGTATTGCCCAAACATTTATATGTTTGATCTCTTCCAATATATAATATGTTTGACAGCATATTAATCTAAACAATATATGTTTGGGTAGTCTAAGTTCCAAACATTTTGTATTTTTGCATCCAAATTCAATAATGTTGTCTTCCAAAAAACAATATGTTATTATGTGAACATATAATATGTTTGGAAGCATTTTGCACCCAAAAATATTATATGCTTAAAAAAATTCTCCCAAACAATATTGTGCTCAAAATTTTATTTATTTATTTATATATTTACAATCATAACGAATTATGAAAATAAACAGGTAATATAGGGGCTAACAACATAGGTTTTCGACCTGAATGCTCAAAATTTTGTTTCTGCCCAATTGTATATTCCCCCACATCTTTCTCACTTCCACGAGATTTTTTAGTTCTTAGCACCTTTTTCTGTAATACAAACATTGTAGAAGAAATTATTCAATTGTATGATTTTTTATTTTATTTTAATTTTACCTTTTGCCGGACGGGGATTCGAACAGCGGACCACACAGTTTGTAAGGATCAAAGAAGTAGCTGATCAATTGCCCAAGGAAAAATAAAATGTTTATTTTGTAATAACAAGCAACAACCACCAACTTAATTCAATATCGCTCCCTGTTAAATAGCGCTCCAAGCTACTAAACACATATATGTTTATAAGCTATTTCTAAATTAATATATGTTTGCATCCAAGCATATTATATTTAAAAACATTTTATGTCCCAAACATAATATGTTCTAACATATTAACATATATGTCCAAACATGTTATGCTAGTTTATGAACATTATATGCTTGCACTCAAAAATATTGTGTTTAAAAATTTGTGTTCCAAACATATAATGTTTATAGCCAAACATATGAAAAACAGCCTTTTTCATCCGTGCATAATGCCAAAATGATAAACAAAACACATGTCCACACATACATAAAATGCTGCTCTCAAGGCGAAATCATATGCTGTTTGTTTTTCAAATGTATATTCTCTTGGTTCCGAATGTCTATTCTCATTATTCAAATTAAATAATATTTAGACTTAAGCATATTAAATGTTTGGCCTTATCATAAAACAGTTTTCAGAAACAACATACAAGCGGTTTCACAGAAATTGTTCTCTTTTGATTCTTTCGCTGTGTTATGTTGATATCTTTCGTCAACTCTCCCGGTTTCCATCTCTATTTCTTTCTCTATACTCTCTCCGTCGCTTTGAATAAAATATTACAACATATGTATGTTTTGTCGAAATTTGTAAATTTATATATGTTTGCTTTTATATATGTTTTCATCACAACATATGTATGTTTAGTCGAAATTTGTAAATTTATATATGTTTGCATTCACACATATGATTTTTATGAAACATTCATGCCCCAAACATAATATAACATATTAACATAGATGTCCCAAACATTTAGTGTTAGTTTAGGAACATTACATGTTTGCACTTAAATATATTGTGTTTTAAAATTGTGCCCGAAACACATTTTGTTTATATCGGAACATATGAAAAACATATTTTTCTAACAGTGTGTGATTCAGACACCTGAAACCCTATGAGCAAGTGAAATCGTACCGTCCTATTAGTCTTTTGCCAATTTTTTTTCCAAAGTGCTCGAAATACTCTAATTTTGTTCCATGCATAATTGAGTAATACCAATATATCATAATAAAATATATACAAAATATTGTTTGTATTGTTAAAACATATTATGTTTCACCTCAATTTCATTAACATGAAATTGAGGTGAAATATAATATGTTTTAACAATACAAACAATATTTTGTATATTTTTTTTTCTGCGGTGAATGGAAAGGACTGCGGGCAATTCAGAAAATCCCATAAGTGGAATCATTCCGCAAGATAGGCGAGTAACAAGGAGTATAATTCGAGCACTTGAGAGAAAAGTGTATATCAGAACGTGTATCGTATGTAACTCTAAAAAAGTGTGAAAGTAATTCACTATAAAAAGTAAATAAAAACTGACCGAATAAATATATTCGAAATACGTCAACGGTAGGTGTTGGATTATGGTACATAAACTTTTGCGACTTGTATGGATTATTACCCCCTAAATAAATTACGCTTACACAAAATGTAATTCGATTGAACACGTCTGGTGTTATCAAAAGGTCAATACACTACCAGGTTGCTCTAACCCATCACACATACGTCTCCCCAATATGAAAACCACTCTAAAACAACAGAGCTGCGTTTCCGAGGCATTTCCTCATAAATAACACAAAATAACAAGAGAATTTAGTGAAACTCACACCTTATGAAGTTTAAGAAAACTTAATAGGGGAATGTTTCAGTAACACATGAAAACTGAACTCAAATCTGAAACCTCCTTGTTAGCTGCTCCAAATATATTTCAGTTGTACAAAAGAAGAAAAAGAAAAACATACAAATATCCTGTTCGTTGGGCGCCATATGTTATGGTTGCTTGGTGTAGGGTGTGTATCTCAAAGGTGTTGGTTTGGCACTGTGGCAGAGCCGGCTACCCATCAGTCTTTTGGGGGGTCCATTTAATAGGAGATACAACCAACCAGCGTTGCCAGAATTGTTTCACCAAAAACCGCTAGATTTGTCCAAAAAACTAGCCAAAAAAGCTAAAAAATTTAAAAAAATAGCTAGAAAAAAAGCTAAATTTTTTTGTATCAAAAGTCACATTTTTAATTGAAATTTAACAAACTTAAAGGCTTTATTTCACTTAAAATGCATATTATTTTAATTGTATTCAATTTAATTCCATTTCTGTGAGACTGTAAGAAAGTCTAAATCATATTAGCTCTGTTGGCGTACTCGATACATTTTTACTATCACAAATTTTTACTGGAAGTCCTTCGTTTATATTTCCTTGTAAAATCATTTTTCCCAGTGAACTTGCAATTGTCAGCTGGTTAATCATGCATTAGCAAATATCTATATATTTTGTTTTAACTGAATTAATGATAAATTCGTGAACGTGTACACTTCTCTTAATTTTACCCAAGAGAATAAAACCCATTCTAACTGTCTTGCAAGTTTATAATGAATAACTTTTATTCGAAAATTTCCCAAACATATTGTTGTCCAATTTTCGTAAATGAAAATCCATCCCATTAATAAATAGCAGATTTGTTTTGATCCTATCACTACGAATTTTTTATTGCATTTTTTGGTGTTAAAAAAAATAATACCACATTCAAAACTTTATTTCCTTAATTATTTCTATGTTCGGTTCCAAAGATTTTGTACACTAATGATTTTTGTATTGATTCCGAGTCAAATTTGAATTTATTCGTTTTCTCAGCTTTTTCTTCATGAGCTATCACAGTGCTTTAAAAACGTGCTAACGAAAACTTAAATTTTCAAATTCAGACTCGACTTTAAGTAGAAATTATTTTATGTATACGTTTTTAAAATAAAATGTTTAAAAACCTCTTCAATTTTTTAACGTTATTTTGGTTTGTGGTCAAGATACAAAAACTCCACAAATTTAAAGACTATTAATTTAAAGAATTTTTTAGAATTGACCCTAGCCTTCTTTCATGAAAAGATACCCATTTTTAAGTTGAATCACTTAACTATAAGGACAAAACGACTTTATCGGCTTTTGGACAAGGAAAACAGTTTATATAAGAGAAATTCACAAATGCTATATAACCATCTTTGGCCTCACGACAATATTTTTTCAGTGTACAAAGCAATTCACATCTACTATTTTAATTTAGTAATATCATAATAACTTTAGAATATTAAAATAACATAAAAAGGATAAACGAGTCAAATGCTAATATTCCTAATAATTTACTGACAGTTTATATAAGGAATTTGCATGGTAATAGTAGATTTAAAGTTTACGATAACTTTTATGAATACGAGGCAAGAACTTTACCACAAGGTGTATTTGCTGCAAAAATGCCCGCATAATGGCTGGAATAATTATTAATGTTTCAATTGAGATTTGAAACATGTGAAAAACCTTATTCGGGCAGCAAGGCTTAGATAAAAACGAAGTTTTATCCATATTTCAATAGGAACATGTCGAAAATAAAAAAGCCAAAAATAGCTAAAAGGGTCATGAAAAAAAGCCAGAAAAAAAGCTAAAAGCTAAATGCATTTTTTTCCCGCTAAACGTCTTCAAAAAAAGCCAAATCTAGCGGGAAAAAAGCTAAATTGGCAACGCTGCAACCAACCATAAACATAAACTTTCGTGCCAAAAAAAGTTATTTACTTTTTGTCTCATGCAATAAAAAAAGAAGTATAAAGAGAAAGAAGGTTAAGAGAAGACACTCACACAGCACAGTCAAGTCTCCATGTCTGTCCGTCTGTCCAATTAGGCCTCCCACCCCTCCTGCAGTTTAGCAAACCTACAGCCAATGTACTGCTTGGCCACCGTGGTGCAATGGTTAGCATGCCCGCCTTGCATACACAAGGTCGTGGGTTCGATTCCTGCTACGACCGAACACCAAAAAGTTTTTCAGCGGTGGATTATCCCACCTCAGTAATGCTGGTGACATTTCTGAGGGTTTCAAAGCTTCTCTAAGTGGTTTCACTGGCATGTGGAACGCCGTTCGGACTCGGCTATAAAAAGTAGGTCCCTTGTCATTGAGCTTAACATGGAATCGGGCAGCACTCAGTGATAAGAGAGAAGTTCACCACTGTGGTATCACAATGGACTGAATAGTCTAAGTGAGCCTGATACATCGGGCTGCCACATAACCTAACCTAACCTATGTCCAATATCTTCACATGCTTTGCATGATCTTGATACTAATGTGTCGAACGTCCATGTAATCCATTTCTATAAGTCGCAAAGCACCGTCCCCAACACCCCCACATTGACTACGAAATTCTACTCCGACATGTCTTTTGTCATGCTCACGAAGAAGAAGAGAAAGAAGAGTGAGATTTTATATTCAAAATCAGTAACATTTCATATATTTCTTTTATATTCAGTGATATTCAGAATAAATATGTACATACATACAAGAAAACAATTGAAAAAAATGGAAAATAAAAAAAAAAATAATGAAATAATAGTCGAATATAAAAGTAACAAGTATAAAAAAAGAAATATATATGTGACCATTTCATGTTAAAATTTTAATATATGAGATGCATCTCTTCTATTTATATGTTTATAATGTAGCTCTAATCACAAATGTCACATTCATTGGACTTTCTCTTATGTTAAAAATTGATAGAAATAGAGGACTTAAATCGATAACACAGTAACTACTCTTTAATCACTTCGAAAGAAAAAACAAGTTTCTGACATTTGTGTTTAGCGCCTATACATTTTTTTTGCTTGTCTTTGTTGTTTGTTTTTGATTCTCTTATTTGTTCAATTCATTTATATATTGGTATATTTTACCAACTCAATTCAAGCAAAACAGATCTTATAACTAGTAATAATTTTTTTTCTATATACTTATATACTTACAAAAAAACAAAAGAAAATAATAAATACAAATTTTCAACAGTAATTAACAAGATGAGCAATATTCCACAATGGTGGCTGGCATCATGGTGGTTTTCAATCCAGCTTCTATGAATCCTCCAACCATAACAACAATTTCACATAGTGTGACGTCATCTTGATCACATATGACATTAGCCAATGTAAGTGGGCGTAAGGTGGTATATAGGTCGGAATTGTTCTTTTTTGTTTTTAGTTGGGTAATGCAGGCTCAGATTTTGTACTTTCTTGGTTAGGTTAATTCTAAATGTCTATTGTATTTTTTTTTTTTAAATTTGTATGCATAATTATTTTTATTTCCATTTTTACGTTTTCAACAATCGTTTTTTTTAATGTAGTCTCATTTTTTTTGTTGTATTTTCTTGGTTATGACATTTTAAAGGTCTATACACGCAAAAAAATAATTATTTCCTCCCAAACGAAATTTTAGACAAACAAAATTCGTTTCCCATTTGCTTTTCGCTGTAAGGAAGTGTATTTGGAAGAAAAGTATATACATTTTGCGATAAACGTTTATTCTTTTCCAGGATGTAAAAACAATTTCATAAAGACAAACTCAGAAAAAAAAACATTGTTTTCTTGCTAATTGCATTTTCCCTCACATCTTTCTCACATCCACGAGGTTTTTTAGTTCTTAACACCTTTTCCTGTAATACCAACAATGTAGAAGAAATTATACGATTTTATAAATTTTTAATTTTTTTCTACCTTTCGCCTGGACGGAGAATCGAACCGCGGACCATGCACTTTGTAAGCCAACACACTAACCACTGAGCTATGTACCTGTTATGGTGATCAATAGATAAATATCCATATAAGTTATATTTATATAGCATAGCTTGCGGCGCCCACGAACCGAATAAACAAATTTTATTTAACAGAAACAAACATTTAGTTTGGCACCGTGGACCAGTGGTTGCTACGTCCGACTTGCATGCCAAGGGTCGTGGGTTCGATCCCTGCTTAGACCAAAGTTTTTTTTTTGTTTTTTTTTTTATATATTCCAGATATGTTCGGAAGATTCCGAAAAAATGTTCAACATTACATTGTAGTATATGAAATTTTGAACTGTAAAATGTGTCTTATTAAAGACCTAAAGTCAGAATAGAACAGTGTTTAATATAAACGAAATGGACTGTGTTGTTGTTCCAAAAATAGCATTTTTTATTGAAAAAATAAAAATTTTGTAAGAAACGAGTTTTTTTGGTGATAAAAGTTTAAAATTTTCGAAGCAATTCAAAAGAAAAACGTTTTCGGTACACGTTTTCCAAACGTTTTTTTTCTTTGCGTGTAGCATTTTTTTGCCAGTTTTCTTACCAATTATTTTCATTTTTTTATTATTATTTCTTTATATTTTCCACAATATTTGTTATTAATACATTTTTGTTTGTTTGTTTTAAATGAAATGGCACCTGTCTTTTGTCCTTATGTTTCTTTATATCAAATTTTTGCATCATTTAGTTACTTTATTCAGTTTAATGTATACATGTAAATGTTTATTTAACTAATTAGTTCGTTTTTTTTTCTTCTTTTAATGAGTAATAATATTCACTTTTCTTTCGCTTTTCGGTTTTAATGTTTTTCGTGAAAATTTCACATTGTGTATTTTCTTTAAAGACTGCGCTTTTTATACCCTTAGGTTAGGTTAGGTTATGTGGCAGCCCGATGTATCAGGCTCACTTAGACTATTCAGTCCATTGTGATACCACAGTGGTGAACTTCTCTCTTATCACTGAGTGCTGCCCGATTCCATGTTAAGCTCAATGACAAGGGACCTCCTTTTTATAGCCGAGTCCGAACGGCGTTCCACCTTGCAGTGAAACCACTTAGAGAAGTTTTGAAACCCTCAGAAATGTCACCAGCATTACTGAGGTGGGATAATCCACCGCTGAAAAACTTTTTGGTGTTCGGTCGTAGCAGGAATCGAACCCACGACCTTATGTATGCAAGGCGGGCATGCTAACCATTGCACCACGGTGGCTCGTTGTTGCCCACTCAATGTAGATGTTCAAATTACAGAATTAGCAATTTTATACCCTTCACCACTACTGTGGTACAGGGTATAATAAGTTTGTGCATTTGTATGTAACGCCAAGAAGGAAAAGTCTGAGACCCATCGTTTAGTATACTGATCATCTTACAATTAAATTCTGAGTCGATTTAGCGATGCCCGTCTGTCTGTATGTCTGTCTGTCCATTCGTCCGTCTGTCTGTCTGTTCATGTATTTTTGTGCGCAAAGTACAGGTCGCAGTTTAAGTCCGATCGTCCTCAAATTTGGCACAGGGTCGTTTTTTGGGACAAAGACAATCGCTATTGATTTTGGAAAAACTCGGTTCAGATTTAGATATAGCTGCCATATATATAGCTGTCATATATATTTATCCCCGATCTTGTCATAATTGCCGTGTTTATCAACCGATGTTCTTCAAATTCAGTAGATCCGAATATTTTATGAATGCAAAATATCAGCCAAATCGGTCCAACTTTAGATATAGCTCCCATATATATCTTTCGTCCGATTTAGACTCGTATGACTACAAAGATCAAACTTTACTACCGATTTACGTGGAATTTTGCATAAAGAGTAGAATTGACATTCTACCAATGCCTAACCAATGCTTGGTAAATTTGATTGAAATCGGTTCAGATTTAGATATAGCTCCCATATATATCTTTCGTCCGATTTGCACTTATATGGCCTCAAAAGCCAGAGTTTTGCCGTGATTTAGTTCAAATTTTGCACAAGGAGTACGATTAATAGTATCGGTATGTGTACCAAATTTGGTTGAAATCGGTTCAGATTTAGATATAGCTCCCATATATATCTTTCGACCGATTTGCACTTATATGGCATCAAAAGCCAGAATTCTTCCGTGATTTGCTTCAAATTTTGCACGAGAGGTACGTTTAATGGCATCGTTATGTGTGCCAAATTTGGTTAAAATCGGTTCAGATTTAGATATAGCTCCCATATACATCTTTAGTCCGATTTGCACTTATATGGCCTCAAAAGCCAGAGTTTTGCAGTGATTTCCTTCAAATTTTGACCGAGAGGTACGTTTAATGGTATCGTTATGTGTGCCAAATTTGGTTAAAATCGGTTCTGATTTATATATAGCCCCCATATATATCTTTCGTCCAATTTGGACTTATATGGCCTCAAAAGCCATGATTTGCTTCAACTTTTGCACAAGGAGTACGTTTAACAGTATCGGTAAGTGTCCCAAATTTGGTTGAATCGGTTCAGATTTAGATATAGCTCCCATATATATCTTTCGCTCGATTTACACTCAAATGACCACGGGGGCCAGAGTTATACTCCCATTTACGTGACATTTTGCAGAGATACCAGAGTTATTATTCTAACTATGCATGTCAAATTTAATCAAAATCGGTTCAGATTATATAGCTCCCATATATATGTACACCAGAGTTGGGAAAATATAGTAGACTATTTCATATTTTAGACACATTTGCAATGGGATTTTCCTCGGTTTATACAAATATGGCCGAATTCCCACACTTTACACAAAATTCTGTGATGATTTCCCCATATCTTAGTCATATCCTACACACTGTAATGCCAGACTTTCCATAGAACGGTTGAGTTTTAAATAAGTTGCCCGACTTGACCAAATAATATATTATAACCCACACTTGACCACATATCTTGGCTAGATCTAACCAATATCCTTGTAAAATCGTCACTGCTGAGTAGCAAAAATTGTAAATGTTTCTCAAATTGTCCCAAATCTCGAATACATAAGTACACCCTCAAAAAAATCGCTTCTGTAACATATACTCCCAAACATATTTTGCTTCAAGCATATAAATTTTTGAGTATTGCCCAAACATTTATATGTTTGATTTCTTCCAATATATAATATGTTTGAAAGCATATTGGTCTAAACAATATAATATGTTTGGGTAGTCTAAGTTCCAAACATTTTGTATTTTTCCATCCAAATTCAATAATGTTGTCTTCCAAAAAACTATATGTTCTTATGTGAACATATAATATGTTTGGAAACATTTTGAACCCAAAAATATTATATGCTTAGAAGAATTTTCTCCCAAAGAAGATTGTGCTCAATTTTTTTTCTGCCTAATTGTATATTCCCTCACATTTTTCTCACTTTTTCTATAATACAAACATTTTAGAAGAAATTATTATATTTTATAATTTTTTTTAATTTTACCTTTTGCCGGACGGGGATTCGAACAGCGGACCACACAGTTTGTAAGCCAGCACACTAACCACTGGCCTACGTAGCTGTTATGGTCATCAAGAGATAATTATCGTTATAAGTTATATTTATATAGCATAGCTTGCGGCGCCCACGAGCCGATGCAAACACAACATTGTTTAACAACATAACATTTTTAAACATACATTTGTTGGCAGCGTGGAGCAGTGGTTGGTCGTCCGCCTTGCTTGACAGGGGACCTGGGTTCGATCCCTGCTTCGACCAACACCATTTTTTTTAAATATATTTTTTAACATATATTCCAGATACGTTCGGAAGTTCCCGAAAAGGTGTTCAGCATTACATACTATTATATTAAATTTTTACTACGAAATTGTAAAGTGTGTTTCATAAAAGACTTAAAGTCAGAAAAGAAAAGTGCTTGATATAAACGAAATGGACTGAGTTCAAATCAAATATTATTTTTTTATTGCAACAATAAAAATTGTGTAACAAATAAAGGTTTTTGTATACAAGTTTAAAATTTTCGAAGAAATTCAAAAACTCTTACAAAAGAAGAACGTGAAGTCGAGTATATATAAATATTTTTCCATCGAATCCTAAGGTTAACGATAACCATTCAAAATCACGTTATATTTAAATTCTAAACAGTAATTTTAAACCAGCACATAAATTTATTTTGGTGTGAACAATTGTTTGCTAGCATGTTACACCATTAATTTAGAAATACAAATAAATATGAATTTTTATTAACGAATAATTTTGTACTTAATTTAATTCATAAGGCCGGTATAAATTGGCATTATCACGTTAAAATGGCCATGTTTACCCTTTTACTTTTCTTTAATAATTTCTTTTAAAGAAAATAAACTTATTCAATTGTTGCTTTGGATCTTTCACCACCATGTTATAATACAATTTACCGGAAAAAGTTGTAATGTTATTCTGGTTTTGCCGCTAAAATGAGAAATAAGTTTAGCGGCAAAACTCGAACTCAATGCCCACTTTTATTTTGGAAAAAATCCGTCAACTCCTCTTGGAATACTCATTAATAAAGAGGAACTAATCTTTGTTTTTATAGATCTTCAAAGGTCGATACTTTCCGATTGGTTTAGACGAAACAAAAAAAAATTGTGCCCGTAATGCGAAAATGATAAACAAAACTCATGCTCTTTTTTTCAAATATATTTTATCTTGGTTCCGAATGAATTTTCTCTCCGAATACTCATTTTAATATTTTACTTAAGCATATACAATTTTAGACGAAACAAAAAAAAATTGTGCCCGTAATGCGAAAATGATAAACAAAACTCATGCTCTTTTTTTCAAATATATTTTATCTTGGTTCCGAATGAATTTTCTCTCCGAATACTCATTTTAATATTTTACTTAAGCATATACAATTTTTGGCGAAGTCTTATATCACAACATATATATTTTTACTCATAATATGTAAATTTATACTTGTTTATATTCACACAGTATTTTTCCTATATTTAATGAAATTTCCTTTGTGTATATATATTTGTAATGCGCCAATTGGTTACTTTCAATAATTTACTTCCAGCATACACTTTGTCTCTCTTTGTAAACACATATATGTTTATGGGCTATTTCTAAATTAATATATGTTTGCATCCAAGCATATTATATTTACAAACATTTTAAAGGGTGATTTGTTAAGAGCTTGATAACTTTTTTTTTAAAAAAAAACGCATAAAATTTGCAAAATCTCATCGGTTCTTTATTTGAAACGTTAGATTGGTCCATGACATTTACTTTTTGAAGATAATTTCATTTAAATGTTGACCGCGGCTGCGTCTTAGGTGGTCCATTCGGAAAGTCCAATTTTGGGCAACTTTTTCGAGCATTTCGGCCGGAATAGCCCGAATTTCTTCGGAAATGTTGTCTTCCAAAGCTGGAATAGTTGCTGGCTTATTTCTGTAGACTTTAGACTTGACGTAGCCCCACAAAAAATAGTCTAAAGGCGTCAAATCGCATGATCTTGGTGGCCAACTTACCGGTCCATTTCTTGAGATGAATTGTTCTCCGAAGTTTTCCCTCAAAATGGCCATAGAATCGCGAGCTGTGTGGCATGTAGCGCCATCTTGTTGAAACCACATGTCAACCAAGTTCAGTTCTTCCATTTTTGGCAACAAAAAGTTTGTTAGCATCGAACGATAGCGATCGCCATTCACCGTAACGTTGCGTCCAACAGCATCTTTGAAAAAATACGGTCCAATGATTCCACCAGCGTACAAACCACAACAAACAGTGCATTTTTCGGGATGCATGGGCAGTTCTTGAACGGCTTCTGGTTGCTCTTCACTCCAAATGCGGCAATTTTGCTTATTTACGTAGCCATTCAACCAGAAATGAGCCTCATCGCTGAACAAAATTTGTCGATAAAAAAGCGGATTTTCTGCCAACTTTTCTAGGGCCCATTCACTGAAAATTCGACGTTGTGGCTCGTTAGTAAGTCTATTCATGATGAAATATCAAAGCATACTGAGCATCTTTCTCTTTGACACCATGTCTGAAATCCCACGTGATCTGTCAAATACTAATGCATGAAAATCCTAACCTCAAAAGAATCACCCTTTATGTCCCAAACATAATATGTTCTAACATATTAACATATATGTCCCAAACATATTATGCTAGTTTATGAACATTATATGTTTGCACTCAAAAATATTGTGTTTAAACATTTGAGTTCCAAACATATAATGTTTATACCCAAACATATGAAAAACAGTCTTTTTCGTCCGTGTATCGTCTGGTAAATCATAAATGCTTTTTTGTACAATTGCATTAAAATTTATCTCGCTTCATATTTTTTATTAACATTGTGTTTCATTCCAGGGCGTTAGCCGATTTCAATTTTAATTCTAGAGATTTTGTAGAAGTACAAAAAATTGTTTCCATTATAAGTATGTTATTTGTATCTGGAAATGCAAACCTTTATATAGCTCCCAGGAAACTTGAAGTAGTTGAGATAGTAACACAAATGTTGGTCTACATGGTGGTGAAGGGTATAATATAGTCGGCCCCGCCCGACTTTAGACTTTACTTACTTGTTTTTATTCAGATTATTAGAAAAAACAAAATAGATTTCTTGCTGTCTTCACATTTTCGTCTATCACACCACATTCAACTCGGCTCTCGTCTTTTTCTTCTTCTTTTCATTTTTCTTTTGCACGTGTTAAAAAATCTATTTTCTTCTTCCCCGTACTCGACAAAGACCCACTCGCTACTCCTCTATCGCACTCTCTCTAACTAAATTCCCCAATAAACACTTTAGAACCAGTGATGTATTTTTAGGTACTACAGTGGGCTCCCTATAACAACTCCAAAATTTGCCGATTTTGGTAACGTACGTAACGTATCAGTGTTTACTAAATACCGTGGTCGGTTGCGGTAGATCGCAGCCGTTATCTGGTGGGAAGAGCACCAACTCAAAATGACGACAAAAAAATATTCAAGACTTGTTGCACATTGCAAAAACAAAAACAATGCTTTCATATGTGTACATGGATAAAGCGTAGATCATTTGATTTTTGGTGGATGACAAACAATAAAATAGAAGAGAGTGAACATCGAAGAGAGTGTGCACAATTAATCCGTTGTAACCCTGAATGGTGACAGAGACAGAGAGGTGAACCAGAGGAGTAGCTGAGAAACAGACCACCAAGTCAAATCAAAACTAATGATATTGAGCAAAAAGCCCAATATATAGAAGTTATTGAGATGTTTTAAAGAAAAATGTCTATGCTTATAGACGTTGTTATCGATTAATATTTATAGACGTTATTATCGATACATGTGATGATTTAAGAGAATTTTCTCTAATTTTGATGTACAAGAGAGTTTTGTTTAGCTACATGCATTGTTAGCTATAGACGTAAATTTATATAGTCGTTATTAAACAGAAAGTATATACAAGCCGGTATATACAGGTAGTGTAAATAAACGCTAAGCAAATTTATTTTATTTCCTTTTTTATTACTCTACTCTTTTCTATTTTTATTATTAAGCATATAGCAGTTTTCGAACTAACTAAAATTCGAGTGCGTACTACATTATAATAATTTAACTTTCATTTATTTTTTCAATTTCAATTTAATTTTTTTATTACTTTTTCTTCATAATATAATTTTTTATATTTTTGTAAAACGACATTTCACCGATTTTTTTAAATTAAAATTTTGAATTTTTTGAAAATGGAAAAAATGCTATAATGAGTTTGACCGTAGACGGACATAAGACGAAATTGGACGAATTTACACTAACTAAGACTGGCAATAAGGGGGAGTTGCAGACACGACTCCTTGAACATTTTGGTCACCCTACAGCCTATCGATAATGAAGACGATGAATCAGACTATGGGGAAGCTTCTTCTTTGAGTGGACGAGTTGCCACATTTACATTAAGGGATATTCAAGATTCGGTCTCAAGTTTTACCGGTGATGGTTTGCCGAAGATTAATGAATAGTTAAGAGAGTTCGAAGATTGTGCATTTACCGTCGGATGGGATCCGCTTAGAAAATACATATACGCGAAACAATTGCTTGTTGGGGCCGCCAAAATTTTTATTAGGAGCCAACCGAATATTACGAGTTGGTCGTCCCCTAAAACGGCTTTGATAAAAGAGTTTGGATAGGAAATTCCGGCCATAGAAATACATAAAAGGTTAGCGAACCGAAAAAAGAACCTTAATGAGAGTTTCAAAGAATTTCTTTATAGCCTTATGGAGATCGCACAACCAATCGATTTAGACGATATGAGTTTGATTACTTATTTTATAGATGGTATAAATGATTCGAAGGCTAATAAACTAATATTGTATCAGGCGACTACCATTGAAGATTTAAAGGGAAAAATTAAGATTTATGAGAAAATGTGTGAAACGGGTGATTCAACAAAATCTAAATTTTGACATACAGCGATATCGCCCACGAAGACAAATGGTGATAATGGCATCAAAAAATTTGAACGCTGTTACAACTGTGGTGATAAGGGACATTTGTCTAAAAATTGTAAGGCACCAGAGGTTAAATGTTTTAAGTGTAAACGATCAGGACATAACAGGTTGGCTGATAAGTCCCCGGTCTAACAAAGAAAAACACATTTTTTTTTTGTCAAAATTCGTTTTTATTATTCAACATAGTTCCCTTCAAGAGCGATTATAACGACCTTTCAATTTTTTGATACCATTTTGGTAGTACTCCTTCGGTTTTGCCTCAAAATAGGCCTCAGTTTCGGCGATCACCTCTTCATTGCATCCAAATTTTTTCCCTGCGAGCATCCTTTTGAGGTCTGAGAACAAGAAAAAGTCGCTGGGGGCCAGATCTGGAGAATACGGTGGGTGGGGAAGCAATTCGAAGCCCAATTCATGAATTTTTGCCATCGTTCTCAATGACTTGTGGCACGGTGCATTGTCTTGACGGAACAACACTTTTTTCTTCTTCATATGGGGCCGTTTTGCCGCGATTTCGACCTTCAAACGCTCCAAACCCGCCATATAATAGTCACTGTTGATGGTTTTTCCCTTCTCAAGATAATCGATAAAAATTATTCCATGCGCATCCCAAAAAACAGAGGCCATTACTTTGCCAGCGGACTTTTGAGTCTTTCCACGCTTCGGAGATGGTTCACCGGTCGGTGTCCACTCAGCCGACTGTCGATTGGACTCAGGAGTGTAGTGATGGGGCCATATTTCATCCATTGTCACATATCGACGGAAAAAACTCGGGTGTATTACGAGTTAACAGCAGCAAACACCGCTCAGAATCATCAACACGTTGTTGTTGGTGGTCAAATGTGAGCTCGCGCGGCACCCATTTTGCACAGAGCTTCCGCATATCCAAATATTGATGAATGATATGACCAACACGTTCCTTTGATATCTTTAAGGCCTCTGCTATCTCGATCAACTTCATTTTACGGTCATTCAAAATCATTTTGTGGATTTGTTTATGTTTTCGTCGGTAACCACCTCTTTCGGGTGTTCACCGTCCTCCGTGCTCATTTCACCACACTTGAATTTTGCATACCAATCAATTATTGTTGATTTCCCTTGGGCAGAGTCCGGAAACAAGCCAAGTTTTTGCTTCCACCGTATTTTTTCCCTTCAGAAAACAGTATTTTATTAAAACACGAAATTCCTTTTTTCAATTTTTTCACAATAACAAAAGTTGCTTCACAAAAGACGCTCTATCTCACAAACTAATTGACTTACAGACGTCAAACTTTGCATTTAATACTAGCATAATATCAATTTAATACTAGCGACACAATGGACTGAATAGTCTAAGTGAGCCTGATACATCGGGCTGCTACATAATAAATACTAGCGACGCCATCTATGTATCAGACCGGGGACTTATCAGCCAACCTGTTAAATCTTTTGACTGTAAAATGAAACAGGGTAATTCCAACAAAAATGAAAACACCAGTGATGTTCTTACTCTAGTAGACGATAGGCCTACTTGTCGCCGTATTTTTAAAGACCTTATAATAATAATAATCAAACGAAGTTTTTCGGAATATATTGCACCTGTAGTACTAGTACGGGAAAAGGATGGTACAAGTCGGTTATGTTGCGATTTTTGGAAATTAAATGAAAAAATTATACGCGATAATTTTCCAATGGTATTAATCGCCAACGTTATTCAAAGATTATTACGTGCTAAAATTTTTACAACTTTAGATTTGAAAAACGGGGTTTTCCATTTACCTATCGAGACGGATACACAGAAATATACTTCTTTCGTGACGCATAACGGGCAATTTGAATTTAAATTTGTGCCATTCGGAATTTCAAATTCCCCTGCAGTTTTTGCAGATTCATTTCATCGGTTTTTAGAGAGTTAATTTCTGACGGTACAATGGTAATTTATATGGATGATATTGTTATTCCATCGAAAGACGAGACAGAAGGTATCGAAAAATTGACGAGAGTATTAAGTGTCGCGGAATCAAACGGACTTAACATAAAATGGAAGAAATGCCAATTTTTAAAGACGAAAACAAACTTTTTGGGGTATATCATAGAGAACTCAACAATTTCACCATCTATTGAAAGCGACTAAGGCTGTATCGAATTACCCTTTACCGACAAACTCGAAATCAATCGAACGTTTTCTCGGTTTAACTTCATATCTTCGAAGTTTTATACCGAACTACGCGATTATAGCAAGGCCATTATCCTACCTTTTACGGAAAGACACTACTTTTAGAATGGGGGAGGAGCAAATATTGGCGTTCCAAGAATTGCGTGACTCATTGATAAAAGCTCCAGTTTTGAAAATATTCGACCCAAAGGCATCGACATAAATCCATACAGACGCAAGTATGCATGTATACGGGGTTGCATTATTGCAAAAAAGTGATGACGGTCAATTCTACCCTGTAGAATATATGCGAACAAAAATATCACTCTTACGAATTAGATGTTTTAGCTGTCGTAGAAGCGCTAAAGAGATGGAGGGTATATGTATTGGGTATAGGTGTGAAGATTGTGACTGACTGTAACGCATTCGCATTAACGATGAGGAAACAGGATGTACCACCGAAGATAGCTAGATGGGATTTATTTTTGCAGGAATTCGATTACGAGATAGAACATCGAGCAGGGACGAAGATGAGACATGTAGACGCTCTTAGCCGATTAGCGTGTTTGATGGTAGAAGATTCATTGCGATATCGAATTAGAGAGGCGCAAATGCAAGACGAGTGGATTAGGGCAATTAGAAAAATAGTAGAGAAGGAGACGTTTGACAACTACTATTTGAAATTTGATATTTTATACGAGGATCAGGGTCGCGAACTGATTGTGGTGCCAAGTGCTATGGAGAAGGAAATTATAAAAATGGCCCACACTCAAGGACATTTCGCAGCGTGCAAGACTCAGGATGTAGCACAGAAGTACTATTTTATCCCAGATTTAGAGAAGAAGACAGAGTCTATCGTTAAAAATTGTCTAGAATGTATTGTTACTGATGCCAAGAGGGGCCGCAAGGATGGATTTCTTAGTCCAATAGATAAGGCAGATAGACCACTTTTTACATATCACCATATAATAGTTATTGTGGGCGCTTTTTCCAAGTTTGTTTGGTTGTACCCCACCAAGAGTACTGGCACAAACGAGGTGATAGATAGAATGACGAAACAGACAGCAGTATTTGGTAATCCAAGGCGAGTAATTACGGATAGGGGAACCGCGTTTACCTCCCGAAATTTTTAAGAATATTGTGAGACGCATGGTATACAGCATTTATTGATAGCCACTGGCGTTCCTCGCGGGAATGGCCAAGTAGAAAGAATGCATCGCATAATTATACCAATGCTTACGAGGTTGTGTGTTAGGTTAGGTTAAAGTGGCAGACCGATTAAGATTCAGGCTCACTTGGACTATTCAGTCCATTGTGATACCACATTAACTAAAAGTACCTATTACATATGGGCACTTCTAATTTTAACCGCTGAACCTTCTTGATTATTTTTCTTTGTTGAACCAACCAGATTGTTCCAAAAACATTAGCAGACTGCTTAAGTTAACGTTTACCAGATCCGCCAGCAATCTGAAGCTATATGCTCCTAAAAGATGCTTGCGCTTTACACAAAATGCAGGACACTCACACAAGAGGTGTTTAATTGATTCCTTTTCCTCCGCATCATGACAGCTCATACAATAGTCATTGTACTTCGCGCCTATAGTTTTTGCAAAATCGCCTATCAAGCAGCGACCCCTTATAGCAGATATCAGGAGCGATATCTGACGTCTCGAGAACACTAGCATATCTAGTGTGCGGTTTAAGTTTAAATGGGGCCATATTTGCTTGGTGTCGTTACAGCCCTTGCAATTCTCCCATCGAACATTTGTCATCATAACAGCCTTCTCACGCAGCATGAGCTTGCAGGTAGCCAGGGGCATACCAACAGATTCTTGTTCCCCTGGAATATGTAAGGTAGTCCCTAGCCTTGCCAACTCATCCGCTTCGCAGTTCCCCGGTATGTTCCTATGGCCAGGCACCCATATTAGGTGAATATTGTACTGCTCAGCCATCTCATTGAGAGATTTGCGGCAGTCAATGGCCGTTTTCGATTTGAGGAACACAGAGTCCAAGGATTTTATTACAGGTTGACTGACTGAGTATATATTAATGCCCACATTTTTTGGAACATTACTTCTCACCCAATTCGTCACCTCTCTTATTGCTAATATTTCAGCCTGAAAAACACTATAGTGATTAGGTAATCTTTTCGCTATTCGAAGTTCCAGATCATTACAATATATACTCCGAAACCCAGTTGTCCATCTAATTTGGAGGCATCAGTGTAGAAATCTAAATATTCTTTATTCCCCGGGGTCTGTGTGCCCCACGCCTCACTGTTGGGGATTAGAGTCTCAAACTCTTTGTCGAAAAGTGGACTCGCCAAAGTGTAATCCACTACGTTAGGGACATCTGGCATTATTTTGAGGACCGAACTGTGAAGTGCCGGCCACCAGATTGCAACACCATATAGCATTATAGGTCTAACCACTGCCGTTATAGCCAATGCACAATTTTTGGTTTTAGTCCCCACTTTTTTCCTATTGCCTTTTTGCACGAGTACAAAGCTACCGTTGCTTTTCTTGCCCTTTCTTCAATATTAAGCTTAAAGTTCAGCTTCCTGTCCAAAATAACGCCAAGGTATTTTGAACACTCACCAAAGGGAATTTCCCCTAAGCAAATGGGCCTAACCATGGGAGTTTTGCGATCTTTGCAGTACATGACTAGTTCTGTCTTTGCAGGATTTACCCCAATACCATTGTCTTTCGCCCATTTCTCAGTCATCCGGAGGGCCCTCTGAATAATATCTCTGATTGTGGATGGGAATTTTCCCCTGACTGCTAGAGCCACATCATCTGCGTATGCCACCACTTTTATCCTTTCTTTTTCTAGGGTAACCAGAAGGTTATTTATAGCAACATTCCAAAGAAGAGGTGATAGAACTCCTCCATGGGGAGTGCCTCTGTTCAAATACCTTGTATGTTTGCTTGTCCTTGTGTGGCTGAAATACGTCTCTTTATTAGAAGTTCGTCTAACAGCCTAAGTATACCTGGATCAACATTCAGAGTTGTCAGTCCATTTAATATCGAGCTCGGATGGACATTATTGAACGCCCCTTCGATGTCTAGAAACGCCACGATTGTGTATTCTTTGACAGATAGTGAGCTTTCAATAAAGCTGACTAGTTCATGTAATGCGGTCTCAGTAGACCTGCCCTTCGAGTATGCATGCTGTCGTTTCGAGAACAAACATGAATCGATGCTAGTTCTAAGATAAATATCTATCATCCTCTCCAGAGTCTTAAGTAGGAATGAGGATAAGCTGATTGGTCGGAAATCCTTTGCCCTCGAGTGAGAGGCTTTTCCCGCTTTAGGTATGAAAACGACTTTTGTTTCCCTCCACTTTCATGGGATATATGATAAGTTGATACATCCTTTATATATCGCCGACAACCAGGGGGTAATTTTGTCAGTCACTGCTTGTAACTCCGCCGGAATAATTCCATCAGGTCCGGGGGATTTGAATGGTCCAAAGCTATTTAACGCCCATCTTATTCTAGATTCCGATACAATTTCCTCGATAGGAAACGACCGCTGAGCCACTGTGGCACCGCCAGAACCTGGTTCAACCGTCTGATTTCCAGGAAAATGTGTGTCCAATAGTACCTCCAGCGTCTCCTCACTGGACGTTGTCCAATAGCCCTCCGCTGTTTTAATGAAACCTGAAGCGGAGTTGGTGGATGCTAGAATCTTCCGTAGTCTGGAAGCCTCGGACGTATTCTCAATACTGCTGCAGTAATCATTCCAAAAGTTATGCTGAGCATTTCTCAGTTCTCGCTTGTATCCTCTCAGATTCTTCTTGTTAGCGTCCCAATCCTCAGGGGCTCTAGTGGACTTTGCCTTGGGGCATCTCCCTTGTTGCAAACTACCAGATTAGTACGCAAAATAGACTCTATTGGCGACTCTCCCCTTGCATTAGTATCACTACTTCCCTATATACTATGATGCGCATTCGTATCGCATCCCATAATGAGTTTCGTCTTTGTTTTCAGTGACTCCTGAACTAAGGTCTTAACGGCACATTGAGGCATCTCCCTATCATGTCCCATGTAGACCAAAGATACCCAATAATTGCATTTGGCTATTTCTAAATTGGCAACGACAACGTCTGCATTGCACATTGAAGGAAGCAGAAACAAGTTAAGCTCGTTTTTAGCAATTATACAGGCTCGAATTACATCATTACCAGTATACTGCAATAGTTTGAACCCGGGAGTACTTAATTCACATATTTTGTTTCTATAAACATATGGTTCTTGAATAAGAACTATGTCTATGTCCCCTTTCATCAGGAGAACTTTTAAGGCAGCACATGCAGCCTTACAATGGTGAAGATTTATCTGGAGGATCCATAGGACCATCGAGATTTTCCACAACCGTCACATCAGCCGCTTCAATCGAGTCATCAAGAATGTCCTCTTCAGAGATCTCTGTGACTCTCGCAATAACTATAGGTTCAACGTTGGTGAGTTCTGAGGCAGTAGAAACCTCCTCACGCATACGGTCCATCTTCAACTGTGGTATCTCCCTCGACCTCGCAAGAGGATCCGCTTACTTCTGATTCAGACAGAGGCTTGTCCATTTCTGAATCCTTCAGCTGATCGTTTTTATACACCTTCATTTGGATATAATGAAACCCATAACATATACGGCCCTGAGACTTTGCTAGATGTGGCAAAGACTGAGTGTTCAATATAAACACTGCATGCCGTCTTGGTCCATCCACTTCATCAAAACGGCCAACCTTCCCATCAGCTGTTGGAAGATCTGGATTGCATCGTTTCAGCCTATTTAAAATAGATTCAGGGTCAGAAGGGTTTGCAGATATCCACTCATGTGCTCTAGGTCTAGCCGGTATGTCTTTCTTCTCGACTAACTCTAGAGCAGCTCCTTCCCAAACTTCAGCAATTAGTATCAGAGCAGCTTTAAAACATTCTATAGACCTCTGGTCCTCAAATGCGACTAGCTTAAATCGTCCGTGATACAAACCAGCCTCTTGGTGTCGAGGATCCGGGCCGGGAAACTTTTCCAGCACCTGTGAGTAGACAACAGACAGAGCATTCTCAATTTCCCCCATTTTTGCTCTGGAACCATACCGTCCAATGCTCCTTTATTAATGATAGCCATCACAAGGCTGTCTTTAGCAACTGAGGCAAACGATCTTTGATCCCTTTTGGAGGATGGCAGCTCATCCGGCGATCGGTCCCTTTTTCCAGTCTCAAGAATTCCTTGAGCCCATTTTAAGGAATCGCTTTGTTTAGCCGACAGCGTGCTTGGGTCGACTGATCCTAACTTCTTTAGGATAAACAAAGCATTTCTGCGTTCCTTGAATCTCTTTCGTGAGGGATTAACTCGTTTTTGATGCCGTTACCTTGGAAAAGGTTCGACTTGTCAGAGTGTCGCCACCTGTCGACCCGTCTACAGGTCGACTAATTGGGCCTAACTCTTGGTCATTGCCCAGATTTATAACTCCAGTCGATACCCGTCCACTGGGCCCTGAAATTAGCAACCCAGTGGATGACTTGGAATTTCGGTGCTGGTGGCTTAATATCCCACCACACTTGAAATTCGTAGGAGGTACCTATTAAGATGAGTTTATCCGCTATTGAAAAACACGTCCGTTCCGTTCGACGGTTGTATAGAGTTGTGTGTTGGAAACCCTACTAGTTGGTATAAACATGTCGATCGGGTTCAACGTGTAATGAATACACCACCGACAAGCACGAATATAACTCCTTTCATATTATTAACGGGGGTGAATATGAGAACCGAAAACGATATCGACTTGGGGAAAATGTTAGAAGAGATGACAATAATGGAATTCGACGACGAACACAATACGATAAGGGACGGAGCTAGGGAAAATATTTTGAGACTCCTACAAGAGAACAAAAAGGGCTTCGATCGAAAGAAAGTTACGGAGATACGCTACGATGTAAACGAATTAATAGCCATCAAGCGAACTCAATTCGGAACTGGCATGAAGTTGAGACCGAAATACTTGGGTCCGTACAAGATAGTTGAGAGGCAGAACGTATCGTCCATACGTCGTCGAGAAAGTAGGAAATACTGAAGGTCCTAAATATGAAAATATGAAACCTTGGGAGCGAAATTCGAGGGCGAATTTTAAATCAGGGGGGCCGGATATAGGATGTGGTCCTGCAGCTCCACCTTATTAAGCTCTCATACTAACTTTACGTTACGATACAACACGATACGATACAGACTGATGCAAGTCATCAAACAGATATTGACGAATGGGCACAAAAGGATGAGTGGACAGTCGTTGATCGGTAATCGTTGGTGCAGTGTCGTTATAGTTGAGAGCATTAGTGAATTTCGAATTAATGGATTAAATCTTGAACTATTAAAATATGTTAATTTTAATTAAACTTAAATAATTTAAATAAACTTTAAGTAAACAACGAATCATCAAATCCAAAGTGTTTTAATCAAAAAACAATAAAGTAGGCATCAACCCTACATATATATTGAAGCACAATGTGTTTGGGTCATATGTTACAGAAGCGATTTTTTGAAGCTCTATGGGGGATATACCTAAATCTGAACCGATTTAAATCTATTGTAAATTCTGACATATTAATTATATTTTTGATCAAAATCGATATTTTTGGGATGCTTTCGAACATAACAACCACTCGCATTTATAGTACTCGTCAAGAGCTTTCATTTGATACCTAAAAATGTTTGTTGAGAAAACTAAATTTTAAAATATAGCAGCAAAACTGACATTTATAGGATACTTTCGACAATAGAAACCACTTGCATTTATAGTACTTTTCAAGATCTTTCGTTTAATACCAAAATATGTTGCGCAGGTATTTGGGAAAAGGTTAAATTTTAATAAAATTTTTATCTCCCCAAATTGTAATTAACCCATGAGGTGCGTAAGCAAAAACTATCTGGTTTGTGTCTCGGCTAGTTAAATTTACAATTTATCTTCACGCACATAGCCCCGCAGGATTTACTAGTTTAAGTCATTATATAACATATGTGTATGTATGTATGTATATGTGTGTAAACGCTAGAGCTCGACCGAAGCAGACTTTTTTGGCCGAAGCCAATGCTCGGCAAAAAAAAGCAATAATTGGGCGAAGCCGATTATTTTCCTCAAATTTGTAATTAAAGATATTTGGTGTGTTTTAGTACAATATTAGAATTATTTAGAATATTTTTTTTAAACAAATATATAAATACAACAATAAAAGGTAATTCAGTCCTGTAGTTTTATATTATAAGGACAAAAAGGATTTTTTATAATTTTTTACGTTTTATTTGTACTGGATGTTTTGACTGAGACAAATTCAACACAAATTCAATATGAAATAAATTAGTCAAAAAGCTTCAGCTTCGGTTAATCGGCCTCTTGACGCCGAAGGCCGATTCGTGGCCGATTTAAACAAAAAATAATTCAACATATACATCCAATTCACTTATAAATCATAATTTTATAACGAAGAATTGGCAAATCCGACAACAATTATTAGCTTCAACAAAAGAATTAATACTAAGAAGAAACTTAAAATATGAGTTATTTACCAAATCTTTATTTTCAGAACAACAATCTCTACAAAACTGCGAGACCCATTCTAAGGAAGAAAGTACTTTTGTAAAGCCTGAATATGGTCGATCACGCGGAAACAAACATTATATTAAAAGAGCGACAGTTGTTGGTAACCCAATGTTTGCATCCACGGTTGAGAAAGAACAAGATGATGAGGAATGTCTTAGTCTAGATGATCTTGATATGGATTATGAACAAATTATGAACTATTTTGACAATTTGAAGGTAAATAAAATTAGACATATTATTTTATTTTAGTATATCTTCAACGTAGCTATATATGTTAGGATAGAATGTGAGCCATTAATTTCACTAAAAAAATATTGTCCTACGCACATAGATTTCATGTTTTTCAAAATACGATTGCCACTTACGCGTTTCATTAATACAAAGACTTTTCAATGCACCAAAAATTTATAAACTTTTCATTGAAAGCGTATCACGAAAATCGCGGATTCAATAATTTTTTTAATTAAAATGTTTTCAATCGCGAAAATGATAATATCAATCACCCATTTTGATTGAAAACCAAAACTATTTTCTATTTCATGTTAGCCTGATACCGAAACAGGCAATTGACGTCCAAATACATTATATCTAAGTATACAATTATTTTTCGAGCTTTATGGACAGATATAGATTAAGGAACATGGTTAATAGAGCCATTGAAAAGAAAACGCCAGATACAAATCTATATAGATCTGGTATAGATCTGGCTGGGAGAGATAACTCAATTTTGGGCCCTTTATGCTAACTCCTTATGGAGAAAACATTTAGGAATTTTCCTCTTACAAATTGAATCATCTTTTCTCCCACTGTACATCATCTTTTCATATAACTTACAAGTCCCTTAACTATTTTCAATTAAAAATTTAATTGACTTGTCACGGAATCAATTAATTGTGTAATTGAAGCAATAAAAAAATGATTGGTTTTTGACATAAAATTCAATCAATATTTTAATTGAATCAATTTTAATTAATTTCGCGACAAAAATCAATCGACTATTTGATTTATTCAATTAAATAATTAATTAATATTGGCAATAAATTTCAATCAAAAATTAATTAATGCGTTTCTTATAAAAAGATATTCAATATTTTTGTTTGTGAATTAAGCTAAACAAGAGAATTTGGTTCTTGTTATTTGTATGTTTTTTTCTAACATAGCTTACATATACAATTACGACCATTAGCAACTAAAGGATTAAATAAAACTATACAAATCGTTATCTTTCTTATCATAATAACCATGCCAGTCATGTTCCTTCTAATATGTAGATGCGTCTAGATTTCAAATAAATCAGCAGTCTGTAAGCTAAATTTGTTTTTCTCAAAGTAAACAGAATAACAACATATAACTTAATTTTTTCAATTAAACTTATTTTTGTTAAACATTATCTGCATAGAATATCACTTTTCCTTTGTAGTCTTTTAGCATAAAAAAATTATTAAGGGCCTCGGTTTAATTTAATTTTGGTAGCAATTCCTTTCCAAAATTTCCACACATTGAAATCTATTAAAATTTGAACCCATCAGAGTAAAATATAATGGCAAAGCAATGTAATATTTGGTATTATATTGATGATACTTTGCAAATTCTGGAAATAAAAAATATAAATGAAAAATACATGAATTTATTATACTAATTTTTCATATTTTTAAATCCAAAAGAAAAATTGTTTACCATTACATAGAGATTGTAATGCTGCCTATTAGCTTATTTATCGTATATACTGTTCTATGATTGGATTAAAGTGATAAAGATAGATTAAACAAAAATGCAATTTAATGCCAACGCTACTTCGCAACTTGAAGGCGAATCTTCCAACTAACCCATATCGCTCTCTGTTTACAGAAAACTAGGAGTGAAAAAATTTACAAGTTTAAAAGATCAGTACTCATCTTTTGATTTTTATTAAAATGATGGAGTTGATTGATTGACCACTTGACGAAACAAAATTACTCACTAAAGGAAATGAATACAAAATATATTGTTTTAGTCCGTTTAATATAAACAGCACCCATGTTCTGTAATTCTCATATTAATAATTTACTCACATGGTATATCAAACAGAAACGAAAGGAACCCAGAAAAAAGCGTCGCCAAAAAAGTAATGAAAATGTTCTTTTTGGATCCGGAAGTGGTGCAAAATTGACGCAGAAGCGATGAATTTAACATGGGCTTGTCATAGGACGGAAGTCCTCCATTTCAACAGCCGTTGCACTGAATTTGCATCACTTCTTTAGGTGTGAACCGAATTCAATGTTTTGGATGTAAATAAAAAAATTCTGTGATATTTTGTCAAATAAATAATTTTTATAATTTTTTATAATTTTTAATTGATTCTAACGCTTGTCGGAAACGTTTGACCTCAAATATTTTCAATAATTCACAATTTTTCCACATTGGATTTAGCATTTTTGTCAACAAAATTTAAATGATTTGTACCATTTTATGAATTCTTACTCTGTTTTTAACCTATTTGAAACAAAAAAAGTTAAAATTATCCATTAAAAGTATTAAAAAACCAAGTTATAAAAAATTGAATTAAAAGAACTTCCTGGGTAGTTAAAATAAAGAACATCATTGGGAGTTCATCTTCTAGAAGTGCTTTTAAAGTTGTGCCTTTGGAAGAACTTCCAAATTTTTTTGCTGGGAATTTGAACAAAATTTTGTTCCTTCCATTGAACTGTTTCTGTAACTTTGTGATTCGAGAAAATGCTGTCATGTGTCAAACGTTTTTCGATTCATTGGAAAAATTGTGTGAAAAGTGTTTTTGTAATGTTACGAATTGAGAAATATATCTATTTATGCTGTCAACATTATTCACAAGAAGAAGCCTTGTGAGACCCACAATAATAAATATTTTAATAAATATTTTTCTTTGAAAATGGATAAATATCCTGAAGCAAAGGTAAGATATTACAGAATAGATCGTATTTTTATAAATTGTAAATTGATTTTACCACTTATTTGTAGAAAGACTAACGCAGTTCGACACAAAAAAAAAAAGAACCGGACGTGGACATACAATCCATTTGGGTAGTTCCAAACATATAATTTTTAAACGGAAATATGTTACTTATATAAAAATATACACTAATGTTCGTTTTTAATTATGTTTATTAGCATTTACATTATTTAATTGTGGGGAAATCTAAATTTCTCATTTCTTGCACCTTTTCGATGAGGTTCTACCTCTATTTTCATCTGATTCAATGCCAATATTCTCTGCTAGTAGACCGTGTGCTAATCTAAAAAATTGCTCTAATTAAAGCAACGTTATATATTTTGTCCGATATATTCATTTTCAAAATTTCCCATTTCACTACACTTTTTTTAATTATAATTTTTTTGTTTGCATTTTTGACAGTTGACTGGAATATTCCAAAAACTCATTTGGCTTTTTTCGAATATTGTTAAAGATACAGTTTTTACTCACAAATGAGGAACAATGGAATTTTTTGTTTCATGCTTTCTCGGTGTGAAAAGTTCTCACTAAAAATACAGAACATGAATACAGGCTTCAATGGAAAACGATATTCACATTTCACAATTGCTTACCTTCAATAAACATATATTGTTTTCCATATTTTCAATACCAATAACACGGGTAATTCCAAATGCGTTCTGTCATATATTTTTCAGACCTTGTAGTGGACGTCTTAGTCGACTAGGAATTCCTGAACACAAAGTATTTTTGAAAGTGGGAAATATGAGAGGATATACAAAAACTTTTCTATATAGCTGATGTAATAATTCAAAATAGTGGTTCTCAATTTTTCACAATTCTTTGCTTGAGTGCACCCAGAGAAGGAATATGATCACCTCAAACATAGTTTAAGAGCAAAATGTTATTTTTGGGTGGTGACCATGTAACATGGTTTTCGCAACCATGTTATTTTCTCGGAAATTATGTATCTGATTTCGGCAAGCAGGTTATATTTGACGAGAAAATTACATTTTAGTGACAAACATTTTAAATGGTCACCATACAAAAATAACATTTTGCTCTTGAAACATGTTTGTGGTGATCATATTCCTTCTCTGCGTGTGGGTCTTTGTTGCAAAAAAAATGGTTGCTCTCAATTCCTTTACTATTTTGTCTTTTACTATGTTTTTCTTCTTAAGAGAGCTGAAACACTCTCATATTTTTACCAGGCGCCTAACTCGGCGGTGTTTATTTCTACAGTTCAGAATTTTGCATCAGTTCTTCTGAGGTTTTCACCCAATTCATATACAGAAAGTTAGGAGAGAAATATTTAAACAAGTGGTCAGAATTGTTTTGTGAATGAAATAAATTATATTTCAAATATATTCTCAAAATTTGTTGAACAAAATTAAGTGTATGAATCTTTTAAAGTGATAATATCTATAAATTTCAATTTATGTTGTGGCAACCCTGAATTTAATCGCGTTTTTTTCAATGGCAACTTTTAGGCCGACAATCGTACTTACAGCGAATCTAACCCCCGAAGGCTTGCAAAATTTTCAAGAACTAACTTCCTTTCCGTTTTATCCATTAAAGTGTTCGGATCAAAGTCACAAGAAAGTAGTTTTTAATTTACTAGAAAAATCGACAAATATCAGTGGAATTTTTAGTGAAATTTATATTTCATTCAAATTATATTTTCAACCAAAAACCATATTTAATCGCAAAAAGAGGTATGTTTTGCGATTAAGTTTTAATAACTTCGGTTGCGTAATAAAACTTAAATTTTATTCAGGTTTACGCAAATTTGCTAACTACGCGAGTCTGACTTCATCACGAGGAGTCAGATTGCGACTCAATCAGTTGTAAATTAATATATAAATTGAACATATTTATTGGCATCCCAGCATCAACAGAAAATAAGCTTTTCCCATTAGATAAAGTGTGGTGTCCATAAATAATTCTTTCATTGTCGAGGTTGCTGGCCTTTCACAATTCATTGACTAATCTACGCAACAAACAACATTTCCAGTGGGAGATCGTACTCCGAACACCATTATTTTCTTCAATTATATTTTTATGGTGTAATAGTAGAAATTAAGTAATCTAAAAGTCCATGAACAAATTGCTACATATGGCCAGTGGAAAATTACTACAAGCCTCTGGGATGGCTGACTAAACACCAGTTGAATTTCAATCATCATCATTTCTACATAAAGCCATAATTATCTCACTGTTGAATTAATGTAAGTTCCTAGTTCGCCGTTCCACATGTAATCTACAACGGACCAGTCACATCATTATTTCTAGTTCTAGCTTCCACAAAATTGCAACCATATAATGTAATGAAATCCATCTCTGGTTTTACCATTAAGTCATCAAATTGGAATTTAGGACAAGCCACATCATCAGTTTTGTTCAAATTCATCAAATTCGTCAAGATCTACATCGGCCTATGAATTCAAGAAAATAAACCTGTGCTTTTTTAATATCCAGAGTTTTCAAATGAATTTTGGAAGAAACCATAATTTTTAAGTAATTACATGAGAAAATCATTGGGCCCTAAAATCATAATTAAAGTGTGCTATGGCTGACTGGAATTTCAGATTTAATTGCAAGAAAGTATAATCAAATTTTATTCCCGTAATTAGCATTTACAGCATCGTAACCTGCGAAGGCCTTCTATGGATCGATATGCTGGTGAGTTTTATTTTAGTTTATAAAATATTTTGTGATATTATATTTTCTTGCATTGATATTTTTTTGTGAGTGTAGAAACATTTAATATGAGATTGCCAGACACCTGTGCGTAAATATCCATTCATAAATGTTCCACTATTTCAAAGTCTTCTTCTTCATGTCTGGAGCTGAGCTCCCACAACCATGACGTCATAAGCATTGACAAAAACAATAATTCATGAGTACTGTTGATCTTAAGGGTTATACTCTCTGTGGGTCTCTGGCATAAGCACAAACTCATAGTAAATATTTTTATCACCTGATCATTGCTATATTATGAAAAATGTGTAAATAACAAAATTGAAGCAACTGCACAAGGAAATGCTTTTATAAGGGTGTCCCGAATTACAAATTATATTTTTTTTAAATAACCAATGTTTTCCTTTTGTATAGATAAATATTTATCGTGATTTTTACTACACATTCAAATATGTAATTTTGCATATTTATCATCTTGAATTCAAATTTTAAATACTACATAAGTTAATGTTCTTTTTTAATCTCCTTCATAAATGAATATTAAAAATTGTTCTCTATTTCATGATAGGTTCTATATTAGAGTATAATGGTAAATTTCGCTAATTAAAAATTTATCTACTTAAAATAATGTTATATAGTTTCATTTTTTTATTATTAAGTTTTCTCGTGATTAAAGCGGGTGTTTTTTTTTAATCATATTGGTCCATTTAGTACCAGTATAGTCTAAAAAAATAGGAGTCTATAAAAATTAATTATTGTAATGGGAACTTAGTCTATGAGGAGCAGGACGAGAACCCCCACCCGACTGAAGTTAGCAAGAAACGGCTCCCGTAGTACTAACTCAGCATAGACAGAAGGATGTTTGTAGATTATCAGAACTTGTATCGAGAACCTCCGTGTCCCTGTACATTACATAATTTGGCGCCCAACGTGGGGCCCGAGGAACGCTGTCCTCCTGGCTCTATTTTTTATTTATTTAATTTCCCTCTTAGATTTCATTTGTAGTCAAATTTTAATGTCTTATTTTCTGCAATTTTCATTTTATGAATAGTTCTCAGAGATTTTCTGGATATTTAGCATTTTGAACGATCGAAAGAGCTAACTGCTTATCTGCTGTAAACATTTTCGTGGATTGGTATGAGCAAATGTGAGATATTCTTTATTTTTTTGTGCACATTTTTTTTTTCTTGGGATTAGGTTTTATCTAGAACTTAGATATCAGTAGCTATGAATCTACTAGGATTTCGGCAAAACAGCTGACAGCATTTTGACGACCAATGTTTTGTAGGAGAGTTTAAAGTTGTAGGATTTTTACATAACTGGTTTGTTCGGTAGACTTGTATCTCAGGAAAATATAAAAGTGTCATGTCATCATTATTATCCTGCATTTTTCGATAGAGAGTCAATTTTATTCCATTTACTGTGATATGCATTCCAAATAAGAAAACGTAACTTTATGATATTTTTATATTCAATCAATAAATATTTTTCTGGCCTGGTCAAAACAATTTTTCCGTAATTTTCATTACAATCATTCTAATTTTTGGATCCTGTTTCGATAGTGAACTTTGGGAATTTTCGGTTTTTTTTGTGGTAAGGGAAAATATTTCTCCGGGAGCTGTTCCAAACTTGGATAGCCAAGGTGACCAAGCATCAGCTTTAGCACCAGTGGTGATAGAACCTTCTGTTTGTCATGTTTGTAATGAGGTAATGATTGAAGGACAAGATTGTCTTATTATCAGTGATTGTCCTCACCCATTCCATAGACGATGTATATCGGGGAGTATTTGTCGAATACTTCAGAATGTCCCGTCTGTAAGAACTGAGTGAGTTAAGGACTCACGTGATATCGTCCAAATCAGTTCCGACAGCGACATGAAATAAAAAGGGTAAACCTAGGGGTGCTATGTCTAAGCATAATAATACACGTAATGCTACTCGTAATTTATTTCAATACGGCTACTTGGACCAAAGTACTGGTTTGCCAGTGGCACCGAATCGGAATGTTAGTAGTACAAATCAAAACCATATAAATTCTCCTGGCCCTGGATTAAGCAATCCACCGGCTCCCATTTCAATAGATTACAGGGAAATAAACTGTATGATTGAATCGAATACAGCCCGATTGTTACAGGGAATTAATATTTTACCCCAAGGACAAAATTTGTCGAATCGAAATCATGCAAATGATGGTAGGAATATTAATGGTGCTTTCCAGGAACACATATCAAAAGTGAGCGTTTGGTAAATATATCTCCAAATGTATTTTCTGGGTTAAGTGTGAATGGAATGCCATCTGATAAAGTGACATCCATAATCCAAAATTGGAACATTAAGTTCGACGGATCATCCTCAGGATTAAATGTTGAGGAGTTCCTTTATAGGATTAGGTCACTAACTAATGATAATTTTGGAGGCGACATTTCCGTCATAATTAAAAATTTGAATACCCTATTGACTGGAAAGGCCAAAGAGTGGTACTGGATGTATCTCAAACAGACGCCCTCCATATCATGGAATAATTTCTCGCAGGCTATTAGGGGTCAATATAAGGAATGTAAAACTTCTTTCGATTTGAGAGAAGAGATCCGTAATAGAAAACAAAAGCCAAACGAAACGTTTGACTCGTTTTTCGAATCTATTTCATACATTATGGACCGATTACCAACGCCTATTCCCGAACATGAACTTTTGGAAATTCTTCCTAGGAATCTACGTCCAGAAGTTCGTCAAGATTTATTGTATGTTGAAATAAATTCGATTTCTCATTTAATTTTCTTAATGACGAATATGTACGGCGAAATTTGGTGACACGCAACCACCCATCGAATCAAATGCAACGTAGGCAAGTGGCGGAGATAGGGATCGATGAAGTGATTGATGAGACACTAGATTTAATGTCTAATGTCGATGCCTTGAATAAGGTTGGACAAAATTCTAAATGTTGGAATTGCAACACAATGGGGCACTACTGGCAAGATTGTTTGGCCGAAATAGCCATATTTTGCTATGGGTGTGATGCGAAAGGGATTTGATTGCAAAACCCGAAATTTGAATACAACAAACAACTTTCGAACCATGGGTTCTCCAAAGGATTAAATCCAATGTAGAATCCCACTTTGAATTCTGATTCCCAAGATGACAATAATTTAATTTCCGATAATGACATCCCTAACAATCATGACTTGAATAATCCTGAGACAAATCCTGATATGCCACAAAAACCAATTTCGATCCTGAAAAGGATATCATATTATGAAATACCTGATTTAATTGATAATTCACGAATACTTTATCCGAAGTTACCATACCATAAAAGGTATGTCATAAACGGTCAATGAGAATGTTTTTCAAGCGAAGAAAATTGTGCAAGAAATTTTTAATTTTTGCAAATTTTCTCTAACTCTTTTGCGCTTTTTCGCGAAAATTTCAATTTTAAAATTCGATGAATATGGTCTGTTAGACACTGGCGCTAATGTCAGCTGCATCGGTGCAGAATTGGCAGTGCGCATTCTTCATAAATACACAAATTTTTCTAAATGCAAATCGCAAGTGCGAAACGCAGATGGTAATGTGCAAAATGTACTCGGCTGGCTTGATGTCATTGTATCATTTAAATCCAAGACCGGTAATGTAAGATTTTTCATTGTGCCATCAATCACTCAAAGGGTTATCCTTGGGGTAGATAAAGAGGACTCTTTATTCAACCGTCGAACGGAACCGACGTGTTTTTTAATAGCGGATAAAATCATCGTAATAAGTACCTACTACGAATTTCAAGTGTGGTGGGATATTAGGCCACCATGCAGAGAAATTCAAAGACATCCACTGGGTTGCTAACTTCAGGGCCCAGTGGACGGGTATCGACCGGAGTTATAAATTTGGGCAATGACCAAGAGTTAGGCCCAATTAGTCGACCTGTAGACGGATCGACAGGTGGCGACAATTTGACAAGTCGAACCTTTTCCAAAGTAACGGCATCAAAGGGAAGTAATCCCTCACGAAAGAGATTCAAGGAACGCAGAAATGCTTTGTTTATCCTAAAGAAATTAGGATCAGTCGACCCAATCACGTTGTCGGCTAAACAAAGCGATTCCTTAAAATGGGCTCAAGGAATTCTTGAGGCTGGAAAAAGGGAACGATCACCGGACGAGCTGCCATCCTCCAAAAGGGATCAACGATCGTTTGCCTCAGTTGCTAAAGACAGCCTTGTGATGGCTACCATAAATAAAGCAGCATTGGACGGTATGGTTCCAGAGCAAAAATGGGGGGAAATTGAGAATGCTTTGTCTGGCGTCTACTCACAGGTGCTGGAAAAGTTTCTCGGCCCAGATCCTCGACACCCAGAGGCTGGTTGGTATCAAGGACGATTTAAGCTAGTCGCATTTGAGGACCAGAGGTCTATAGAATGTTTTAAAGCTGCTCTGGTACTAATTGGTGAAGTTTGGGAAGGAGCTGTTCTAGAGTTAGTCGAGAAGAAAGACATACCGGCTAGACCAAGAGCACATGCGTGGATACCTGCAAACCCTCCTGACCCTGAATCTATTTTAAATAGACTGAAACGATGCAATCCAGATCTTCCAACAGCTGATTGGAAGGTTGGCCGTTTGGATGAAGTGGATGGGCCAAGACGGCATGCAGTGTTTATATTCAACACTCAGTCTTTGCCCCATCTAGCAAAGTCTCAGGGCCGTGTATGTTATGGCTTTCATTATATCCAAATGAAGGTGTATAAAAACGATCAGCTAAAGGATTCAGAAATGGACAAGCCTCTGTCTGAATCAGAAGTAAGCGGATCCTCTTGCGAAGTCGAGGGAGATACCAAAGATGAAGACATGGATAGATACCGTATGCGTGAGGAGGCTTCTACTGCCTCAGAACTCACCAAAGTTGAACCTATGGTTCTCGATGGTCCTACGAATCCTCCAGATAAATTTGCACCGTTGTAAGGCTGCATGTGCTGCCTTAAAAGTTCTCCTGATGAAAGGGGACATAGACATAGTTCTTATTCAAGAACCATATGTTTATAGAAACAAAATATGTGAATTAAGTACTCCCGGGTTCAAACTATTGCAGTATACTGGTAATGATGTAATTCGAGCCTGTATAATTGCTAAAAACGAGCTTAACTTGTTTCTGCTTCCTTCAATGTGCAATGCAGACGCTGTCGTTGCCAATTTAGAAATAGCCAAATGCAAATATTGGGTATCTTCGGTCTATATGGGACATGACAGGGAGATTCCTCCATGTGCCGTTAAGACCTTAGTTGAGGAGTCACTGAAAACAAAGACGAAACTCATTATGGGATGCGATGCGAATGCGCATCATAGTATATGGGGAAGTAGTGATACTAATGCAAGGGGAGAGTCGCTAATAGAGTTTATTTTGCGTACTAATCTGGTAGTTTGCAACAAGGGAGTTGCCCCAACCTTTATCACTAAAAACAGGCAAGAGGTTTTGGACATCACCTTGGCCTCGCAAGAACTGAATGAAATGATATCTGAGTGGCATGTTTTAAGTGAACACAGCTTCTCAGATCATCGCTACATCAGTTTCAAATTTGATGTTCATACCACCAAGACCATATTTCCGCCAAATGTCAGGAAAGCTGACTGGAATAGGTATAGGGAATCGTTCAATATGATGATACCGGAAATACCAGAGACAAATATGAGCACTGTGCAAGTTATCGAACACGCAGTGGAGAGGATTACTAAGGCCTTCAACATTTCACTGAAAGCTACATGCCCTAAAGGGAAGCCAAGGGGGACAAATCGACCACCATGGTGGTCTACGGAGTTAGGTAATATGAGGAAATCGTGCAGGAAGCTCTTTAACAAAGCAAAGTCCACCAGAGCTCCTGTGGATTGGGACGCTTACAAGAAGAATCTGAGAGGATACAAGCGAGAACTGAGAAAGGCTCAGCATAACTCTTGGAATGATTACTGCAGCAGCATTGAGAATACGTCCGATGCTTCCAGACTACGGAAGGTGCTAGCATCCACGAGTTCCGCTCCAGGTTTCATTAAAACATCGGAGGGCAATTGGACAACGCCCAGTGAGGAGACGCTGGAGGTACTATTGGACACACATTTTCCTGGAAATCAGACGGTTGAACCATGTTCTGGCGGTGCCACAGTGGCTCAGCGGTCGTTTCCTATCGAGGAAATTGTATCGGAATCTCCAATAAGATGGGCGTTAAATAGCTTTGGACCATTCAAATCCCCCGGACCTGATGGAATTACTCCGGCGGAGTTACAAGCAGTGACTGACAAAATTACCCCCTGGTTGTCAGCGATATATAAAGGATGTATCAACTTAGCATATATTCCACGAAAGTGGAGAGAATCAAAAGTCGTTTTCATACCTAAAGCGGGAAAAGCCTCTCACTCGAATGCGAAGGATTTCCGACCAATCAGCTTATCCTCATTCCTACTTAAGACTCTGGCATTATATGAACTACTCAGCTTTATTGAAAGCTCACTATCTGTCAAAGAATACACAATCGTGGCATTTCTAGACATCGAAGGGGCGTTCAATAACGTCCATCCGAGCTCGATATTAAATGGACTGACAACTCTGAATGTTGATCCAGGTATACTTAGGCTGTTAGACGAACTAAGGAAGGGACGCATTTCAGCCACACTAGGGCAAGCAAACATACAAAGGTATGTGAACAGAGGCACTCCTCAAGGAGGAGTTCTATCACCTTCTCTTTGAAATGTTGCTATAAACGACCTTCTGGTTTCCCTAGAAACAGAAAGGATACAAGTGGTGGCATACGCAGATGATGTGGCGCTAGCAGTCAGGGGAAAATTCCCATCAACAGTTAGAGATATTATACAGAGAGCCCTCCGGATGACTGAGAAATGGGCGAAAGATAATGGTCTTGGGGTAAATCCTGCAAAGACAGAACTAGTCATGTACTGCAAAGATCGCAAAACTCCCACGGTTAGGCCCATTTCCTTAGGGGGTATTGAAATTCCCTTTAGGGAGTGTGCAAAATATCTTGGCGTTATTTTGGACAGGAAGCTGAACTTTAAGCTTAATATTGAAGAAAGGGCGAGGAAAGCAACGGTAGCTTTATACTCGTGCAAAAAGGGAAAAAGTGGGGACTAAAACCAAAAATTGTACATTGGCTATACACGGCAGTGGTTAGACCTATAATGCTATATGGTGTTGTAGTCTGGTGGCCGGCACTTCACCAGCCGATAAGTTTAGACAAAGTTCAGCGTATGGCGTGCTTGTGTATCTCAGGTGCATTCAGCAAGACAGGAACAAACTCCCTTAATGTCATACTGCATCTATTGCCTTTAGACATTTTGGCCAAACAGTCAGCTGCAACAAGGGCTGTGCGGTTGCGCGAGCTATCGCTGTGGTCGGAAAAAAGTTACGGTCACAGTTCGGTCCTCAAAATAATGCCAGATGTGCCTAACGAAGTGGATTACTCTTTGGCGAGTCCACTTTTCGACAAAAAGTTTTAGACTCTAATTCCCAACAGTGAGGTGTGGTGTACACGGACCCCGGGGAATAAAAGATATATAGATTTCTACACTAATGGCTCCAAATTGGATGGCGAAGTGGGTTTCGGAGAATATTCTAAAGATCTGGAACTTCGAATAGCGAAAAGATTACCTGATCACTGTAGTGTTTTTCAGGCTGAAATATTAGCAATAAGAGAAGTGGTGAATTGGCTGAGAAGTAATGCTCCAAGCAATATTGGCATTAATATATACTCAGACAGTCAACCTGCAATAAAATCCTTGGACTCTGTGTTCCTCAACTCGAAAACGGCCATCGACTGCCGCAAATCTCTCAATGAGTTGGCTGAGCAGCATAATATTCACCTAATATGGGTGCCTGGCCACAGGAACATACCGGGGAACTGCGAAGCAGATGAGCTAGCAAGGCTAGGAACAACCTTACATATTCCAGGGGAACTAGAATCTGTTGGTGTGCCTCTGGCTACCTGCAAGCTCTTACTGCGTGAGAAGGCTGTCATGATGGCAAATGTTCGATGGGAGAATTGTAAGGGTTGTAACGACACCAAGCAAACATGGCCCCATTTAAACTTAAATCTAATCTAGAGCAGAATGATCGATTTCCATTGACTGACCAACAAAATAGAAAATTGGCATCTGTGATTGAATTATTTCCTAATTTCGAAACCGAGGGACTGGGTAGAGCTAGCCTCATTAAGCACACAATTGATGTTGGCGATGTCCTACCTATAAAGCAGAAATTTTACCCAGTTTCCTCTGCGGTTGGGAAATTAATGTTTGAGGAAATAGACAGAATGTTGGAACTTGGAGTCATTGAACTTGCCAATTCTCCTTGGAGTTCTCGAATGAGATTGGTAGTAAAGCCGAATAAGGTACGATTGTACTTAGATGCTCGAAAATTAAATTACGAAAAAGGTTACGAAAAAGGATGCATATCCTTTACCGAATATCGAGGGAATGTTCGCACGATTGCCGAAGGCAAACTTGATATCCAAATTGGATCTCAAGGATGTCTAATGGCAGATTAGTCTGGACGAAAAGTCGAAAGCATTGACGGCATTTACAGTGCCCGGAAGGCCATGGTGAGGATGTCATCCCAATTTCGAAAAGGCAATCTTACTTTAAATATTTCAAAAAGCCAATTTTGTGTAAGGACAGTGAACTATTCGGGGTATGTGATTGGTAATGGTGGTATTTCTACTGACCCCGAAAAAGTTTCTGCTATTTGAAACAGGCTTGTCCCCCACAATTTGAAGCAAGTGCGAGGTTTTTTGGGGTTAACCTGTTGGTACCGTCGATTTGTACCAAATTTTGCCTCAGAAACTTTTGCAATAACTGAAGTGTTGAAAAGTAAGAAAAAATTCCAGTGGACTTCAGAAGCTCAATCCGGATTCTGCCAAGAAATTCTATCTTAACTGCGATGCAAGTGATTACGGGATTGGAGACGTACTTGTGCAGAAAGATGACGAGGGTAACGAGAAGCCGATTGTTTTCATGATAAAGAAGCTAAACACCGCGCAACGTAACTACAGCGTTACAGAACGCGAGTGTTTAGCTGCTCTAGAAGCAATCAAACGGTTTCGCTGTTATTTAGAACTTCAAGATTTTGAAGTCATCACTGACCACTCTAGCCTTCTATGGCTGATGCGACAGCCCGATTTAAGCGGACGTTTGGCCCGCTGGGTGTTTAAGCTTAAGCCATATAAATTCACGATCAGTCATAGAAAGGGTAGAGAGAATGAAGATTTTTCTGTGGAAATTGTTAAATGAATATCTTCAACTTGCAAGCCGTCGATTGGAAGACTTTGTTGTTGTGTGAGCCCTGTGTGTGAAGGGATAATTTGCCGATTTGTGTAATATTTATTATTTGAAAAATTATTTGAGTTAAATTGGAAGATGGCACCACCTGTTCGCCGGAGCCCACCCAATTTACGTAGCACGGCCAGTGCAATCTCCGCCTGAGATGAACAACGAAAATATGAACACAACAGCAACTACACCACAACAAGTAATGCCGCCATCATTAACAACCAGCACAGAAAACGCCAATAAAATTACACAACAAAAACAGCCATCACAGGAAGCCATCCTCCTGATAGACACAAAAACAGATGTCGGTAATGCAGCGTCAACTTAACCCTCTAGTTCCCAATTTTTTTTTTTAATTATTTTTGTATTGGTTTCGCCTCAAAATGAAATGTTTGTTCTGGAAGAATGTTATATTCTTAGAGAATTTGGACTTATAGCGTCAAATACTTTAATTATTTGATTTTCGCACTCCGCGCAAAATAATTATTTTTGGTGATTTTCACAAACTTCTGCATTCAAATGACATTGACAACTGACTTTCGTATTAGCGCAAGCTGCAAAAGCACCAATATGAAAATTTGGGATTCCCCAAAACAGATGACACGAAAAAAAAAGCAAAACCTAATTAGAACCATGATTGACCGTGTAATGAACTTAGACCGCGGTCTTGGGAACTAGAGGGTTAAGGATGCTCACAGCAAACTATCAGATAGCAACCGTAAATGCCAGCATTTGGTAAGTGTCCTCCAAAAACAAATAACCAAGGTAAGTGACAATAACCTCACGAACGCAAGATAGTGCCGCCATTGACAATGTACGACCACCAATAATGAATCCCGTTACCTACCACCATTGTCAACAGCCATATCGACAAGAGCAACGACCACCACATTATGCAACAACATCGCCGCAACGTCAACACAAGAAGCACCCACAAATGTAATGTCGTCCATAAGTTCACCGCCATGTCATTTTTCCGGTCAGCGCCAACAATTTGCAGCAGCGCCGCCATGCCGCCGACGCTACAATCGCCCAGTGCTTCAAATTTGTTATCGCCATCTTGAGTAAATTTACAAAACAACACTGGTCAAATGCCCAACTTGCCAAAATCTGTAACGGGCCTGAATTTAAATGGATCTAACCTGATGCCACGAAAAATGCTAGATTTGTCAGAATTTAGTGGACAGCCTGAAGATTGGCCGCTATTTTATACATCATTTACACAAACCACTGCCGTATATGGTTATACAAACTTGGAAAATAACCAAAGTTTGTGTAAGTGTTTGAAAGGAGAAGTAGTCAAATCTTTGCTGATTCATCCAGGCAATGTAATTGCTCTTATTGAACAATTGAAATTTCGATTTGGACGCCCAAAGCATCTCATCCAAAGCCAGATAAGACGAATAAGGGAGTTGTCACATATATCGGAAAACAACCTAGTGAAGCTAGTGCCGTATTCAACCAAGGTAAAAAATTTAGCTATCTTCTTGCAATCGGCGAACGGACAACAACATATTAGTAACCCTACATTACTAGAGAAGCTAATTGCGAGGCTCCCCATGAACAAAAAACTAGAGTGGGCCAAAGTGGCCATGAATATGCAACACTATCCAACAATTGTGAATTTTAGAACAAAGTCGTCGTGTACTACTGCATACAACAGAAAAACAACAACAGTGCACAGTGTGTAAAGGTAATCATAAAATTTGCGATTGTAGTCGTTTTTTGAATCTGAATGTGAATGTGAAAAATCGTTGGATACAAGTTAAAAAAATTCGTGCATGTTTTTCTTGTTTAAATATTGGTCATAACCAGAGAATGAAGCCGCCGAGTCGCGCCGCCGATTTCAGTCGCCGCCGGCCATTTTTTGCCAGTCGACGCCGCCGCCGAATATGTCGGCTCATCTCGACTCAAATTTAGCCGCCAATTAATCAAAAATATTAGTTTAAATCAAAAAACTTTATTAATAATTGTAGTATTTTAGTCAAAATTTTGAGCCTTTCACCCCCAATCAATCTATTTCAAAGTATTATAATAACTTTGCAAAAATTTACCTCAGAAAATTTGAATGAAATGTTAATTTGATTGTCAGATTGGTAGTACAACTAACCTCATTACCATTCGAATAACTTCAAATCGATTTTATAATGGATAATTGTCCGCCGCCGAAGAGACTTATTTATATCAGCTTAGCCGTCAAGCCGCCGGATGCAAAAATTTAATGTCAGCCGCCGCCGACAAAAATGGGTCGGCTTCATTCTCTGGTCATAACACACGTGAATGTGAGGAAAGAAAACTTGTGAGAAAAATGGGTGTCAAAAAATGCATAATAAATTGCTTCATGAGGACATGTCCTATGATCCACAAAGTACAAATGGTGCTGTTGTAAGTGAACCTCAACAAAATGTACTCAGCTGCTCAGCAGAATACAAAAAAATTATTGTTTCGTGTTTTACGGGGATATTTTACACACTTTTTGATGATGGATCTTCAATCACAATCTGGATAAAGAAATTGCCGATAAACTTGGAGTTCGAGGAAGTAGTTCCTAAATATTCAGTGGTTTGGAGGGCGGTCAGCCAGAGAACCAGTAATTTCGTTCAATTTGAAAGTAAGTGGAATTAACAAAAACAGTTGCCATCTTTTGAAAAAAGTATATATTTCAAATTTGAATTTGCCATCACAAAACCTTACACAATAAGAAATTGATGAAGTTTTTAAGAAATCAAATGCGCCTGTCAAACCGTACACCAACATTGTGCCAAAATTTTTAATTGGTTTAGATCACGCATTTTTGGGGTTGCCATCCTACTGTGAAACAAATAATTTATCAGGACCCTTTGCGTGTAATACAGAATTGGGATGGGTTGTGTTTGGTCCAAGTCCCAGTATAGCGCCATCGCAAAATTCATGTCTTTTTGCCAACGTAAGTGGAAATGACGAACTTCATCAAGTTATTGCAGATTACTTTAATATTGAAAATATGGGCGTGAGATCAGCTCCCCTTGTTCATCGAGAGATGTTTCATCAAATTATGATCCGGCCTGATGATCGAGTATCACAACGATATTTATGGAGATTTGGAAAAACTGATTCCGAGCCAAAGGAATTTGAAATGCTTGTTATGATTTTCGGAGCCGCCTGTTCAGCAATTCATGTAATGAAAACAAATGCCAAAGAACATAATGAACTTCTGCCTCGAGCCGTGGAAGCAATATGCGAACATCATTATATGGACGACTTTGTGGACAGTTTTGATTCAATTGAAGAAGTAATTTCTATTTCAAAACAAGTTCGAGAAATTCAAAATAATGGAGGCTTTGAACTTAGAGGATTTACATCGAATTCTAATGGGGTCATCCTGGCACTAGATGGCGCTTCAACATCGAAAAGTATACCTACCAATCATAATACAGAAAAGATATTGGACCTTTATTGGGATTCAAAATCAGATATGTTTATGTATATCTTGAAATTTAACAGGGTTAATCCATCTGTATTTTTTGGAGAGAGAAAGCCAACTAAACGTGAAGTATTAAGTGTAATTATGTCAACATTCGACCCTCTTGGATTTTTAAGCCATTTCATAGTTGGCGGTAAATTAGTATTACGAAGTATATGGAGACGTGATGTTCGATGGGATGACCCAATTCCGGATGACATGAACACAGCATGGGAGCGATGGCGCTCACAATTAAAAAATATTTCGAATTATCGTTTGCCACGATTTTACTGCCCATATGGTATGATTGAAAAATTACAACTTCATGTATTTGTTGATGCCAGTGAAGCTTTTGCCGCCGTTGCATATTGGAGATTTGAAGTTGCAGATGACACAATTTGTGTAAGTTTTATCTGTTCTAAGACAAAATGCTCGCCTTTGAAGAAAGTTTCTATTCCTCGCCTGGAATTACAAAAACTGTTTTAAAGTGGATTTCAAGTAAACACCGAGATTATAAGCGCTATGTTGCCCATAGTATAGTCGAAATTTTGGATTCGACTGAAGAAAATAATTGGAGATGAATCCCAACTAAAGATAATGTAGCCGATGATGCCATTCGCAGCTATAATAATGTTGATTTTTCAGCCATTTCTAGATGGGTAAATGGTCCCGACTTTTTAAAACAAGCAGAAAGCACTTGGTCATTTTTTACCGGTGAAGAACAATTACATAAGGATAATGATGATGAAGAATTACGCCCTAAAGTTTTATTGGTGGTTAACAAAAATAATTTGATTAAATTTGAACGTTTTTCATCATATATAGGATTGTTTTGGATCGATATGGTATAACATCAAAAGATTTAGAAAATGCTGAGAAGACCTTATACCAACAGGTCCAAAAGGAATCATACGTTGACTTCACGAAAAATAGTAATTTCGCGAATTTAATGCCTTATATTGCCGAAGATGGTCCCCTACGTGTATATGGTCGCATAGATGCTGCCAGTTGTTTGTCCTATAGTTCGCGACGACCAATAAAGACCATAATTTTACAAAATTATTAGTTCTACATTATCATTGCTAAATGAAACATCAAAACAGTGAAGCAACTATTTGTGAAAAACGTCGTAAGTTTTGGATACCACAAATTAGGAGCCTGCTTCGAAAAATAATTCCAAATTGTATGATCTGTGGTATTAAAAATGCTAATACTGTAGCTCCACTCATGGGATAACTTGCACTTGATCGTTTGGAACCCAATGTGGATCCCTTTAAAGATATAGGCCTGGATTATTTTGGCCCTATAAATGTGACACATGGTAGAAAAACAGAAAAAAGATGGGTGGCACTATTTACCTGCCTCACCCTGAGAGCCATCCACTTGGAAATAGCGCACGACTCATATATAATTGCAATGAGAAATTTTATGAATCGAAGAGGTGTTCCAACAAGAATCCGTTCTGATAACGGAAATAACTTTATTGGTGCTAATGAAGAAGCTAAACGATTCAGTTTTTGATGCTAATCGAGTCCAGTGTGAGCTGTCATCGAAAGGTGTTGAATGGATATTCAATTGCCCTGGAAATCCATCCGAAGGTGGCATATGGGAAAGAATGGTACAGAGTCTTAAAAAAGTTTTGTATCAAACGATGAAAGATGTGGCCCCAAAAGAACACGTATTACAGTCTCTCCTGATTGAAGCTGAGAATATTGTCAACTCTAGGCCGATGACACATTTGCCAATTAGTCCACACGGTCGTGGTAATGTTGCACCAACTCCATCTGTAGATAAACCGGATGACAAACTTTTCTCCCTGAAAAAGCAATGACGAATTGTTAGAAGTCTACGAAACAGATTTTGGAAGAGGTGGGTCGTTGAGTATTTGCCTATGTTGACAAGAAAAGTAAAGTGGTGTGAAAGGACTACTCCTATAAAAGTTGGTGATGTGGTTTTCATATGTGATCCTAATCTTCCACGAAGTCAATGGCGCAGAGGTTTGGTCACTTGCGTTCATGCTGGCATTGATGGTGTGGTACGACGAGCTGATGTCAAGACTGAAACAGGAACCCTGCAGCGTGCCGTGTCGAAGTTAGCCGTTCTGGACTTGGATTCTGGTGAAACTTATCGAATCATTCTCCTTTGGAAGGAGGTGCAAAACTGCGGTGAGTATTTTGTGTTAGTTTTATATGTATTTTATTTTACCATTATTTTACATTTTATAGAAATAAACACACTCCAATTGTTTGTAATCACATTCGTACCTAAAATTTGTTTGTGTTTTCAAACGATTAAATTGGCAAAACCTCAATTGCGGCCAGCAACAGTACCTATAAAATTTTAGAGCTGTTGCGCAGAAATTTTTACTGACCAGGAATGGTAAAGGACGTTAAGGAGTATGTAAGGAATTGCGATGTGTGTAAGACCACTAAAAACCCAAATATTATTATGAGACCCCCTATGGGTAAACACGTACCTTCCGTGCGGCCTTTTCAACGCCTTTATATTGATTTGCTTGATCCTTATCCAAGGAGCAAATCAGGCTTTATTGGTATTTTGATTGTACTTGACCATCTTAATAAATTTCATTGGCTTTGTCCACTCAAGAAATTTACTTCGATGGCTATAATGGACTTTCAACAGACGCAGATATTCCATACATATGGTGTACCTGAAACAATCGTTTCAGATAACGGCAGCCAGTTCAAAGCCAATGAACTAAACGCTTTTTTCACCAAATATGATATTGCCCATATGTACACGGCTTTTTACTCTCCGCAGGCCAATGTCTGGGAGAAAGTAAACCGATCGATAATAGAGGGAATTAAAGCCTTTTTTAAAAACGATCATAGGCAATGAGATCAAAATCTCAGTGCGATCAGTTGTGCTCTTGCAATTCATACGTAGGAATCAATGCCAAGAAGTATATAGGCGTAATTTTACGCAAAACAATTTTGAAAAAGGCTTTAACGCAAAATTATCACCGGTATTTATTAAGGCTAGAATTCATGAAAAATTGGACAATAGTTATTATGTATTAGAGGATATGACTGCACACAAATTTTTTTTCTGATTCAATCTCGAAATTAATTGATCCAATTAATTTTTTAATTGAAATGTCTTCAATCACAGAAATGATAGTATCAATTTAAAACTTAATTGACAGTCAATTAAAGAATTCATTGATTCAATTAAAAAATTAATTGATAATATTAATTTGTGGGATTGATTTTTATTTCAATTAAATTTATTGATTCAATTACATTTTTAATTGAATGTTTTTTAAAACTCAATTAAGATTTTAATTGGAAAAATTTTCGTGAAATTGTAGGGAAAATAGTGGGTAGTTTCCATGGAAACGATATCAAATTGTAGACGTCCTTTTTCCAGCTTATTTGCCTACGAAAATCTATCAAATAATCTGTTTTTATAGTGGACGTCTTAGTCGACTAGGAATTCCTGCACAAAAAGAATGTTTGAAAGTGGGGAAAGATGAGAGCATATACAAAAACTTTACTACATAGCTTATGTAATAGTTCAAAATAGTGATTCTCAATTTTTCACAATTCTTTGCTTGAGTGGGTCTCAAGCAAAAAAATGTTTGCTCTCAATTCCTTTACTATTTTGTCTTTTACTATGTTTTTCTTCTTAAGAGAGCTGAAACACTCTCATATTTTTACCAGCGCCTAACTCAGCGGTGTTTATTTCTACAGGTCAGAATTTTGCATCACTTCTTCTGAGGGTTTCTCCCAATTCATATACAGAAAGTTAGGAAAGAAATATTTAAACAAGTGGTCAGAATTGTTCTGTGAATGAAATAAATTGTATTTCAAATATATTCTCAAAATTTATTAAACAAAATTAAGTGTATGAATCTTTTAAAATGATAATATCTATAAATTTCAATTTATGTTGTGGCAACCCTGAATTTAATCGCATTTTTTTTAATGCCAACTTTTAGGCCGACAATCGTACTTACAGCGATTGTTCGATCACATCCTTTGACGTTTTCCGTTTACCACTTGCGTGTCAGCAATCTAACCCCAGAAGGCTTGCAAAATTTTCAAGAACTAACTTCCTTTCCGTTTTATCCATTAAAGTGTTCGGATCAAAGTCACAAGAAAGTAGTTTTTAATTTACTAGAAAAATCGACAAATATCAGTGGAATTTTTAATGAAATTTATATTTCATTCAAATTATATTTTTAACCAAAACCCATATTTAATCGCAAAAAGAGGTATGTTTGGCGATTAAGTTTTAATAGTTTCGGTTTTATTCAGGTTACGCCAATTTGCTACCTACGCGAGTCTGACTTTATCACGTGGAGTCAGATTGCGACTCAATCAGTTGGAAATTAATATATAAATTGAGCATATTTATTGGCATCCCAGCATCAACAGAAAATAAGCTTTTCCCATTAGACAACGTGTGGTGTCCATAAATAATTCTTTCACTGTCGAGGTTGCTGGCCTTTCACAATTCATTGACTAATCTACGCAACCAATAACGTTTCCAGTGGAAGATCGTACTCCGAACACCATTCTTTTCTTCAATTATATTTTTATGGTGAAATAGTAGAAATTAAGTAATCTAAAAGTCCATGAACAAATTGCTACACATGGTCAGTGGAAAATTACGGCAAGCCTCTGGGCTGGCTGACTAAACACCAGTTGAATTTCCACTATATAATCATCATCATTTCTACATAAAGCCATAATTATGTCACTGTTGAATTAATGTAAGTTCCTACACGCAAAAAAAAATTATTTCCTCCCAAACGAAATTTTAGACAAACAAAGTTCGTTTCTCATTTGCTTTTCGCTATAAGGAAGTGTATTTGGAAGAAAAGTATATACTTTTTGTGATAAACGTTTATTATTTTCCAGGATGTAAAAACAATTTCATAAAGACTAACTCAAAAAACAAAACATTGTTTTCTTGCTAATTGCATTTTCCCTCACATCTTTCTCACTTCCACGAGGTTTTTAGTTCTTAACACCTTTTCCTGTAATACCAACAATGTAGAAGAAATTATACGATTTTATAAATTTTTAAAATTTTTTTTACCTTTCGCCTGGACGGAGAATCGAACCGCGGACCATGCACTTTGTAAGCCAACACACTAACCACTGAGCTATGTACCTGTTATGGTCATCAATAGATAAATATCCATATAAGTTATATTTATATAGCATAGCTTGCGGCGCCCACGAACCGAGTAAACAAAGTTTATTTAACAGAAACAAACATTTAGTTTGGCACCGTGGAGCAGTGGTTGCTACGTCCGACTTGCATGCCAAGGGTCGTGGGTTCGATCCCTGCTTCGACCAAAGTTTTTTTTTTGTTTTTTTACATATATTCCAGATATGTTCGGAGGATTCCGAAAAAATGTTCAAAATTACGTTGTACTATATTAAATTTTGAACTGTAAAATGTTTCTTATTAAAGACCTAAAGTCAGAAAAGAACAGTGTTTGATATAAACGAAATGGACTGTGTTGTTGTTTCAAAAATAACTTTTTTTATTGAAAAAATAAAAATTTTGTAACAAACGATTTTTTTTTTTGGTGATAAAAGTTTAAAATTTTCGAAGCAATTCAAAAAACTCTAACAAAAGAAAAACGTTTTCGGCACACGTTTTCCAAACGTTTTTTTTTCTTTGCGTGTAGTTCGCCGTTCCACCATTAAGTCATCAAGTCGGAATTTAGGACAAGCCACATCATCATTTTTGTTCAAATTCATCAAATTCGTTAAGATCTACATGGACCTACGAATTCAAGAAAATAAACCTGTTCTTTATATACAGTGTTTTCAAATGAAATATGGAAGAAACCATAATTTTTAAGTAATTACATGAGAAAATCATTTGGCCCTAAAATCGTAATTAAAGCGTGCTATGGCTGACTGGAATTTCAGATTTAAGGTGGGTATTAAGTTCGAGTTTAGCCGCTAATTTTCACTAAAGTGAAAACTAAATGAGTAAAAAACGTCATAAAATTATACATATTTGCCGCAGATTTCATTATCCCAAAGCAAATTTTCACAAAGTTTATATTCCTTAAAATGGATTATTAAAGAAAAGTAATCGTGAAAACATGACGATTTTAGCGGATAAACTCGAACTTAATACCCTCCTTTATTTGCAAGAAAGTATAATCAAATTTTATTCCCGTAATTATCATATACAGCATCGTAACCTGCGAAGGCCTTCTATGGATCGATATGCTGGTGAGTTTTATCTAAATTTATAAAATATTTTGTGATATTATATTTTCTTGCATTGCTATTTTTTCGTGAGTGTAGAAATATTTAATATGAGATTGCCAGACACCTGTGCGTAAATATCCATTCATAAATGTTCCACTATTTCAAAGTCTTCTGGATCTTAGCTCCACAATAATGACGTCACAAACATTGACAAAAACATTCATTCATGAGTACTGTTGATCTTAAGTGTTATATTCTCTGTGGGTCTCTGGCATAAGCACAAACTCATAGTAAATATTTTTATCACCTGATCATTGCTATATTATGAAAAATGTGTAAATAACAAAATTGAAGCAACTGCACTAGGAAGGGTGTCCCGATTTACAAATTATATTTTTTTTAAATAAATAATGTTTTCCTTTTGTATACGTAAATATTTATCGCGATTTGTACTACACATTCAAATATGTAATTTTTCATATTTATCATCTTGAATTCAAATTGAAAAAAATATTTAAAATACTAAATAACACAGCAAAAAAATTTTGAAGTTCTTCTCAAGGCACAACTTTAAAAGAACTTCCAAAAATGCCCTCCCAAAGATGTTCTTTATTTTAACTGCACAGGAAGTTCATTTAAGTCAATTTTTTATAACCCTGTTTTTTCATAGTTTTAATGAGATATAATAGGTTAAAAACATATTAGGAATTAATAAAATGGCACAAATTATTTAAATTTAGCCGAAAAAAATGTTAAATCCTTTCTAGAAAACTTGCGAATTTTTGAAAATATTTGATGACAAACGTTCCAGACATGCATTAAAAATCATAAAAAATTTTAAAAATTATTTATTTGTCAAAATATTACCAAAAATTCTTAATTCACATCCAACACCCTGAATTCACACCTTAAGAAGTGATTCAAATTCAGTGCAGCGGCTGTTGAAATGGTGGACATCCGGCCTATGACAAGTCCATGTTAAATTCATCGCTTCTGCGTCAATTTCCGGATCCAAAAAGAAAATTGAAATAATATTAAAATAATATTATATTTACTACTTATACCTATATTGCACGATTTCTTAAAAAACTTAATTAAAAATGTTTTGAATAAAAATTTGATTTGATTCTAATGGATTGCTAAACTAAAATTTTCATGTTTTCTTATTAGAATGTAAGTCATTAGGAATGGAATAAAAGCTTTAGACTGAAGTTAGCTAGAAACGGTTCCCTTAGTCCTAACTCAGCATAGACGGAAGAATGTTTATAGATTATTAGAATATGCATCGAGAACCTCCGTGGTCCTGTATATTACAACCTTTGTTGTTGCACACTTTATTTATTTTGACTAGGCTTGCCAGATAATGAACTATTTTGTGAGAAATACGAATTTAGTAAATCGTTATGCTCAATTTGTGTATAATTTTCCCCGTTTTTTAGTTTATTTAAGTAACGTACGCAAAAAATTATTAGAGTAAAGAAAACATTCTCCAAACATAATAATTCCATGAACTAAAAAAAGTTAAATTGGCTTTAGTGAAATAGAGAGTTCACTTCTTTTTGAGTGTATATATTCTTGATCAGGGAGAAACTCAAAGACGATATAATCATTTCCGTCTGTGTGTCGGTCCATGTTTTTGTATAGCCCCCATATAGACCAATCTCCTGATATTACTTCTTGGGCGTCTAGAAATCGTATTTCCAATCCGATTTTCCTGAAATTGGAAATCTAGATGTATTTTAGAACCACAAATAGGTGTGTCGAAAATGGAGTGTTTGAATTTCTCAAACGTCATTTATCGTAAGTAAACACATGTTGCTCTCGAAGGAGACTCAGATATGTCAATAGCTGGGTAGAATCGTGGATATTAATTGAATATTGTTGATAACCTATCAATTGATGTTTCTGTTTGTGTGGTATACTCTGTTAACATATTAGTGTGTTACTTATTTAGAGTTTAATGCATGGGATTTCCAGAGTAGAAATAAACGTATGAATTTTATGACACCCACAAAGACAAAATCACTTGAGAAGAGATCAATGTTATCTATAATGGGTTCTATTTGTATATGAGTTAGGAGATAAGTTGTTGTGAGGATAGGTTAAGAAATATTTTGTAAGATAGCATGTAAGAATGAAAAATTTAAAATAAATGGAGTGTGTTCATCAACCTCTAGCGCAGCGGTAGCGTTTTTTATACATGTTTTGGTCCTTCGAACCTTTCTTAAGAAAGAATGAACCAGCGAAAGGTGTTCTACATCAAAGAGTAGAATTAAGCAGAAAAAGAAATCCTGCTACGAAGAAAACGTTGGAAGGACGAACGAAGAAAAATACGAAGACGAGAGTAACGAAAAGGAGATGATCTAACAAGCCGAAGAAAACAACGGAGGATAACGAGATTACGACGAAGCGAAAACCCAAACTACGTGGGAAAAAAGGAACGAATTTTCAACGAAAATGAGAATGAAACTAAGCGAATAAAGCATAGGACGAGAAGAGCAAATCAGGAGAAATAGATCGAAGAGACGAGCGAAAAAAAACGACGGTAAGAAGTACTTACGAAAACAGATTTAAGAGTAAAGGCATACCGCGACGAATGAGCATCGAATTTAATGATGTTGAATAAAGTATTAAAAGAAATGGAAACCAGGAAAATGAGGTCGCTCGAGAATGCGTTTAATGTGAATCTGGCCGCATTGATTTCTATGATGAAACAGGGACAGAACGTAAGAGATAAGTACTACTTACAAAAAAGTACGAGAGGTTGGAAGATCAGATAAGGAGGCTCCGTGACATTCATGCGGAAATGGTGAAAGAAGGAGAGGTCAACGATTTTACGGAAGATCAATGGGAGCAAGCAGTCTCTGAGTTGAATGAGGAGCAGGAGAGAATAATGGAAACATCTATGGCTTTAGAATCAACGGACAAGAAGACTATCAAGTTGGAAAAAATAAGAATTCCGGAGTTTAGCGGAAGCCTGGAAGGCTGGAATACATTCTATGGACAATTACGAACTCTGATACCCGAAGATGATAATTCATCTGATCAGGAGAAGATGTTTCGATTAAAAACTGCATTGAAAGGAGACGCATTGCAACTGATCCGAAACATGTCGTTGTCTAGTACCGGATACAAAACAGCGTTAGAAACTTTGCAACAAAGGTACGACAACAAAAGGAACATTTTCAACCATTATTTGGACAAGCTTATCGATCAACCGAACATAAATTCGTCATCAACTGCCAGCACTAAGCAACTACTGGATGCATCGATTGAGTGCTTCGAAGGCATCAAAGCGATGAAGTTGAAATTAGACGATGCGTATACGATTCTTCCGCATATTATATTACGAAAATTGAATGTGGAACACGTCTGCAATACGAGCAGACAACAAAAAAATCGACGGAACCCGTTTTTCAATCGATTTTCCTGAAATTAGAAATCTTTAGATATTGTATAGCCTCCATATAAACCGTCCCCCTGATTTTGGGTCTTGGGCTTCCAAAAACCTTTTTTCTATCCGATTTGCCTGAAATTGGAAATCTAGAGGTATTTTAGAACCACAAATAGGGGTATCGAATATGCTGTGTATCGGTATATGTTTTGCTATAGCCCCCATATAGCCCGATGTCCCGATTTTACTTCTTGAGCTTCTAGAAACCGTAGTTTTTATCCAATTTGCTCGAAATTTGAAATCTACAGGTTTTTGAGGACCTAGCGATCATGAAAATTGGTTGAAAGAAAAACTCTCAGATTTTACTCTTCTAATCATTTAAATAATGGATTATGGATTTTAAATCAAGGCGTTATTTAATCATTTCTACATATTATCATTCCATATATTATTAAGTAACCCACTACAACGAAGAGTTTTTAAAGGTAACTGTTATATTTGATTCATGGTGCTAGGTACTTAAGATGTACATTTGTAAGTTTTTGTGTTATTTCTGAGAAATTTATATTGTTTTTGTGTGTTAAAATATATGTGTAAAAATATATTATGAATCCAAATGTTTTTTTTTTTTTGTTTTCCTCGTCTTCGGATTCAGAGGATGAGTATAAAGGGGCATTAATAAGGAAAAGTATTCGTGACCAAAGCAGCATTACCTGAAGTAGATTAAGTAATTCTATTTTGAAGTGAGTCATTTTAACTAATTGTGTTTTTAACATCCATGGATTTACAAGACGTTTTCGTCTATACCTCTTTTTGCTTTGCATTGACTTTGCTGTGTGTGTGTTTTTTTTTTGAAGCGGCTGCTGAGCATTCCTTTCTTTGATACGTTTCCCTAAATGCAATTAATATTATATTTTCTTAAATATATTTTGCCAAAATAGAATAATACTTACATTTTCACCAACTTCTTGTTTCTTTTTGTTTACCTTTTTTTCTACCTATCGTGTACAACTTCGATTAGAAACAATGCGATAACGACTGCAGTGATCCGCGTAAACCACATTACGATGCCGAAGTACTCGATTTCGACTGCGGTGATTTGGCCCCTGATGCGAAATATACCCAAACCATGTCCATGGCGTTATACAAATTCCCAGTATCGAAAGGCACTCCAAAGAAGCAGCGATTGTCATCTCAGAGCTTAAGTTTGTTTGCCAAAACCGACAGTAATGTGGCAGTAAATTTGAGTTTAGGTTTCCCTTTTTAAAAAAGAAAAATTTCCAAAAATATTTACGTTTGATATAACATAAAATCATGGGAGAAAGTTTTAGAGGATTCAACATATTTAGGAATTTCAAAGTCTGCAGACAATAACGACTACGCAATGGCGTATATGCAAATTTACCAAGTGATAAAATATGGGCAACTATTTTCGAAAAATGTGACTGTTTTTGCTTGTCCCGATAAATCCCGGAATGTACGGCGCAATGTCAAAGGCGACAAGTTTAGGTAGAGTTCAGAGTATGGCGAGCTTATGTATCTCAGGCGCATTCAGTAAAACAGGAACAAATCCCCTTAATGTCATGCTGCATCTATTGCCTTTAGACATTTTGGCCAAACAGTCAGCTGCAACAACGGATGTGCGGTTGCGCAAGCTATCGCTGTGGTCGGAATGGAATGGTACGGTCGTCAGATGTTGCAAACGTAGTGGATTACAGTCTGGCGAAACCACTTTTCGACAAAAATTTTGAGACAATAATTCCTAGCAGTGAGGCGTGGTGCACACAGACCTCAGGGAATAAACGTTATATATATTTATGCACTAAAGACCTGGAACTTCGAATAGCGAAAAGATTACACTATAGTATTTTTTTAGCAATAAGAGAGGTGGCGAGTTTGGCGAGAAGTAATGTTGCAATAAATGTCGGAATTAATATAAACTCAGAAGTCAACCTGCAATAAAATCCTTGGATTCTATGTTCCTTAACTCGAAAACGGCCATCGACTGCCGAAAATCTCTCAACGAGATGTCTGAGCAGTATAATATTCACCTAATATGGAACATACCGGGGAACTGCGAAGCGGATGAGTTTGCACGGCTAGGAACTCCCTTACATATTCCAGGGGAATCTGTTGGTATGCCTCTGGCTACCTGCAAGCTCTTACTGCGCGATAAGGCTGTTATGATGGTAAATGTTCAATGGGAGAATTGCAAGGGCTGTAACGACACCAAGCAAATATGTCCCCATTTAAACTTAAACCGCACACTAGATATGCTAGTGTCTCAAGACGTCAGATATCATTCCTGATATCAGCTATAACGGGTCGCTGATGACAAATGTTCGATGGGAGAATTGCAAGGGTTGTAACGACATCAAGCAAATATGGCCCCATTTAAACTTAAATCGCACACTAGATATGCTGTTCTCAAGACGTCAGATATCACTCCTGATATCAGCTATAGCGGGATATACTATATTTGGAACATATTATACGAGGGCGGTTCGGAAACTTCTTAGCCTATCAATGCAAGAGAAGAGTTAGTTTTTCTAAAATATATTTATTTTTCAATATAATCTGCTGAAACTTCAATACACTTAGTCCAACGCTTTTCTAGCAATTCTATCCCTTGATTAAAATAGTTTTCCTCAAGATCTCCAAAATAGTGGTTTACAACTATAATTGCATCTTCATTTGAGGTAAAACGTTTGCCAGCAAGGATTTTTTTTAGATTTGGGAACAAGTAAAAGTCACTGGGAGCTAAATCAGGAGAATAAGATGGGTGGTCAAGCAACTCGTACTTTAGATCGTTGATTTTAGCCATTGTTAAAACACTCTTGTGCGCTGGTGCGTTGTCTTGATGAAAATTTATTTTTTTGTGTTGTAAGCCAGGACGTTTTTCTCGAATTTGTACATTTAATTGATCCAAAAGGTTGTAATAGTGCTCTGAATTTATTGTTTTACCCTTTTGCAGATAGTCAATCAATAAAATACCTTTGAAGTCCCAAACCCGTTGCCATAACCTTACCAGCCGATTGAATTGTTTTTGCCTTCTTTGGGCACTTCCTCCAGCTTCATTCCATTGTTTGGATTGTTTTTTTGTCTCTGGGGTATAGTGGTGGATCCATGTCTCATCAACAGTTATGAAACGTGGCTTAAAATCCATTTTATTTCGCTTAAAACTATCCAAACAAGCTTGAAAAATGTTCATTCTTATGCGTTTTTGATCGACTGTTAACAAATGCGGCACCCATTATGCAGAAAGCTTTTTCATCTGTAGTTCTGCATGCAAAATTAAATGGACTCGATGATTTGAGATGCCCATGATATTAGCAATTTCACGCACATTTATTCGTCGGTCATTTAATACCAATTCATATGAAGGAACACTTTCACCTACCACATTCACCATATCATTATTAATTTCTTGTCCCGATAAACCTTTTTTATGTAAATATTTAATGACAGCACGCATTTCTAATTTTTCCATTGTAAAAAAAATTGCGGATGCGTCTTTTTTGAACACCTGTATGAAGGAGTTGCCAGATCGAAACAAAATTTAAGATGTGTTCGTAACAGAGATGGAAGTTTCCAAAACACTTAACTTTTTTTCTGTTTATACCGCGCTTTTTGTGCTAGGCTAAGAAGTTTCCGAACTACCCTCGTATTTGAAACATTACATTTCCTAAAACATGTCTCTGGATGCAAACATATATTAATTTAGAAATTTCGTATAAGCATATATATGTTTAGGAACGTCAGAGAAAGAGAGAGAGAGCAAGAGAGAATAGTGGAAAAGATAAAAATGGCGACGGAGACACATAACGAAAGACATATAGAGATATGTAAAACTGCATGTTTAACTACAACAAATAAAAGTGTAATTTGTTGAGAAAACGTTCGTTGCTTATCGACTTCATTTAGCTTGAAGAAAAATTGGACAAAATTAGACATCTGCCTATAAAGTGCTGAACATTTTCTTTCTCATGTGTGTTAGGTTAGGTTAGGTTAAAGTGGCAGCCCGATTAAGTTTCAGGCTCACGTAGACTATTCAGTCCATTGTGATACCACATTTACTAAAAGTACCTATTACATATGGGCACTTCATGTGTGTTGCGCAGCGAACATAAAGGGTGATTTGTTAAGAGCTTGATAACTTTTTTAAAAAAAAAACGCATAAAATTTGCAAAATCTCACCGGTTCTTTATTTGAAACGTTAGATTGGTCCATGACATTTACTTTTTGAAGATAATTTCATTTAAATGTTGACCGCGGCTGCGTCTTAGGTGGTCCATTCGGAAAGTCCAATTTTGGGCAACTTTTTCGAGCATTTCGGCCGGAATAGCCCGAATTTCTTCGGAAATGTTGTCTTCCAAAGCTGGAATAGTTGCTGGCTTATTTCTGTAGACTTTAGACTTGACGTAGCCCCACAAAAAATAGTCTAAAGGCGTCAAATCGCATGATCTTGGTGGCCAACTTACCGGTCCATTTCTTGAGATGAATTGTTCTCCGAAGTTTTCCCTCAAAATGGCCATAGAATCGCGAGCTGTGTGGCATGTAGCGCCATCTTGTTGAAACCACATGTCAACCAAGTTCAGTTCTTCCATTTTTGGCAACAAAAAGTTTGTTAGCATCGAACGATAGCGATCGCCATTCACCGTAACGTTGCGTCCAACAGCATCTTTGAAAAAATACGGTCCAATGATTCCACCAGCGTACAAACCACACCAAACAGTGCATTTTTCGGGATGCATGGGCAGTTCTTGAACGGCTTCTGGTTGCTCTTCACTCCAAATGCGGCAATTTTGCTTATTTACGTAGCCATTCAACCAGAAATGAGCCTCATCGCTGAACAAAATTTGTTTGCCATTCACTGAAAATTCGACGTTGTGGCAGATCGTAAGTCTATTCATGATGAAATGTCAAAGCATACTGAGAATCTTTCTCTTTGACACCATGTCTGAAATCCCACGTGATCTGTCAAATACTAATGCATGAAAATCCTAACCTCAAAAGAATCACCCTTTATTTCTGAGCCACTGTTATTGAAACTGTTGCCATATAAAATTGTTGTTTCTGGTCTGATTTGCATTACGAATCGTATGTTCTCGACTATATTTGTTGTGCTCAAATCATGTTATTCCCTGCAATGCGTCTATATATCCTTCCGGTGTGCTGTTTTCTTAACACGTATCTATTAATGTTCTTTAATCTTAGCGCTTGTAGCAGCAGCACTTCACATTATTTGTTGTCCACTCGATATTAACAGCCTATTTCTGATATACGAACGAAAGTAATTGCGAACGAACGGTATTCACTCACTTTCGTCGGTATTCGAACGGTATTCACTTACTTGGGTTTCTCTAACTTCCTTTCGTTCGTAGGGCTTACGTTACTGTCATATGCTAGCATTACCAGATCTCAAGTATTTCAATTTCCTGAAAAAGGCACATACATTTTACAAATTATTTTCCATAAAATGCAATCTGGCACCGCCGTTCATTTGCCAAACTTTTCCCGCTTCTGATATTTGGTTTAGCTTCATATTTTTTTTGAACAAATTAGCCCGCGTAGAGAGATAAGGATTTGTATTTCCATATTTCTACAATAATTACAGTTCAGTTCTCCTTTTAATGAGTGTTTCATTCGAAATGTATGAAACGGTCTCTATGGCGGTTATAAAGAAAATATAGATCGATATAAACCACTTTTATCACATATTTACACTAAAAGCTTTAATCAATTTATCAATTACACTAGTTTACAAAAAGAAATGTTCATGTACACTTGATGAGAGGCAACTTTTCTTATGTATTGTGATCTGCTGAATTCAAAAAAAAAAATTATGGAACAGTTTTTGAGATATCCCGTTATTTTTTGTTTTTCGCTCTTTTCACTAAAAAAATTATATCTCGAGTTAAAAATGTTCGATTATATATTGTTGGTACTTAAATGAAAAGTATTAAGATGACTAATAATCGTGTATAATTGGATCTGTGAGAAGTTCCAAAGTGGTTCCAAAAAAATGGATGCGAAAAAGACAAATTGTCAAAAAAACATTAAAGTATAAACCATTAAAAAAGAAACTAAAAATAACGGGATATCTCAAAAACTATTCTATAAAAAAAATTTTAAACATTTTTTTTCGAATTCAGCAGATCAAAATACGTAAGAAATGTCGACTCTCATCAAATGTACATTTTCAGTGTAAAGTAGTGTTATTAGGGTTTTCCTTATTTATAAATGTGTTTTTCCACAAAACGAAAGGTCTTTACCAAGTGAGTGGTTTTGACATTTCAGTTCGACAAAATGCGAACGAAACCCAATTTTAGAAATTACGTTACGTCTTCGTTCGCATTGACTTTCGTTTCGATTTTCGTTTAGATACCCCTTAGAGAAACCAAAATCAGCTGTTTTTCGTTTTGTATGCGAACGAAGACTAGAATTCGGATAGCAGAAATAGGCTGTAAAATTTGATCTCATATCATTTAGGTCTTTTGTTCAGAATATTCATTTGTCTTAAAAATGTAACGTAGATGCAAATCTATAGTGAAAATTTGCCAATTTTCGAGAGCTGTTGGCATGCAATCTGGCATGCAATACGTTGTCATGCAATCTGTCAGATTGAGTATTCTCTTGATGAATACACCGTCAAAAAAAATCGCTTCTCTAACATATGTTCCAAACATATTTTGCAGGAAGCACATATATTATTGGATATTGCCGAAACATTATTATGTTTGTTTTATGTGAACATATTATATGTTTGGAAGCATTTTGAGCCCAAAAATATTATATGCTTGGAAGAATTTTCTCCCCAAGAAGATTGTGCTCATTCCCTCATATAATTCTCACTTCCACGAAATTTTTAGTTCTTCGCACTTTTTTTTGTAATACAAATAATGTTGAAGAAATTATTCAATTTCATAATTTTTTTAAATTTTACCTTTCGCCTGCACGGAGAATCGAACCGAGGACTATACATGTCCACACATACATAAAACGCTGCTCTCAAGACGAAAACACACGCTGTTTTTTTTTCAAATGTATATTCTCTTGGTTCCGAATGTCTATTATCTTTACTCCGAATACTCTTTCTAATATTCAAATTAAATGATATTTAGACTTAAGCATATCAAATTTTTGGCCTTATCGGTTTCAAAGAAATTGCTCTCTTTTCATTCTCTCGCTGTGTTATGTTGATATCTTTCGTCAACCCTCCCGATTTCCATCTCTATTTCTTTCTCTATACTCTCTCTCTCTCCCTCTCTCTCTCTGTCGCTCTCTGAATAAAATATCACAACATATATATGTTAACTCGAAATTTGTAAATTTATATATGTTTACATTCACACATATTATTTTTATAAAACATTCATGCCCCAAACATAATATATTCTAACATATTAACATATGTGTCCCAAACATTTAGTGTTAGTTTAGGAACATTACATGTTTGCACTTAAATATATTGTGTTTAAAAATTGTGCCCGAAACACATTTTGTTTATATCGGAACATATGAAAAACATATTTTTCTAACAGTGTATTAACTGCAATCTGTCGACTTTATAGCTTAATTTCTTTTCTAGGAAACAAAACTTTAGACCATCGAATTTTTCATTTATTGTTAAAATTATTCTTTGAAACCAAACAAAGTTCGTTCAGGGCAAAGAGGTACCATAATCAACGTTTTATTTTTCATTAAGAAAAATATCTTTACCAATAGGAGAAAACTTCGTTGATCTAAAATATCATTTCAGACGAGGTAAGAATTAAGTTTTTGCGTGTAGGATGTCTTGTGCGGCAAATAGTTTGGGTTTTTAGTAATAGGTAGAATAGAGATCAGCGCCATATATTGGGTGCATGGGGAAATATGTAGGTGGAGAGAGATTTAAAGGTAGTATAAATTCTCCTTTCGATGATGGCAGTCAGATGATTTGTTTATATTTGTTTTGGAATTTGGTAAGAAAATGGCTGGGAATGGAGTATGGCGAATGGAGGCGTATACCATAGGTGGAAAGATTATTCTGCATTTGGATGCAAAATATTGAGGTTGTGACGATTGATTGAGTGAAGAAAAGTACGGTTGTTTTTGAAAAGTCTGAACGTTTATTATAGTCGTTGATCTGAAGTTGCATAACATTCAAACACAAGCGAGAAAGTATTCAAAGCAATTGTAAACAAGTGGCCCGATATTCGGATACGCAAATCGTAAAATTTTCGGTCGGCGATATTTTCTTAATGCTGAAACATTTAAACTGAACTTTTGGCAATATAGGTCTCTTTAATGAGTAGATCAATTTAATATAGGATTTCAGTCCGAAAGTATTTTAATCTTTTGGTTATAAGAAATATAAATGCTTGCGATTTGCGATTCGAAATATCGGAACGTGACAGTATATGTTTATTTATTGCAAGTGGAACTGAACATGTTTTCCATATGATCCGATATAAACAAAATGTGTTTCGGGCACAATATATATATATATATATATATATATATATATATATATATATATATATATATATATATATATATATATATATATATATATATATATATATATATATATATATATATATATATATATATATATATATATATATATATATATATATATATATATATATATATATATATATATATATATATATATATATATATATATATATATATATATATATATATATATATATATATGTTGTGATATTTTTTGTGAGAGCGACAGAGAGAGTATAGAGAATGACATAGAGATGGAAACCGGGAGGGCTGACGAAAGATATCAACATAACACAGCGAGAGAATCAAGAGAGAGCATTTCTGTACAACTGCTTGTATATTGTTTCGGATGTTAATAGTGCTTCGCCAAAAATTTGATATGCTTAAGTCTAAATATTATTTACTTTGAATATTAAAATGAGTATTCGGAGTAAAGAGAATAGACATTCGGAACCAAACATTTGAACATTTGAAAAAAAAACAGCATGCGTTTTTGCCTTGAGAGCAGCAGTTTATGTATGTGTGGACATGTATTTTGTTTATCATTTTTGCATTATGGGTACAATTGTTTTCTTGGTTCGTCAAAAGAAAACGGAACGTACGAAGAGTAAGTCAAAATATTCCGACAAAGGAAATTAAAAAAAAAAAGAAAAAAAAACAAACAAAGTTTAGTTCCTCTTTGTTAATAAGTAGTCCAAGAGGAGTTGACGAAAACTTTCAAACAATTATTTTTAATTTTAGCGTCAAAACTCGAATCTCTAAAAGCAGAATAACGTTATTTTATTATAACTTGGTGGGGAATGTCCCAAAGCAATAATTGAAAAAGTTTATTTTCTTTAAAATGAATTATTAAAGAAAAGTAAACGTGAAAACATTGTCCACCTTTGTACGTCATTCCATTTTCGGCTCCAAATAATCTCAGCATGCAAATTGATGCAACTCCTCAGAAGCTTTACCACCGCTGCTACTGTTGTTTGTGGATTATGTTCATCGCAGTCATCGTCTGGATTATAGTTTGTTACAATATACTTCGACGGGTACATATTTTGCACTCTGACGGACGGACGGATGGACTGGTACATTAACCCTTTGACGACGAAGAATTAACCGCTCGATAAATGTACGTTTTTCTTGTGAATTCCTATTCACTAAGTAAAGTGTCGTCAAAATGTAAAAACAAAAATATTTTTTTCTACGAGAAATTCCATGGGCATTTGTCTTCAAAGGTAAATATAAAGTCACAATTTGTTTAAATACTTTATATAATTTTATTTTTATTGAATTATGAGCTTTGTAAGCATTTGTAAAATATATACAGCAAAAAAATTACGCGACTTAGCAAGTATGCATGACTATGCGCGCATGGTTTTGAACACTTTGTGTAATTTTTTATTAAAAAGTTTTTATTTTTCCTATAAGACAACATAGTAAGACATATATAGTAATGAGTATCCATACATTCCCCACATTGTGTTGGTCGACCATTTTTCTTACCCTAGACCAGATCTTCCCAACACAATTTGCTTCGCGCCCCCCAAAAAATGTATCAATTTCCTTGCGCCCCCAACCTAAAACAAATTTTGTTTACCCAAACAAACAGAAATAAATATTAACAAAAGCTGAAAATATAATTAACAATAATTAATTAAATGATCAAAATTAAAAATAAAAATGTTAATGAATATTAAAATAAAAGAGTTTATCAATTAGTGTAAAATTTGGCAATTGTTCCTTTCATTAGCTAGATTTTTAATATGTGGTATTATTACTGATAAAGCACGCCTTAAATCAGAGAGATATTTTGACTTTATGTCTAAAAGTGACGAAAATGGTTTCAAAATTTTTAAAATGTGTGAATACAAAAGTGGATACTGGTTCTGATATTTTAGCAAGAAATTTTGCCGTTGCAAATAAAGTGAACGACTAATAATGGAAAACCTACAACAAATTATAGAATTGCATGTAACTTCTATTCTTTTCTCACTGTGGTTATAAATGAACATTTCGAAATGTACGAATGGTATGCTCTTTTGTAGTATATTATTGATGTTTTGTTGAACTTAGCAATTAGTGTTGTTTTATCAAATTTAATGATACAAAACCTGCTCAACCAAAAATGACGCCACATCCCTTTTTAGAGTAATTGCTATAAATACCTCGAAAAATGGTGTTATTTGTTTTTGCATCATTCAGCAAAGTTGTAGCTCTTGACTAGGCAAACAAAAATGCTGAATATATTAAGTCGGAAATTCATCTTCATGCTCAAAACGCAGAAAAATGTCGAAAAAATTACAATTTTCACCAATTTTTTCGGGTTTCCTACTATAGCTCATGAACTATTGAAAATTTTACCAAACAATCAAGTTAAGAAATGTAGCCTATATATTTATGAACAACTTTCTAGTTCACACAAAGTTCATACGATTACTCCTTAACAAAAAATTTTGCAATTTTAGTCGTTTTTTTGTAATCGAAGCCTTTTACAACACTGAAAAAACAGTGAACCCTTTTCCATTGCAAAATGAACTAAACTGTAGTAATATTGACCATGATTTAGCCCTTAAGATTTTTTTCAACTTGTCTAGTTTATAATTCTCTTAAATTTTAGTTCATCTATAACATTGTAGTTTAGTTCATTTTTACAACACCATAAGATTTATATACCCCTACCAAGTTAAAAAGTCAGTATTATTTTGTTTTACTTGCTTATTTTGTGGCAAACCCGATAATAAAAATTGGTTAACAGTCTCTTTAAAATGTCGACGATTAAACTATTTTTAAATCAATCATTCCACAGTACAGAGAAATTAAATAATTAAAGGAACAACAAACCGTTTTACTATTATGAAAATTTTCATACATTAAAATTAAACTTTCTTTAAGCAAAAGTACTTTATTATAAAAACTTATGATGAATGTTCTTAATACAATGTTTTTGGTGAATAAAAATTATGACCACGTGGAACAGAGAGTAGTTCATTTGAACCCGCTGTTTGGTCATTTTGACTTATCCTTTTTTATTCATCGTAGGTAATTTTTTCACATATCTTGCTGGAAAAAAAATGGAAACAATAATGAAAATTGTTACAAATTAACACCATGTAATGAAATATAATTTTAATTCTTCATTTTAGCTTGTAACTTACCATATTTGGGGGCATTTTATCGAATGGTGTAAGGAATTCAACTTTTCTTTGGAAAACGTATCTCATAAAATTGGTACCTGAAACAATTAGAGAAATAATGAAGTATTCTATATAAACTCATAAAACTGTGTTGTTATCGATGTGAAGGATATAATAAAATAAATATTCTAGTTGAAAGAAAGCCAGAGTTTTAATATAAAACTTACCAATTCTCTATTAAATTGTACGCTGAGGGGAAATATAAAAAGTTGTCCAACTTTATTTGGGCTATTCTGAAATTAAATATTTACTTTTTACATTAAATAAAATTATTAAATAGGTTTCCAAAAAATCGAATGAAAAAAATAATATTATGCATAAAAAACAAATATTCTGGTTAAAAGAAAGTTAAAGAATCCTTACCAATTCACTATTAAATTACAAGCAAAGGAGTACCAACATTTTTTTCAAATTTTTAAGGAGTTATTCTGAAATTAAATATTTGTTTTTTTTTTACATTAAAATATTACATTGGTTTCCAAAAAAAATTGATTAAAGAAATACTAAAATAAGGTATTAAAAACCTATAATTTTGATAATAAAAAGTTCATAAAAACGTAAATATTCTAGTTGAAAGAAAGCCAAATTTTAAAAGAAAACTTACCAATTCTCTATTTTCGAACCCATCTGGAGTTGCTCTGAAATTAAATATTGCTTTTACAACAAAGAAAAACATTAAACTGGTTTCCAAAAAAAATAATTAACAAATAATAATATACATAAAAAATATTATTTTTAAAAGAAAGCCATATTAAAAAAACAATACTTACCAATTTATGGCTAAACTATACGCTGAGATATAACAAAAATTTTCCAAATTCATCTGGAATTGAATATTAATTTTTTACATTGAATAATAAAAATTTCAATACACTTTCAATTTCAACATATTTTCCTAAATATTCTTAATAACTTTTCTCGAAACTACCGAGAAAATATTAATAACTTTAATTTAAAAGGTTTAATAAACAAACACCAATATATGTCTCAAAATTCCAAAATATTCCATGCCTTTATATTCCCTTGTTGCATATTAAAAGATGCAACAGCCCACGCCAACGCCAACTATACAACTAAAGCATGCCAAACAAAACCAAGCAAAGCCAAAACATTCCTACAACAACAAAAACACATGTGCCTTTATTGAAAACAACACCTCATCCAGCCAATAAACCATCCAAGAATAACAAACACACACACAAACCACTAAATGTACCAAAATAAAAACAACCCCACGCTCATGTATACACAACAAAACTCAAGTAACATCATCTTTACATTAATCACATTCCACTATGCCGATAAAGATCTCTGTACTATGCATTAGTTCATCGCATCTGCTGACAATTTACGCTGAGAATAATATTCGTAAAGGCACACCAGTTTATGAACGATGAAACGTTTAACTTAAAATTTTTGACGAAAATGTCTATAAATTTAATTACATGTGAACTAAAAATATTTCATTGGGTAATTTTTTACCAACAATTATTAACTATAGGAATTGTCAGTAAGAAATTGCTATCCACTTTCAAGTTCATTTTTCGTAAAAAAATATTTTCTCATACAAAAAAATCTTATTGTAAATTGCACTTATTATTTAGAAAATATTTTACATTTCACAAGTAGTTTTATAGCATGACAAACGAATTTTTAACTACCAGTTAAGACATTTTTTAAGGAAATTTCCATCGTATTTTGTAGGCCATGAACTAAACGATTGCTACTTAGAATTTGTAAAATTTCCTTTCGAGTAGTTAATTTTCGTTGAAGATACGAAAAATGAACTAAAATTCTGGAAAATTCTTGTAATAAATTATTGTAAAAATCTTCTTAAATTTACGAGGCACTTTTTTTCTGTGAATGTTTAGTGACTTTCCGAGTAAATTGATATTTTTATTTTTCTTATTGTTGGTTTTGTTTTTTTTTTTTCAATTATGGTATGTGTAGGTTCTTGTAAACAAGAAATATGTATATGAGCCAGAGCTATCCATAGCTCAGAGATGCATGCTGCCCAGACTACGCATGCATACGACTTATTCATATCTCAAAACGCCAGACTTCAGTATCTAATTTCTATAATATAATTCGAATCATTTCTCTTATTTCCAACAAAATTTCAAAATTTTTAAACCTGAGTGTTTCTGAAAAAAAATATCTCTCATTCATTCATTAGCAGTCAACTGCAGACAGTTTTGCCATGGCATAAAACTGGAGATTTCCACAAACAATCGCATATAAAAATGTCCCATGCCACTTCAAAACATTTTTAGTTTTACTTCACGGAAAACGATAAAACTCTTCAAAATTTCCCAAAAAACTACGAAATACAAACATTTAGCAAATTCTATTTGTATATAGTTAAACTCCTCTCCTTGAGTATTAGAACTAATACTTACATGCTTTTTTATAAAAATATTTATCAAAAAACAGTTTTTAAAAAATTGCGCTGCTTTACTCTTGTTACCACCTGTTGAAAGTTTTGTCAATATTAACATAGACAGGGTTGCCAACAGTAAAAATTTATTTCGATTTTTTACTATCAATATGTTCTTTAGTAAACCCTATCTAGAAAATATTAAAAATCTAAAGTTGAAAATTTGTCTTTTTGCCGCTAAAATCGCGATTTCAGCCATAGTGCTGTGGGCAATTTTTTGTGTTGTGAAACTGCTAGCGTTGTTTTTGTTCATAAAACTGTAACGGTATCGAAGGTACAAGTGTTCTCTTTAAGCTAATTTGGTTGTTATTTAGCGAATTTATTTTCATTAGATATCAGCCTTCTTGGCAACATACTGGTGGATTAGCACGAATATTGGCGCTTTACTATACTTTAGTTTTTTAGACCGCCATTTTAGCTGGCATACGTTCAGAACAAAAAAACAAAGTATTTTCGTGAATCACGCATAATTCGCGCGAAGCCGTGAATGAAATTTAAACTAAATCTCGTGAATGTGCGTGAACGGGACCAAACAAAAATTTGTCGTGCGTGAGCAAAAATAAAATAGTGTTCGTGATTTGCGTGAGTAAAATTTCATCGAAATCATGCTCACGATTAAAATTCACGTTCACGATCCAATTCACGCTCACGATAAAATTTACATTCACGATAAAATGCACATTCACGTTAAGACAGAGACAGAAAATATCACACTCGCGAACAAATTCACGTTCCTGATTCAAGCTCACCGATTTTAATCACCTTCACGGATTTTATCACGGTTAAGATTTCAATAGCGTCCGTTGTTTGATTGTGAAACATTTTTGAATTTTGCTAATGTTTCCGTCGTGAGTTATGAATCTTAATTACTGATCAGTATCTGCAGCGAGTCATGAGATTTGTCGTGTTCCGAAAATTTTCCTGAGTCACGAGATTTTTTGTGAATTACGAAAATTTTGGTGAATCATGCAGTAACGTGAGACATAAACTTTGTTGTGAATTCCTACCCACATGACGTGCGTGAGTACAAATATTTCTTCGTGAATGCGCGTGAGTGTAAGTGATATTTCACTCATCTAAGTATATATTTACTCTAATAATAACAAAAAATGTAAAATAATCCAATAAAACGTAATACGTCTATAATTACAATACAAACCATTTTATAGCCACAATTGCCCAAAGTTGCCCACAGGCTACCGCCCAAACGAATGGGCTTGGCGACCCGAAATTGGATAGACGCTTCTTAAATTACTTAATCATGATTAAGAGTATAAAAAAATTTTAGCGATATCTATAAAAATTCGGGGTCGATTTTAACGATGAATCGCATCGTTAAGAAGGGATAACAAGAAAAATAACAACGAAGCTATTCGGTAGTTGCTTTGGACTACATTCCCAATCGTTTAAAATCAGCTGTGTTGTTTTCTGTGCAGATAACAGTCAATACATCGTTAAGTAAACAACGAAGATTTTTTGGTTGTTTATTTTCTCTAATGCATTGACGTTATCAACAGAAAATTTTATTCATGCAAAATAGTGTCTTTAATTATGAAGGTTGCTTTTAACAGGAAAATAATGGATCTCTTTTTATTACAAAAAGAGTTTTCTGCAACATTTTAAAAATCCAAAGGTGAAAAGCCGTTCTAAGATTTTAGTCGGGCGGAACTGCCTTAAATGGTCTTAGGTTAGGTTAGGTTAGGTTAGGGGCAGCCCGATGTATCAGGCTCACTTAGACTATTCAGTCCATTGTGATACCACATTGGTGAACTTCTCTCTAAATGGTCTTAAATTAAAGGGAATTTCTCATAGATTGAGAATATCACATAGTTTTCTCTTCCACCTACGTGTATTTCTTTTAAATTACCAAACAATTTCCAAATTTGCAAATTGTTTTTTGCTCTTCTTCCATTCCACAGTTTTTATTAGCAGGGTTGCCAAGCACAACGCAGCTTAAACAATAGTCGTTCACGATTAGTTACAGAATGACACGATCGTTAGTGCAAACAACTTTTTTGGTAGACAAAATAAGAATGCGATTATCTTGAAGAAATACGGAATTCCACTACTGGTTGTCTTGGGGTGGTCTCTCTTATCAGTGACTTGTGTGTCGTTGTGTTTTATGACATTATAAAACGCAGCGGCACATGTTTGTTTAGGATAGCGATAAGATTGTAGGTTTGACATGTGGCAACTATGTGTTGCCTCTAGACTAGATGTAAGATTTTCATTATTAGGGCTGTTTTCTTTTTGCACTGATAACCAGTGCTAAAAGAAAACGCCAAAAGTTGTCAGTTCAAATTTCGATTTTGATTGGCAACACTTGGCCCCCAGCTGTCAAAATCAATCCTATTGTTTACAAATAAAAATACGCGGTAGAAAATTAATAATAAAATTCAAACCAATAACGAAAGAGTTATTATTTCTCAAAATAATAACTCATTGAGGGTTTGCTGGCTACCTTTCCACAACTAATGATACGTGGACACAGATTCAGTGCGTTAAGTTTATGAACCAATCGAGAAGCTGTAGATGCCCTTGAAGAGAAGAATTTGTGGCCTTGTGTTATAGGAGTGTAATTTTAGCTCAAATTAAAATCTTTGTTGAGGTGAACTCACGAGAAGAAATTATAACAAGTGGTGTGACAAAACAAAGCCAAAGAGCTACAACGATGGCATATGGAGACGGCCAAACGAGGTTGTTCAATGGGTGGAGGTATGGGAAATCGCTCAATTAGTGTAGTTAGTGCAAATGAATTTTGAGCTAATACAACAAGCATGAGAGATAGAGAGACATTAGTGAAGGAGCATCAATTGAAATGGATAAACTGTCTGGGCGGCAAAACAAAAAGATGTTGACAGACTCGTTGAACAACTCAACAGTGAAGTTGGAAAAAAAAAGATTACAAAAATGAATCCAGCTTCCACGTAATGCAGTGACTGCCGCCGTCAAAGCTAAAATAATTTCGGATGTTCCAATGGTAGTATTCATTTGAAAATGGAATGCAAAGTTGTAATACTCATTTGTCTTTTGTGTGGCACTCATTGGGCATAATGGTGGTCTTCAACAATCCGAATTATCTGATCTAGTCGCATATTTGTTGCTTTGGAGAATGATGATACACATGGTATTCAATTGCAAAAACATCCAGATGTGGACAAGGAATTATTCAAAAAACGATCGATTGTTATTTATACCTATTTTCGCCACTCTCAAAATCAATGAACCCTCTAGGATACTGAAGCTAATTTAAATATATTTTCAAACATCTATTGTTATTTTTGGGCTTTTAAGGTCAGGTATTTTAATGCGAATAAAAGATTAATTTATTCCATTTTTGTCATCCAACGTTTCGCTGGGCGATTCCAGCTTCTTCAGGGATGGTATTTTTATTGAATCTGGCAATTTTATAATATAACAATTATTATTTTTAATTTTACATTATTATATCAACTGGTTAGTAAAAGGAAATACACTTACATTTAATCTTTCGTCAGGTTATTTTCTATTGCACTTATAAAGTTTTCTTATTCGCTAACATATGATATGAGACAAACACAAAACTTTATATAATTGCTGAAAATAATCAGATTTAAAACTAAATATCACAGAGCTTTCGTATTATCTAGATCACAGTTGAATATCGACTAAACTAAAGCTATTGTATAAATTGCGTTTGTATTATCTTTATCTTCTTTTCTATTTATTGCACTATGTATTTGTTGTTGGATGCGTAAAGATTCCAATGTAAATCTTTTATTTACATTTTTCTCCCTATCTAATACTCTCACATTTGTCGTGTCAGCTGTGTGTCCCAACTCAACGCAGTGTTGCGATAGTGCTGTTGTTTTCTTATTTTTCTTTATGTCGTTTTCATGTTCGTTCATTCTCGTCCCTAAGCTACGCTTTGTGGTTCCAATATATCGTCTTTCACAAGGTTCGTCTTCTTTTCCTTTGCATGTTATTTCGTATACGACATTACTCAGCTCTCTTTTTTCTATTTTGGTTTTTGTTTGTGTAAATAACGTTGCTATGGTTCTGTTTGGTTTATAAGCAAGCTTAACGTCTCGGTTGTTTATTATCTGTTGTAGATGATTGTTGTTGGTGAGTTTTGGAACATATGGAACACTGATGAATTTTGAGTTGCCAGATGATTCGTTTATTTTCTTTTTTGGGGAATAGTGTTTTGCCTTTTCAATTAAATTGTTTATTAAATGTTGAGGGTAACCATTATTTTTCAGAATATTTTTGATTTTGTTTATGTTTTTTGTGATAAATTTTTGATGGCTTATGGATAAAACTTTTGTTATTAAATTGTTTATTGTGTTAATTTTTTGACTCATTGGTTGATTTGAATGATAGTTAATTAAGCGACCTGAAGCAATAGTTTTTGTATACCAGTCCGTGATAATTTTTCCATTTTCTCGTTGTATCCTAATATCTAAATATGGTATTGATCCATTTTCTTCCCTTTCTATTGTGAATTTTAGTTTATTGTGGTAGCTGTTGAATTTTTCTAATATTCTGTCTTCATCTTTTCTTTTTATTATTGCAAAAAGGTCGTCTACGTATTTTGTTATCAATTTAATTTCTATCCCGTCGTTTTTAAGATCGTTAAGCGTAGATTCCAGGAGCGTATCAAGTACGATATCGGCGATAGTTGGGGATAAAGGATTCCCCATTGGCATTCCATATGTTTGCCTGTAATATTTGTCTCCATAAATAAAGTAATTATTATCATTTAGACAAAATTGGAGAATTTTCAAAAATGATGATTTTGGAATTGTAGTCAAATTTTGTAAGGAATTCCACCGTGTCATTATATTCTTTATCGCTAAATGTATAGGTATGTTTGTAAATAACGATACCACGTCCAAAGATATTAAAATGTCGTCGTCTTCCAGAGATATCAGTTCCAACTTGTTTTTCAATTCAATTGAGTTTTTTATATTATATTCTTCTAATATAATGCTTTGGAGAATTTTACCAACGTATTTGGATAAATTATAACAAGGTACCTCAAACGAAGAGGCTATGGGTCGTAATGGTACATTTGGTTTATGGATTTTTGGTAATCCATATAGTCTGGGTGCTGTGGCTGCGTTTGAATTAAGCATATGTTTTTCAGATTTTGATATAAAATTCATTTTGAATAAATCCCACACAATTTTACAATTTTATTATTTTCCCTTTGTAATTTCTGGGTGGGATCCTCTCTAATAGTTTTATATGTTGTTTTGTCCTCTAGAAGTCTTTCCATTCCCATTTTGTAATCGTTTTTGTAGATGACGACAGTTTTATTTCCTTTATCCGATTTAGTGATTATGATTTCGTTTTCATGTCGTTTTATGTGTCGTTTTGTTTCTTCAAATATGTTGATAATAAACTTTTCCTTCTGATCATTTTTATAGGTTCTTTTGTGAGTGAGAATTCTATTTGCTATCTTTGTTCTAGCTAAGTCCTTTTCCCTATCATCGGTTAGAGTTTGCACCCATTGCTCAAGATCAGCTATTAAATTTATTGTTGAAAATTTACTACCATTTATTGGTATGGCGAATTTTGGTCCCAGGGATAGTAACCATTTACTTTCATCAGAAAAAGTGATGTTTGTATTGTTGATAAACCAAGTTGGATTAATTTTCAAGTTGTATTCGTCAAGTTTCTTCTTCTTTAGGCCTTGTATCTTTGTGGAATGTGTCTGGTGTGAAAGTGATATAATATGTTTATATCTGTTATTCTGATTTTTAATGAAATCGTCATATTCCTTGTCATTGAGTGTCGCTCTCAACTGCTGTTTTTTGTTGGTGATTCCTATTTTTATGGTCTTGATGATGGAGTTCGTCTCTTTTATTTCTAGATTCAAAAGCTTACTGTGAAATTTATATTCAATTTTATGAAATTCCTGTGTTATTTGTGCAGTTTTAAAAAGTTGACTTGAAATTTTTGTTGAGTTGAGTATATGCGTGGGAGTTATTCCTATTTTTCTGCATTGAAGTAAAAATTTTAGTCTTTCATTCTGCTTAGCAAGTTTTTTGGTCTCTCTGCAGTAACTTTTTAGCAATGAGCAAGCGTCTACTCCATATTTTAGTTTTATATGTTCAAAAAAGTTCTTCATATTGTTATATTTCTATTTTTAGCCGTTTTTTTCAATAATTTCCTTATCGGCGGGCCCTCCGAGATATTAATTTTATTTTCGATTCGACCTTTTTAATTATTTTCAAACATCTATTGTTATTTTTGGGCTTTTAAGGTCAGGTATTTTAATGCGAATAAAAGATTAATTTATTCCATTTTTGTCATCCAACGTTTCGCTGGGCGATTCCAGCTTCTTCAGGGATGGTATTTTTATTGAATCTGGCAATTTTATAATATAACAATTATTATTTTTAATTTTACATTATTATATCAACTGGTTAGTAAAAGGAAATACACTTACATTTAATCTTTCGTCAGGTTATTTTCTATTGCACTTATAAAGTTTTCTTATTCGCTAACATATGATATGAGACAAACACAAAACTTTATATAATTGCTGAAAATAATCAGATTTAAAACTAAATATCACAGAGCTTTCCTATTATCTAGATCACAGTTGAATATCGACTAAACTAAAGCTATTGTATAAATTGCGTTTGTATTATCTTTATCTTCTTTTCTATTTATTGCACTATGTATTTGTTGTTGGATGCGTAAAGATTCCAATGTAAATCTTTTATTTACATTTTTCTCCCTATCTAATACTCTCACATTTGTCGTGTCAGCTGTGTGTCCCAACTCAACGCAGTGTTGCGATAGTGCTGTTGTTTTCTTATTTTTCTTTATGTCGTTTTCATGTTCGTTCATTCTCGTCCCTAAGCTACGCTTTGTGGTTCCAATATATCGTCTTTCACAAGGTTCGTCTTCTTTTCCTTTGCATGTTATTTCGTATACGACATTACTCAGCTCTCTTTTTTCTATTTTGGTTTTTGTTTGTGTAAATAACGTTGCTATGGTTCTGTTTGGTTTATAAGCAAGCTTAACGTCTCGGTTGTTTATTATCTGTTGTAGATGATTGTTGTTGGTGAGTTTTGGAACATATGGAACACTGATGAATTTTGAGTTGCCAGATGATTCGTTTATTTTCTTTTTTGGGGAATAGTGTTTTGCCTTTTCAATTAAATTGTTTATTAAATGTTGAGGGTAACCATTATTTTTCAGAATATTTTTGATTTTGTTTATGTTTTTTGTGATAAATTTTTGATGGCTTATGGATAAAACTTTTGTTATTAAATTGTTTATTGTGTTAATTTTTTGACTCATTGGTTGATTTGAATGATAGTTAATTAAGCGACCTGAAGCAATAGTTTTTGTATACCAGTCCGTGATAATTTTTCCATTTTCTCGTTGTATCCTAATATCTAAATATGGTATTGATCCATTTTCTTCCCTTTCTATTGTGAATTTTAGTTTATTGTGGTAGCTGTTGAATTTTTCTAATATTCTGTCTTCATCTTTTCTTTTTATTATTGCAAAAAGGTCGTCTACGTATTTTGTTATCAATTTAATTTCTATCCCGTCGTTTTTAAGATCGTTAAGCGTAGATTCCAGGAGCGTATCAAGTACGATATCGGCGATAGTTGGGGATAAAGGATTCCCCATTGGCATTCCATATGTTTGCCTGTAATATTTGTCTCCATAAATAAAGTAATTATTATCATTTAGACAAAATTGGAGAAGTTTCAAAAATGATGATTTTGGAATTGTAGTCAAATTTTGTAAGGAATTCCACCGTGTCATTATATTCTTTATCGCTAAATGTATAGGTATGTTTGTAAATAACGATACCACGTCCAAAGATATTAAAATGTCGTCGTCTTCCAGAGATATCAGTTCCAACTTGTTTTTCAATTCAATTGAGTTTTTTATATTATATTCTTCTAATATAATGCTTTGGAGAATTTTACCAACGTATTTGGATAAATTATAACAAGGTACCTCAAACGAAGAGGCTATGGGTCGTAATGGTACATTTGGTTTATGGATTTTTGGTAATCCATATAGTCTGGGTGCTGTGGCTGCGTTTGAATTAAGCATATGTTTTTCAGATTTTGATATAAAATTCATTTTGAATAAATCCATCACAATTTTATTATTTTCCCTTTGTAATTTCTGGGTGGGATCCTCTCTAATAGTTGTTCCAAAACTCACCAACAACAATCATCTACAACAGATAATAAACAACCGAGACGTTAAGCTTGCTTATAAACCAAACAGAACCATAGCAACGTTATTTACACAAACAAAAACCAAAATAGAAAAAAGAGAGCTGAGTAATGTCGTATACGAAATAACATGCAAAGGAAAAGAAGACGAACCTTGTGAAAGACGATATATTGGAACCACAAAGCGTAGCTTAGGGACGAGAATGAACGAACATGAAAACGACATAAAGAAAAATAAGAAAACAACAGCACTATCGCAACACTGCGTTGAGTTGGGACACACAGCTGACACGACAAATGTGAGAGTATTAGATAGGGAGAAAAATGTAAATAAAAGATTTACATTGGAATCTTTACGCATCCAACAACAAATACATAGTGCAATAAATAGAAAAGAAGATAAAGATAATACAAACGCAATTTATACAATAGCTTTAGTTTAGTCGATATTCAACTGTGATCTAGATAATAGGAAAGCTCTGTGATATTTAGTTTTAAATCTGATTATTTTCAGCAATTATATAAAGTTTTGTGTTTGTCTCATATCATATGTTAGCGAATAAGAAAACTTTATAAGTGCAATAGAAAATAACCTGACGAAAGATTAAATGTAAGTGTATTTCCTTTTACTAACCAGTTGATATAATAATGTAAAATTAAAAATAATAATTGTTATATTATAAAATTGCCAGATTCAATAAAAATACCATCCCTGAAGAAGCTGGAATCGCCCAGCGAAACGTTGGATGACAAAAATGGAATAAATTAATCTTTTATTCGCATTAAAATACCTGACCTTAAAAGCCCAAAAATAACAATAGATGTTTGAAAATAATTAAAAAGGTCGAATCGAAAATAAAATTAATATCTCGGAGGGCCCGCCGATAAGGAAATTATTGAAAAAAACGGCTAAAAATAGAAATATAACAATATGAAGAACTTTTTTGAACATATAAAACTAAAATATGGAGTAGACGCTTGCTCATTGCTAAAAAGTTACTGCAGAGAGACCAAAAAACTTGCTAAGCAGAATGAAAGACTAAAATTTTTACTTCAATGCAGAAAAATAGGAATAACTCCCACGCACATACTCAACTCAACAAAAATTTCAAGTCAACTTTTTAAAACTGCACAAATAACACAGGAATTTCATAAAATTGAATATAAATTTCACAGTAAGCTTTTGAATCTAGAAATAAAAGAGACGAACTCCATCATCAAGACCATAAAAATAGGAATCACCAACAAAAAACAGCAGTTGAGAGCGACACTCAATGACAAGGAATATGACGATTTCATTAAAAATCAGAATAACAGATATAAACATATTATATCACTTTCACACCAGACACATTCCACAAAGATACAAGGCCTAAAGAAGAAGAAACTTGACGAATACAACTTGAAAATTAATCCAACTTGGTTTATCAACAATACAAACATCACTTTTTCTGATGAAAGTAAATGGTTACTATCCCTGGGACCAAAATTCGCCATACCAATAAATGGTAGTAAATTTTCAACAATAAATTTAATAGCTGATCTTGAGCAATGGGTGCAAACTCTAACCGATGATAGGGAAAAGGACTTAGCTAGAACAAAGATAGCAAATAGAATTCTCACTCACAAAAGAACCTATAAAAATGATCAGAAGGAAAAGTTTATTATCAACATATTTGAAGAAACAAAACGACACATAAAACGACATGAAAACGAAATCATAATCACTAAATCGGATAAAGGAAATAAAACTGTCGTCATCTACAAAAACGATTACAAAATGGGAATGGAAAGACTTCTAGAGGACAAAACAACATATAAAACTATTAGAGAGGATCCCACCCAGAAATTACAAAGGGAAAATAATAAAATTGTGATGGATTTATTCAAAATGAATTTTATATCAAAATCTGAAAAACATATGCTTAATTCAAACGCAGCCACAGCACCCAGACTATATGGATTACCAAAAATCCATAAACCAAATGTACCATTACGACCCATAGCCTCTTCGTTTGAGGTACCTTGTTATAATTTATCCAAATACGTTGGTAAAATTCTCCAAAGCATTATATTAGAAGAATATAATATAAAAAACTCAATTGAATTGAAAAACAAGTTGGAACTGATATCTCTGGAAGACGACGACATTTTAATATCTTTGGACGTGGTATCGTTATTTACAAACATACCTATACATTTAGCGATAAAGAATATAATGACACGGTGGAATTCCTTACAAAATTTGACTACAATTCCAAAATCATCATTTTTGAAACTTCTCCAATTTTGTCTAAATGATAATAATTACTTTATTTATGGAGACAAATATTACAGGCAAACATATGGAATGCCAATGGGGAATCCTTTATCCCCAACTATCGCCGATATCGTACTTGATACGCTCCTGGAATCTACGCTTAACGATCTTAAAAACGACGGGATAGAAATTAAATTGATAACAAAATACGTAGACGACCTTTTTGCAATAATAAAAAGAAAAGATGAAGACAGAATATTAGAAAAATTCAACAGCTACCACAATAAACTAAAATTCACAATAGAAAGGGAAGAAAATGGATCAATACCATATTTAGATATTAGGATACAACGAGAAAATGGAAAAATTATCACGGACTGGTATACAAAAACTATTGCTTCAGGTCGCTTAATTAACTATCATTCAAATCAACCAATGAGTCAAAAAATTAACACAATAAACAATTTAATAACAAAAGTTTTATCCATAAGCCATCAAAAATTTATCACAAAAAACATAAACAAAATCAAAAATATTCTGAAAAATAATGGTTACCCTCAACATTTAATAAACAATTTAATTGAAAAGGCAAAACACTATTCCCCAAAAAAGAAAATAAACGAATCATCTGGCAACTCAAAATTCATCAGTGTTCCATATGTTCCAAAACTCACCAACAACAATCATCTACAACAGATAATAAACAACCGAGACGTTAAGCTTGCTTATAAACCAAACAGAACCATAGCAACGTTATTTACACAAACAAAAACCAAAATAGAAAAAAGAGAGCTGAGTAATGTCGTATACGAAATAACATGCAAAGGAAAAGAAGACGAACCTTGTGAAAGACGATATATTGGAACCACAAAGCGTAGCTTAGGGACGAGAATGAACGAACATGAAAACGACATAAAGAAAAATAAGAAAACAACAGCACTATCGCAACACTGCGTTGAGTTGGGACACACAGCTGACACGACAAATGTGAGAGTATTAGATAGGGAGAAAAATGTAAATAAAAGATTTACATTGGAATCTTTACGCATCCAACAACAAATACATAGTGCAATAAATAGAAAAGAAGATAAAGATAATACAAACGCAATTTATACAATAGCTTTAGTTTAGTCGATATTCAACTGTGATCTAGATAATAGGAAAGCTCTGTGATATTTAGTTTTAAATCTGATTATTTTCAGCAATTATATAAAGTTTTGTGTTTGTCTCATATCATATGTTAGCGAATAAGAAAACTTTATAAGTGCAATAGAAAATAACCTGACGAAAGATTAAATGTAAGTGTATTTCCTTTTACTAACCAGTTTATATAATAATGTAAAATTAAAAATAATAATTGTTATATTATAAAATTGCCAGATTCAATAAAAATACCATCCCTGAAGAAGCTGGAATCGCCCAGCGAAACGTTGGATGACAAAAATGGAATAAATTAATCTTTTATTCGCATTAAAATACCTGACCTTAAAAGCCCAAAAATAACAATAGATGTTTGAAAATAATTAAAAAGGTCGAATCGAAAATAAAATTAAATATATTTTACTTAATGGAAATATTGTGTTTTGAAAAAGTTTCAACTCTAATAATTTTTTGTGTACGTTTGTTAAACTAACTAAAAACAGGAAAAACTTAAAGCAAATAAAGCGTAAATATTTTATAAATCCGTGTTTCTCACAAAACAGTTCAGAATTTCTTACCAATTTTAAATTTCACCGCAAAGTTCAGAATTTCTTACCAATTTTAAATTTACCAATTTTAAAATACGAATGCAAAATTTGCCTAGCATAGAAGACACATTTCTCTAATATAAAGTTTTTTTCCTTGTTCAAAAGTCGATAAACATTTCAATGAAGTCGTATTGTCCTTATAATTAAGTGATTTCACTTAAAAATGGGTGTCATAACATGAAAGAAAAAATATTTGGACTAAGGTCAACTTGACTTTAATAATTCAGAAAAATTCTTTAAAATTCATGAAATTGTCTTTAAAATTGTTGTCTTTTTGCATCTTGACTACTGTTTGGGAATAAACTAATGAAAGCTGAAAAGGAAAATTTTGCCTTTCGAAATAATAACACGTAGAGAAATTAGATTTTAAATTCAAATTCAAACAAGTTTATTTTAAATTATTTTAAGTGTGATTTTAATTTTACTTCATTATTTGTAATTAGTTTTAAGTCTTAAATAGTATTTAAATTTCACAATAGGTTTTAACAATTATTTACAATTAAGGTAGATTTAAGTTAATTTTAGGGAAATGGTGTAACAAAGGGTTGGTTTGAAATTCAGATGCAATATTCAATGGGATTGTGCAATATAGTTATAAGGCAAAATATTCAGTGCAATATATGAAACTTGGTGCAATATAGAATTAAGTTAAAATAATTTACGATGGGTATATTGTGATTTTGTTTAGATCATTATTTTGTTTGTGTCCCGCACTTTCATGTTGTATGTTTGGGTTTCTATGGGTTGAGGAGTCGATGGGTTTCTGTTTGTGTCACTATTTGTTCACTGTTTGTACCTGTAAATAATTGTGCTTTTAATATGTTCACTTGTAATTGTCTATGGTTTTATTTATATTTTAATATTATTTCAAATTAATGTTCAACTTTTATCACTACGTTAACTTTCGCGGGGGCAGACGAATTCGCACTTCTTTTCAATTTCACGGTCGGTTCAAGACTGGTCGTTGCCCTTTTGAGTGATGCTTAGCAGCATAAACAAAGCTCAGCGACAAAGCTACAAGCATCGATCAAAGGGCAAACTTTCCAGGTAAACAAATAGAAAAGCAAAAGGACACAACGATTAAAAATTATTTGTGCCGCTATGCACAGTATGTCAAAACGGGTTCAAAGAAACTTTGAACATTCTGCCCCCCGCGAAAGAGTGTAGTTTACCTTACCTCTTCATCTCGTTTCCTGTGACGAACTACTCACTGGTCCCACAAACACGTATCCCCAATCGGTCAGCTGGGCGAAGACACGTCCTAAGCCGGTTTCGACAACTCCGTCTCTCCTGAGGTAGGCATATGGACCAGCACCAATTTCTACATCGATTGATTCATTGCCCCTTGGATCGATATCAGCAAGAGGTCGGGCTTCCATAGCGACGGTGGGATCTTCTATTATTGGGTCAGAGTAGGGTCTTCGTGGCAGGTCCCGTGTCACTAAGGCCTTTAGTCGATAAACGAGCCGACTACCATAAATCCGGCATCGCAACCGAATACTTGCAAACCTGTGTCCATTTCTTTCGGTGGTTGGAATGCCAAGTCTCGTGATTGTGGAGGCCGCAACTCTTGTTGACGTAGCTGCCTGACACAGCAACACCCTGACACTGGCCCAGTCCTCGGAGTTTTCACCTGCCATATAAACTTGCGCCGTTGGTATAAACACCGATGATCGGTGGTAAGGCAATTCCACTGGAGGGGGTGTGTAGCGCCCAAATGTTTCCCTCAGTTGAGGAGCCCCATGCAGCATTGTATGGTGACGCAAGTTACACTCCCTGCACGCCGTGAGGACTGGACAGTCTGGAGCTAGGTGGCTGCGTGCCAGGCAGTTGCGACAATAGCGGCGTCTGCTGGCGGAAACGATGACAATTTCTCAGTGGGTGGTCATCTTGACAAAGCCCACAAGCAAATTGCCAATGAGAAGGGCGGTAACGTGGGTCATTGCTATGGCGGTTGTGACGGGCAGGTCTGTTGGGTCCAGGTGGGGATGGGTCTCTTTGTGGGAGTACTCCTGACATATCTGCAACGAAAGTTATGTGAGTACCGTGTTTTTTCATGAATTTACGATATGCTAGTCAGTCCGAAAATAACTTTACGATTTTCGTGATAGGTCGACTAATCACCCCAGTCGAAGTTCTAACATCTACCACCCGGACATTTTTATCAATCCCTTCATAAGTTTTATCAACTCTTCCAAGTCTCCACTCATTTGGAGCTAATCGATTGTCTTTTACAATCACCAAATCATTTACGACAATATTTTGTTGCGGGTATTTCCATTTGTATCTACGATGTAACTCATTCAAATATTCCGATTTCCATCTTTGACAAAAGATTTGTGAAATAATCTTTAATCGCTTCCACCTGTTCGATAATGTTATGTCATCCTCAGAAACATCGGGTTCTGCAGGGGCTAGTAATGGTGAACCCACTAGAAAATGGCCAGGGGTCAAGGGTTCTAAACTCGAAGGGTCATCGCTAACAGGATTAATGGGTCTTGAATTAAGACAAGCTTCTATACGAGCTAAAATAGTGGATAGTTCTTCAAAGGTGAAATTCATTTTTGGCATAGTTTTTCGAAGGTGAGTCTTGAATGATTTAACTCCAGCCTCCCACAAACCTCCCATGTGAGGAGCACCTGGCGGAATAAACTTCCATTCTAAGTTCTGATGTACATGTCGTTGTACTGTAGTGTCTTGTATTGATTTCATAAATGCGATCCTATCCTTTTTTATAAGTTCGGCGGCGCCTACAAAATTTTTACCGTTATCCGAGAATATTTTCTCCGGACACCCTCGTCTGCCTATAAAACGATCTAAAGCGGCTATGAAAGATTGGGTCGATAAATCACTAGTTGCTTCTAAGTGTATTGCTCGAGTTGCAAAACAAACAAATATGCAGACATATCCTTTGGTAATCAGACAGGCGCGAGCTGTAATGCTTTTTATGCCAAAGGGTCCCGCAAAATCTACCCCTGTATTTCGAAAGGGTCTAGATAACATAGTGCGCTCTGGAGGAAAAGATGCCATAATTTGTGTCTGGGTTTTATGCTGATGGAGAGCACAAGTTCGACAGTTATGGATAACTTTTTTAACTAACTGCTTTAAACGAAATATCCAAAATTCGGAACGAATTACGCGAATCATTAATTGATTACCGCCGTGCATTGTTACTTTATGAACGAATTCGACAAATAGGCGTGCAAACCGAGAATCATATGGAATTAAAATTGGATGACGTTCATTGTATGTGAGAGCGGGTGATTGAACTAACCGACCGTTTGATCTAAGAAAACCCTTGGCATCAATGAAGGGGTTAAAAGGTAAGAGTTGGCTGTTAGGTGAGAGTCGCTTCTTTTGGGTCAACGCTGAATACTCTTCAACAAAATAATGTTTTTGTGTAAGGATTATAAGACGATTTTTTATATCGAAAAGTTCTGAACCCGTAATTTCTTCAGACGAAATTCGAAGTCGATTTGTTCCCGTGTTGCGCCAAAATCGCATGACATAAGATAAAACACGATATGCACGCGGCAACGATGAAACACGGGTCAATGGGTCCTCAAATGTGGATGTCGCTAAAACTTTCACTTGTTTAGCTTCAAGGTTCATTTCAGAATTAATTTGATGTTTAGGCCAACGGTCTTTGGGCAGTTTTAGCCACGATGGGCCAGTCCACCACAAAGTATGTGTCTTCAATTCATCTGGTGAGCAGCCACGGCTGGCTACATCTGCTGGATTAGATTCGGAGTCCACATGACTCCAATTTTCACTACCTACATTTTCTAAAATTTCGGAAACCCTGTTTCCTACAAACGCACTCCAAGAACACGGCTGTTTTTGAAGCCAGGCCAAAACTATCATAGAGTCAGTCCAGAAATGGGTCGAAATTTCAGGAATTTGCAAATTTGGAATTATAGTGTTAGCTAATTTTGACAACATTACTGCCCCACATAACTCTAATCTAGGAAGAGAAATTTTCTTGATTGGCGCCACGCGGGTCTTGGCTGCTAATAGAAAGGTATCTATTCGGTCTCCATCTTCGACTCGAACGTAAAGTGTCGCAGCATATGCGCTTTCTGAAGCGCCACAAAAACCATGAATTTCAATGGTACTTGATGGCGAATAATGAATCCATCTTGGTACGGATATTGTGTCAATCACCGAATTATTTTTCGCAAAGTTTTTCCAATTCATATTGGTAACAGGTTTCAAAGTGTCGTCCCATCCAATTTTATCTAACCAAACTTGTTGCATTATCAGTTTTGCAACGACAATAATTGGGGCTAACCATCCACAAGGGTCAAAGAATTTTGCGATTGTCGACAAAACTTCACGCTTCGTACAAAGTTCTTTTTCTTCAACATTAGGCGCTTTAAAAGTGAAATTATCTGCTGCTACATTCCACCGAATGCCTAGGGTCTTCGTTGACGATCCTTCAGAAAGATCCAACCAATTGACAGGCAACAAAAAATCGGGATGTAGGCCATTTAAAAGACGAGGGTCATTAGAGGTCCATTTCCTCAACTCGAAACCAGCAGAATCTAAAGCGGATGTTAATTGTTTTCTAGCGGTGATAGCATCTTCAACAGTATGCCCACCCGCTAATACATCGTCGACATATAAATTTTCTCTAATTATTTTTGAACCCAAAGGGTGTGAATCTTGAACGTCTTCCGCTAATTGAAGCAGCGTTCTAATCGCTAAAAATGGGGCGCAATTTATGCCAAAGGTTACGGTTAACAATTCAAAATCCTCAACTGGGTCGTTTTCAGATGATCGAAAAAGTATTCTTTGAAATGAAGTTTGCTTTGGGTCTACCAGTATTTGACGATACATTTTCGCTACATCGGCATTGAAAACATATTTGAAAAAACGCCATTTTAAAATTTGTAACACCAAATCCTGTTGAAGAATAGGCCCTGTATGTAAAATATCATTAAGACTCTTTTTATTTGAAGTAGGGCTTGATGCATTAAATACCACTCTAAGTTTGGTGGTCGTTCTATCTGGTTTAATAACTGCGTGGTGGGGTAAATAATAATGAGGAGTCTTATGTATGTTTTGTGGATCAATTTTTCTCATTTGTCCTAGCTCGAGATATTCCCTAATGGCAGCGTCGTATTGAGCCTTTACATCAGGGGTCTTGGAAAGTTTTTTCTCCATACGATAAAATTGTGCGAGAGCAATATTTCTCGATGCACCGATTTCTGAACAACTTTTAAATGGAAGGGTCACAATATACCTTCCAGTATCATTACGTTTTGTCGTAGATTTGTAATTAGTTTCACAATATATATCTTCAGCTGACCTCAAAATTCTTTTTGGGGTCTCTTCCACCTCCCAAAAACGTGTTATAATTTTCTCTAACGAGGATGCATTATAAAGAGTAATTTGTTTCGAAGTTTCTATATTTTGTTGAATGGGTCCACCAACGATCCATCCAAATACGGTATTTTGCGCTATAATTGATCCAAATGTTTTCATCGGAATATCAACGTTATAAATTAGCGGTCCTATATCTAATCCGATCAGCATATCAACGGGTCGACTTTCATAAAATCGAGGATCCGCCAAACTAAGATGTTTAAATTCTTCAAATTGAGAACGATTAAGGTTGTGGGTTGGTAAATTAGAAGGAAGGGTCTTCAACACGGGTGCCCAAACTTCTAACTCAAAACTAGGATTGATACGTGAACAAAGTTGAAAAACGCAAGCCTTTGTCGATGTTTCGGCTACGGTGTCACTCAAGCCTGTGACGTGAACTAAATTCCTCACTGTAGGAAGTTGCAATCTATTTTTCATTTTTTCTGAAATAAATGTTGACTGTGATCCAGGGTCAATTATTGCTCTGGCATCATATCTTTGTCCCTTTGATTTTATCTGTACAATGGCGGTAAACAACAGGGTTTCTCTAGGTTGTGGAGTGGGTCTGCCTTCTTGCAGCGTAAGAGTCGTTATACTAGGCGTCTCAATATTTGATGTGGACTGTATACAAGGTAAATTCGATGATTGTTTAACAAGGTTGGAACGAGCGGCAGCACTTGTACTAGGTTGCGCTCCACCTCGATCCTGATTGACTAAGTTGAGAGCTCCAGTACTTGTACTAGGTTGTACTGTGTCTCGGCTATGATGAACAAGGGTGTTGAGAACGGCAGCACATGTACCGTATCTTGTGTTTGTAGGGTCGCGGGCCTCATTACCCTTATGTAACAAGTTATGGTGTCTTTGATTACATTCCCTACAACTAAAACGACTTTTACATTCCCGTACTCCATGATTCTCAAATAAACAATTATAACAACGATTCGACTGTTTCTCTATTTGAATTCTTTCATTAATAGATTTTTCCAAAAATTTGGGACAATTTCGCAGCATATGGTTTGTCCGACAAATTGGACAACCACTCTCATTATGCCTGCGACTAGGGTAAATATTTCTTGAATTGTTATCGGCTTGCGAATTACTACTGAGTCTTGAACCAGAATTATTTATTTTTTGATTTACATTGGTTTGAAAACTATTTACGCGACTCCCCCTTCTATCAAAATCAGATCTAGATTGATTGTATTTCGAGTTTTGAGTTTTAATATTTCCCACCGATTCCAAAGTTTTAAATTTATGTGACAAAAATTCATCTAATACGTGCCAACTTGGTAGGGTCGAACAATCCTCTAAACTATTCTCAAATTCTTCCAAAAAGGTGCGAGGTAATTTTGTTGAAACAAGGTATACTAAAATTGGGTCCCATTCTCCCGTGTCTACATGTAAAGTTTCCAAAGTTTGTGTACAAGTACTAATTGTGCGCTGTAATTTTTGTATAGTTGAAACATTTTCAATTGAAACAGTGGGCAAATTAAAAAGAATTCTAAGCTGTTCGTTAACTTGCATTCGTTTATTTTCGTACCTACTTTCTAAATTTCTCCAAGCTATATCGAAACCTTCATTAGTTAGGGGTACATTTGTAATAATTTCCCGCGCTTCTCCTGAAGTTTTTTGGGTCAAATGGAATAACTTTTCGACTTTACTCAATCGTGGGTTATTAATGTAGATTGCAGAGAATAAATCTCTGAATGTTGGCCATTCACTGTATCCGCCCTTAAAAATGTCTGTGTCACATGGTGGCAATCGCAAATTTGGGGTCGAATTTGGGTCTACTGCGATGTTTTGTGTCATTGATTCCCTAGCTAATTTTTCCTGACTTTCCCGTTCCTGACGCGCTAAGATTTGTGTGCTAATTATACTTAAACCCCGTTTATAGACGTCCATACCGTTTTTATAATGGCTGCGAAGCTTATCCTTATCCATCGGAGTCTCTCCCTCATCTGGAGTCCTATCCCGACAATTTATGTAAGCCCGCCTAACTTGATCCCATAACGTATTTAGCTCAACTCGAGCTGCCTCTAACGCATGGAGATCTTCGGTTGCCGCCTTAACAGAACAAATACTTTCAACGTCAACTAGGTCATTTAAGCAATTAACAAATTTTTCTTTCAAAATCTTATCCATGATGTACTTTAAACTTTTTTGCACCAGTCAAAAAAAACTAAAATAAATCAAATTTCGCGAAAGAATAATTTAGTTTTACTCAAGAAAATTCGATTTTTCTAAGGGAAACTATATTAAATGTAAATATCTGCGCGAACGATAAAATTTGTGGGGTCAGAAATAAATTTGCGGGGTCAAAATTACGAAAAATTACAAAAATCAAATTTAACACAACCGAAATAGGGTCAGTAGACGAAATTGGGCCAAAGTTACGTAAAAAAATTTTTTAAAAATCCCCCAAGACTTGCAAGTCAAAAAACGTTCACAATAAAATTCTCAAAAATGCGAGAAATCAAACAAAAATAAAAATATCCCCAAAAACAAAATTCAAATAAATTAATTAAAATTTCCCCAAAAACAGGAAATCAAACAAACAATTTTTTTTTTTTTAAAGCACGATGCTCAATTAAGATCAGCGGTAAATCGCATAAAACAATAACTTCAGATCAAGTGCCAAAAAAAAATCACTGAAAAAAAAGAAAATTGTCTTGGTGCCCAAAAAAATCAAATATATAAGTAAATCAAAAGAAGAAATTTGTAATTTTCCTTACCTTTTTATGGGTCATTGGGTCTTGAAAATTACAAAGATATAATCAAAGACTACAAATATGGGTCACCAAGATTTATAAGTACAAAAATAAATGCAAGTTGAAAAAAATCAAAACTATAAATTTGGGTCGATTAATTTTCGTTTCAGCTTTTCAAACTTCAAATTAAAATGCCTCAATGAGTCGATTTAAATTTTTTCTTTAACGCCAATAATTCCAATTTTCCAAACGAATAAAATTTATTTTCTTGAAAAAAAAATTCGTATAATTTCTTAATCAATATTTCTGAAATTTCAAATTTTTATTTGTATATTTTCTCAAAAAAAATTAATTTCAAACAAAAACCGAATTTAAATAAAAAAAAATTTTCCAATATCCACAAAAATTTTAACAAAAATTTCTCTATGTGTAAATTTTTACCGGTCAAAATTTTATTTGCAAAAATGATTTGATTTAATTAAAAAATTCTAACAAAATTTAAATTACCGAAAATTTTTTCCAAACCAAAAAACTTTTTGTGTAAATATTTTCAGATCAATTTTTTTTTTTTTTTTTTTTTTTATAATTTTTTTGTAAGTGTCATGAAAAAATTGTGTCATACGGTCGAGTCATTTAGCATATCGCAAATTCTTTTTTCCTTTTCGTGTTCCAAAAAATTCAAAAAACTTGAAAAAACTGTACTCACTTTGAAGATTATAGGTATGTGTGTGTCCAAAATGTTTGTGATCCGTTACCTTTGTGGCGTCGATTTTTGATGTTGAGTCGCTGTGGTGTCGTGTTTTGTTGTTTTTTGTCGCCTTCCACTGGAAACTGTTCTGTATTTTGTTATTGGACAATTTGTAGTTCATAAAAACCGTTGTTGCGGTTTTTGTCCAATTTTTAACAAAGTTTTTAATTTTTGAAAAGTTTTTGTTTTTGTTTTTTTGCACGACCGAACCGATTGTTTTGTTGGATAAAATTTTAAACAAATGGGTTAATTTGGGTTTTGGGTCACTCACTGGCAATTTTTCAGTCAATTTTGCATCTTAAACAAGTTTTCAAAATTTTCACGAAAAGCGATTAATTTTTTAAATTTCCAAAATTTTCTCAAACTTTTTGTACTCTTCACGTGAAAACAAGCTTTTTTATTGCCAAATTGATTGAAAAATAATTAAAAAATACACGCACAAAATGGGTCACAAATTTTCTATTTTTTCAAAAAAAAAACACTAATTTTTTCCAAAATTCACTAATTTTTTTTCAAAAAATTTTTCAAAAAATAATTGTCCAATGTTCACTTTTTATTTTCCACAATTTAAAGTTTTTTAATCGTTCCAATGCAACAACCCTTTATTTTACTTACTGTAGTGCCACTTTGGTTACCCTTTGCTTGTGTGTCCCATATGTATGTATATACGCTTGTATATGCATATGAATATTTTTCGATGTTCACTGGTTGCTGTTCGATCGATGGATCACTGGCTGGCTGGTATACTACTGTTGTTGTTGTTTTGATTTTTCTATTTATTCTTTGGGTACTGTTGGTTTTCATTTGTTGCAAGGGCACAGGCACTTTGAATGTTTTTCAATATTGTCTTTTGTAAAGGGTTTTGTTTTGCATTGATATTACACTGGGTTTATTTGACACTGATATTACACTGGGTTATTTAGAATATTTTATTTTTTAATATATATGAAAGTTTATTTAATTTTTATTTTCTTTTTAAACAAAACTAATTATTGGGTCACTGGGTTTTTATACACTTGGAAAAAAATCACATTACACCGAGAAAAAAATTGTACGCTTTCAAAAAAAAATTTAATGTTTTTAATTATTTAAAAAACACAAATCCGGTTCGCAATGGACCAAAATGTTTGGGAATAAACTAATGAAAGCTGAAAAGGAAAATTTTGCCTTTCGAAATAATAACACGTAGAGAAATTAGATTTTAAATTCAAATTCAAACAAGTTTATTTTAAATTATTTTAAGTGTGATTTTAATTTTACTTCATTATTTGTAATTAGTTTTAAGTCTTAAATAGTATTTAAATTTCACAATAGGTTTTAACAATTATTTACAATTAAGGTAGATTTAAGTTAATTTTAGGGAAATGGTGTAACAAAGGGTTGGTTTGAAATTCAGATGCAATATTCAATGGGATTGTGCAATATAGTTATAAGGCAAAATATTCAGTGCAATATATGAAACTTGGTGCAATATAGAATTAAGTTAAAATAATTTACGATGGGTGTATTGTGATTTTGTTTAGATCATTATTTTGTTTGTGTCCCGCACTTTCATGTTGTATGTTTGGGTTTCTATGGGTTGAGGAGTCGATGGGTTTCTGTTTGTGTCACTATTTGTTCACTGTTTGTACCTGTAAATAATTGTGCTTTTAATATGTTCACTTGTAATTGTCTATGGTTTTATTTATATTTTAATATTATTTCAAATTAATGTTCAACTTTTATCACTACGTTAACTTTCGCGGGGGCAGACGAATTCGCACTTCTTTTCAATTTCACGGTCGGTTCAAGACTGGTCGTTGCCCTTTTGAGTGATGCTTAGCAGCATAAACAAAGCTCAGCGACAAAGCTACAAGCATCGATCAAAGGACAAACTTTCCAGGTAAACAAATAGAAAAGCAAAAGGACACAACGATTAAAAATTATTTGTGCCGCTATGCACAGTATGTCAAAACGGGTTCAAAGAAACTTTGAACAACTACAAAGCAAAAAATCGTTCAAATATAGGACATGTTTTTCAACACTTTATTTTAAAGACGTTTTTTACTTGAAACATAGCATAATTTCAACGGGAAGTCGAGTCTTAATTTGGAAAAAAATGTTGTCGTTAACTTGTTTTTAAAGGGCTTTGATAGCATATAAAGGAAAAAGGCTGAAAAAACGAAAAATTAAAATTTACTTCCTAGAAGCAAGTACACAAAACCCAAACTTAAAAGAGAATTGTGTCTTAAAAGTATCCTTACTTGTATTCTGCGCTTCTTTGGCTCGGAATCAATACCAAAATTTACCAAAGTAAAGACAAAATCTTTGGAACCGGGCATGCTTTTTATTCAGTGTAAATGTAAGTTCTTATTCAATAAAGAAATTAGTATTCATTTGGAACTTTACGTTTTTAGATTTGAGATTTCAAATGGAGCTCACTGCAATTGTTGTCAATGACAGTTAATTGTACATCAGACAACCTATACATTAAATATAAAAATATTTTAAATGAAAGTATTCCAGATTTTTCATGTTTATTACTCTCCCAAAAAGTACGCACAAATATTCCAAATTAAATTTATAACTTCATAGTTACAGTTTGGCTGATATGTCCCCGGTCTGACACATAGATGGCGTCGCTAGTATTAAATGCATATTATTTTTATATAGTACCAACCTTCAAATGATTCGTGTCAAAATTTGACGCCTGTAAGTCAATTAGTTTGTGAGATAGAACGTCTTTTGTGAAGCAACTTTTGTTATTGTGAAAAAATGGAAAAAAAGGAATTTCGTGTTTTGATAAAATACTGTTTTCTGAAGGGGAAAAATACGGTGGAAGCAAAAACTTGGCTTGATAATGAGTTTCCGGACTCTGCCCCAGGGAAATCAACAATAATTGATTGGTATGCAAAATTCAAGCGTGGTGAAATGAGCACGGAGGACGGTGAACGCAGTGGACGCCCACAAAATGATTTTGAATGACCGTAAAATGAAGTTGATAGAGATAGCAGAGGCCTTAAAGATATTAAAGGAACGTGTTGTTCATATTATTCATCAATATTTGGATATGCGGAAGCTCTGTGCAAAATGGGTGCCGTGCGAGCTCACATTTGACCAAAAACAACAACGTGTTGATGATTCTGAGCTGTGTTTGCAGCTGTTAACTCGTAACACACCAGAGTTTTTCCGTCGATATGTAACAATGGATGAAACATGGCTCCATCACTACACTCCTGAGTCCAATCGACAGTCGGCTGAGTGGACAGCGACCGGTGAACCATCTCCGAAGCGTGGAAAGACTCAAAAGTCCGCTGGCAAAGTAATGGCCTCTGTTTTTTGGGATGCGCATGGAATAATTTTTATCGATTATCTTGAGGAGGGAAACCATCAACAGTGACTATTATATGGCGTTATTGGAGCGTTTGAAGGTCGAAATCGCGGCAAAACGACCCCATATGAAGAAGAAAAAAGTGTTGTTCCACCAAGACAACGCACCGTGCCACAAGTCATTGAGAACGATGGAAAAAATCATGAATTGGGCTTCGAATTGCTTCCCCACCCACCGTATTCTCCAGATCTGGCCCCCAGCGACTTTTTCTTGTTCTCAGACCTCAAAAGCATGATCGCAGGGAAAAAATTTGGCTGCAATGAAGAGGTGATCGCCGAAACTGAGGCCTATTTTGAGGCAAAACCGAAGGAGTACTACCAAAATGGTATCAAAAAATTTGAAGGTCGTTATAATCGTTGTATCGCTCTTGAATAATAAAAACGAATTGTGACAAGAAAATCGTTTTTGTCAAAATTATCAGCGAACCTGTTACATGTGTTCTGCGTCGATCGAATCTAGTTTTTTGGTTGATAAATGTAGATTTTACAATACAAAATGGAACATATATCGACTAATTCATTCCAAAATACACTAGGTCTAAAAAGTGAATTTTACAAGAAACAAGTTCAAAGTTTTGTTTTTGAAATTTCTCAATCCCAGTATAAGATAGAAATTCCCTTATTTTCGGTCTTAAAATCATAGTTATTATAGTTGTTTTTAGTATTTACGATCTCAAAATAGTGATAACATAACATGGCTAAAAATTACTTAGACCACTTTAACCCAACAAAGCCTTTTGACCTTTTTACATTGCATTTTTTTTCTTAAACTTTTGTCACAGGCTAAGTACAATAATTGTGCCGGATTAGGGCGATAGTGTTAGGCTGAGCTCACCTAGGACTTTGTTCAAAATAATTGGACTGGAACAGTGAGTCCCCCCATCGGCATGATTAATGTAGTTCTCATAAGACCTTGTACTGGACAGTAAATGTGTACTAAGTCACAATACGTTTCTCTTGACGCTACAATACTTACCTTATATTGACGGACGAAAAGATATAAAGCCAAATGAAGGAAGACAGGAGACGAAGGATACTCGTTTTTACGTTTCGTAGCGAAACCATTCCTAGAGGGAGAGAATGAATGTCATGAATTTGAATTATACTGATTATTACCTATTATTTTATCCAGACTGTTTGTTAATCTACTTGGAGATGATTGTAGATGCACACCATTTCCTGTAAGAAGTAGTAGAAATAAAAATAATTGTTTCCAATATGTGTTTAAGACAATTTAATTAAATATGGAAATGTAAAGGATTTCAAAGGAAAAAGGTGATTAGAAGAACAGCTGGTTGGGAGGGTTAAGCCATGAGATGCCTTTGAATACCGGCATGCCAGCAAGCCAATATTGGGGGTGTTCAGGGATGGAAAATGCAGTACTATAGTACTTTTATCAATAATTGTTCAATACTTTTTTCATTCCAGCACCACCGTGAATTTTGTCAAAAGGTACTAACCTTTTGACAAACTTTTTTACTAAAGATCATTTTCAGTATAATGAACCTTCGTCCTTACAAATTTGGCAAAACAGTTCATGCGGGAAGAAAATCTTTTTATATAAAAGTCAGAGTCAAGTCATGGTTTTCTTGAATTTTAAGAATATTTTGGGCCGGAAATGCTTCTGATTCTATATTACGAAGTTATCGATCGGTAATCTTGTAGGCGGATTAAGAACTGAAGGGTGGTTAAATTGTAAGGGCCGATGTTGAATGTGAACCACACCTAAACGCCAAGTTTTTTTCCGAATTTTATTTGACATTTCTCTATTTCAGACTTACTCAATTTGAACCATGGACGTCGTGAATGGGCAGAATGGTTCCAAGAAATGGCAACAGTGGATGATCAATTTTCGAAGAAAATCATCTTCAGTGATGAAGCACATTTTCACCTCAGAGGATTCGTCAATAAACAGAATTACCGCAGTTGGGCGAATGAGACTCCAAGAGTGATTGTCGAAAAACCAATGCACCCACAAAGAGTGACTGTTTTGTGCGGTTTATGGGCTGGCGGCATCATCGGGCCGTATTTTTTCCAAAATGAGGCCGGTCAGGCAGTTATTGTGAATGGTGTTCGCTATCGTGAGATGATAACGAACTTTTTATGGCCCGAATTGGAAGATATGGATGTGAACGATATGTGGTTTCAGCAGTACGGTGCCACTTGCCACACAGCTAACGAAACAATGGCTCTTTTGCGCAACAAATTCAATGACCGTGTTATCTCAAGTAATGGCGATGTCAATTGGCCGCCAAGATCATGTGATTTTACACCGTTGGACTTTTTTCTTTGGGGTTATTTGAAAGAAAAGGTGTACGTCGATAAGCCAGCAACAATTCAAGAACTAAAGGATGAGATAATTCGGCACATTAACGGCATAGAACCTCCATTATGCCTCAGCGTCATCGAAAATTTGGACCATCGGATGAAGGTGTGCCACCGAGGTCGCGGCGCCCATTTGGCCGATATTTTGTTCCATACATAATTGAGTAATACCAATATATCATAATAAAATAAAATTACAATAATTTCCTAAATAATTTGTGTTTTATTCAAAATCAACATCGGCCCTTGAAATTTTAACCACCTTTTAAGACAAACTAAACCAAAAGATAATTTAAAATTGAGTTTGTACACTGAAAAAACAGTGAACCCACCAGGAAGAAAACATTTAGTTAATTTTAGAAATTTTTTAATATTTTTAGAAAATTTTAACTAAACAGTATTACAAACGCTGACATCATGCCGATATCACAAAAATAAGTAAATATTTTTCGACAAATTCAAGAAAATTTATTAGACATAATTATTTTTTTCCACTTGTTAAAGAAAATTTTGTAGTTTAAAAAAAAAAATTGGAGTTCAAAATTACAATAATGTCTTTAGTGACATACGAAGTTCATGATGGACGAATTTGTAGTAAAATTTACAAATTTAAAGAAATAATGAACTATGTGGAAAGAAGTACGAATTTAGTAAAACTTTTTACTTCATTTGTGTATAATTTTTTCCCGTTTTTTAGTTCATTTAACTAACGTACGCAAAAAATTATTAGAGTAAACGAAACTTTCTCCATATATTTATAATAATTCCATGAACTAAACCAAAGTTAAATTGGCTTTAGTGAAATAGAGAGTTCACTTTTCTTTGAGTGTAAACAAAATTTGATAAACAACGTAATTCCTCGTTTAACTAAATTAATTCCCGGTGAGAGATAATAATGGAAATGCATATTTTTTTTTTTCAATTTTAAAGTATTGAACCAATAAAAACTTGATGCCATTAGTAATTTCTGCAGAATGCCAGTCTCATTAGAAATGAATTTGTCGAACTCATGGCCGTATTATGTTTTTATCGAATAAAAACAAAAATTTAGTGGAAATTACTTTTTCGCTCAAAAATACAATAAAATTGTAGTTTCCATCCCTGGTAGTGATCTATGTGATTTTCATTTTTGTGATGTGTGCCTATTGTGCTGTCATCAAAACTGGTTGAATGTTTTGTTTTTTTTTTTTTGTCAGCTGTCATAGGACTAAGTTGCTAATACTGTGAGAGATAAAAAAGGAAATACATATATTTTTTCAATTTTAAAGTGTTAAACCAATAAAAACTTGATGCCGTTCGTAATTTCAGTAGAATGCCAGCCTCATTAGAAATTAATTTGACGAACTCATGGCCGTAGTATGTTTTTGTTAAAAAAAAAAAACAATTTTAGTGAAAGTACTTTTTCGCTCAAAAAAATACCTTTTTGCATTTTCTTCAAAATTGAAGTTTCCATCCCTGGTAGTGATCTATGTGTTTTTTTTTTGTGTTATGTACCTGTTGTGCTGTCATCAAAGCAGATTGAAAGTTTTTTTTTTTCAAATGCTAACTGTAAATACTCATTTTGTTACTCTCTTTAGGTTTCTCAGATTTTTGTATTCTCCCTCTCACGTTTGGTATATTCACACAAACATACGAGGGCAGCTCGGAAACTTCTTAGCCTACCAACGAAAGAGAACAGTTAGTTTTTCAAAAGTATTTTTATTTTTCAATATAATCTCCTGAAACTTCAATACACTTAGTTCAATGCTTTTCTAGCAATTCTATCCCTTGATTAAAATAGTTTTCCTCAAGGTCTTCAAAATAGTGGTTTACAACTGTAATTGCATCTTCATTTGAGGTAAAACGCTTGCCAGTAAGGATTTTTTTAGATTTGGAACAAGTAAAAGTCATTGGGAGCTAATCTGGAGAATAAGGTGGGTGGTCAAGCAACTCGTACTTTAATTCGTTGATTTTAGCCATTGTTAAAACACTCTTGTTGGCTGGTGCGTTGTCTTGATGATAATTTATTTTTTTGTGTTGTAAGCCAGGAAGTTTTTCTCGAATTTGTACATTTAATTGATCCAAAAGGTTGCAATAGTACTCTGAATTTAATGTTTTACCCTTTTGCAGGTAGTCAGTCAATAAAATAAGTTGAAGTCCATTGCCATAACCTTACCAGCCAATTGAATTGTTTTTGCCTTCTTTGGGCACTTCCCCCAGCTTCAGTCCATTGTTTGGATTGTTCTTTTGTCTCTGGAGTATAGTGGTGGATCCATGTCTCATCAACAGTTATGAAACGACGCTTAAAATCCATTTTATTTCGCTTAAAACGATCCAAACAAGCTTGAGAAATGTTGATTCTTATGCGTTTTTGATCGACTGTTAACAAATGCGGCACCCATCTTGCAGAAAGCTTATTCATCTGCAGTTCTTCATGCAAAATTAAATGGACGCGATCAGTTGAGATGACCATGATATTAGCAATTTCACGCACTTTTATTCGTCGATCATTTAATACCATATCATGCACTTTGGCTTCTTATTTCAACCGTCGAACGGAACGGACGTGTTTTTTAATAGCGGATAAAATCATCGTAATAAGTACCTACTACGAATTTCAAGTGTGATGGGATATTAGGCCACCATGCAGAGAAATTCAAAGACATCCACTGGGTTGCTAACTTCAGGGCCCAGTGGACGAGTATCGACTGGAGTTATAGATTTGGGCAATGACCAAGAGTTAGGCCCAATTAGTCGACCTGTGGACGGGTCGACAGGTGGCGACAATTTGACAAGTCGGACCTTTTCCAAGGTAACGGCATCAAAAGGAGGCAATCCCTCACGAAAGAGATTCAAAGAACGCAGAAATGCTTTGTTTATCCTAAAGAAATTAGGATCAGTCGACCCAAGCACGTTGTCGGCTAAACAAAGCGATTCCTTAAAATGGGCTCAAGGAATTCTTGAGGCTGGAAAAAGGGAACGATCACCGGATGAGCTGCCATCCTCCAAAAGGGATCAACGATCGTTTGCCTCAGTTGCTAAAGACAGCCTTGTGATGGCTATCATTAATAAAGGAGCATTGGACGGTATGGTTCCAAAGCAAAAATGGGGGGAAATTGAGAATGCTTTGTCTGGCGTCTACTCACAGGCGCTGGAAAAGTTTCCCGGCCCAGATCCTCGACACCAAGATGCTGGTTGGTATCAAGGACGATTTAAGCTAGTCGCATTTGAGGACCAGAGGTCTATAGAATGTTTTAAAGCTGCTCTGATACTAATTGGTGAAGTTTGGGAAGGAGCTGCTCTAGAGTTAGTCGAGAAGAAAGACATACCGGCTAGACCAAGAGCACATGCGTGGATACCTGCAAACCCTCCTGACCCGGAATCTATTTTAAATAGACTGAAACAATGCAATCCAGATCTTCCAACAGCTGATTGGAAGGTTGGCCGTTTGGATGACGTGGATGGGCCAAGACGGTATGCAGTGTTTATATTGAACACTCAGTCTTTGCCACATCTAGCAAAGTCGCAGGGCCGTGTATGTTATGGCTTTCATTATATCCAAATGAAGGTGTATAAAAACGATCAGGTAAAGGATTCAGAAATGGACAAGCCTCTGTCTGAATCAGAAGTAAGCGGATCCTCTTGCGAAGTCGAGGGGGATACCAAGACATTTGAAGACATGGATAGATACCGTATGCGTTAGGAGGCTTCTACTGCCTCAGAACTCACCAAAGTTGAACCTATGGTTATTGCGAGAGTCACCGATATCTCTGAAGAGGACATTCTTGATGACTCGATTGAAGCGGCTGATGTGACGGTTGTTGAAAATCTCGATGGTCCTACGGATCCTCCAGATAAATCTTCATCATTGTAAGGCTGCATGTGCTGCCTTAAAAGTTCTCCTGATGAAAGGGGACATAGATATAGTTCTTATTCAAGAACCATATGTTTATAAAAACAAAATATGTGAATTAAGTACTCCGGGGTTCAAACTATTGCAGTATACTGGTAATGATGTAAATCGAGCCTGTATAATTGCTAAAAACGAGCTCAACTTGTTTCTGCTTCCTTCAATGTGCAATACAGACACTGTCGTTGCCAGTTTAGAAATAGCCAAATGCAAATATTGGGTATCTTCGGTCTACATGGGACATGACAGGGAGATGCCTCCATATGCCGTTAAGACCTTAGTGGAGGAGTCACGGAAAACAAAGACGAAACTCATTATGGGATGCGATGCGAATGCACATCATAGTATATGGGGAAGTAGTGATACTAATGCAAGGGGAGAGTCGCTAATAGAGTTTATTTTGCGTACTAATCTGGTAGTTTGCAACAAGGGAGATGTCCCAACCTTTGTCACTAAAAACAGGCAAGAGGTTTTGGACATCACCTTGGCCTCGCAAGAACTGAATGAAATGATATCTGAGTGGCAGGTTTTAAGTGAACACAGCTTCTCAGATCATCGCTACATCAGTTTCAAATTTGATGTTCATATCACCAAGATCATATTTCCGCCAAATGTTAGGAAAGCTGACTGGAATAGGTATAGGGAATCGTTCAATATGATGATACCGGAAATAACAGAGACAAATATGAGAAATGTGCAAGATATCGAACACGCAGTAGAGCGGATTACTAAGGCCTTCAACATCTCACTGAAAGCTGCATGCCCTAGAGGAAAGCCAAGGGGGACACATCGACCACCATGGTGGTCTACGGAGTTAGGTAATATGAGGAAATCGTGCAGGAAGCTCTTTAACAAAGCAAAGTCCACCAGAGCTCCTGTGGATTGGGACGCTTACAAGAAGAATCTGAGAGGATACAAGCGAGAACTGAGAAAGGCTCAGCATAACTCTTGGAATGATTACTGCAGCAGCATTGAGAATACGTCCGATGCTTCCAGACTACGGAAGGTGCTAGCATCCACGAGTTCCGCTCCAGGTTTCATTAAAACATCGGAGGGCAATTGGACAACGTCCAGTGAGGAGACGCTGGAGGTACTATTGGACACACATTTTCCTGGAAATCAGACGGTTGAACCATGTACTGGCGGTGCCACAGTTGCTCAGCGGTCGTTTCCTGTCGAGGAAATTGTATCGGAAACTAGAATAAGATGGGCGCTAAATAGCTTTGGACCATTCAAATCCCCTGGACCTGATGGAATTACTCCGGCGGAGTTACAAGCTGTAACTGACAAAATTATCCCCTGGTTGTCGGTGATATATAAAGGATGTATCAACTTATCATATATCCCAGGAAAGTGGAGGGAAACAAAAGTCGTCTTCATACCTAAAGCGGGAAAAGCCTCTCACTCGAGGGCGAAGGATTTCCGACCAATCAGCTTATCCTCATTCCTACTTAAGACTCTGGAGAGGATGATAGATATTTATCTTAGAACTAGCATCGATTCAAGTTTGTTCTCGAAACGACAGCATGCATACTCGAAGGGCAGGTCTACTGAGACCGCACTACATGAACTAGTCAGCTTTATTGAAAGCTCACTATCTGTCAAAGAATACACAATCGTGGCGTTTCTAGACATCGAAGGGGCGTTCAATAATGTCCATCCGAGCTCGATATTAAATGGACTGACAACTCTGAATGTTGATCCATGTATACTCAGGCTGTTAGACGAACTGCTAACGAAGAGACGTATTTCAGCCACACTAGGACAAGCAAACATACAAAAGTATGTGAACAGAGGCACTCCCCAAGGAGGAGTTCTATCACCTCTTCTTTGGAATGTTGCTATAAATAGCCTTCTGGTTACTCTAGAAAAAGAAAGGATAAAAGTGGTGGCATACGCAGATGATGTAGCTCTGGCAGTCAGGGGAAAATTCCCATCCACAATCAGAGATATTATTCAGAGGGCCCTCCGGATGACTGAAAATGGGCGAAAGACAATGGTCTTGGGGTAAATCCCGCAAAGACAGAATTAGTCATGTACTGGAAAGAAAACTCCCACGGTTAGGCCTATTTCCTTAGGGGGTATTGAAATTCCCTTTGGTGATTGTGCAAAATACCTTGGCGTTATTTTGGACAGGAAGCTGAACTTTAAGCTTAATATTGAAGAAAGGGCGAGGAAGGCAACTGTAGCTTTGTACTCGTGCAAAAAGGCAATAGGAAAAAAGTGGGGACTAAAACCAAAAATTGTGCATTGGCTATACACGGCAGTGGTTAGACCTATAATGCTATATGGTGTTGTAGTCTGGTGGCCGGCACTTCAGAAACCGACTGGTTTAGATAAAGTTCAGCGTATGGCGTGTTTGTGTATTTCAGGCGCATTCAGCAAGACAGGAACAAATTCCCTTAATGTCATGCTGCATCTATTGCCTTTAGACATTTTGGCCAAACAGTCAGCTGCAACAACCGCTGTGCGGTTGCGCGAACTATCGCTGTGGTCGGAAAAAGGTTACGGTCACAGTTCTGTCCTCAAAATAATGTCAGATGTGCCTAACGTAGTGGATTACACTTTGGCGAGTCCACTTTTCGACAAAAAGTTTGAGACTCTAATCCCCAACAGTGAGGCGTGGTGCACACAGACCCCGGGGAATAAAGAATATATAGATTTCTACACTGATGGCTCCAAATTGGATGGACAAGTGGGTTTCGGAGTATATTCTAATGATTTGGAACTTCAAATAGCGAAAAGATTACCTAATCACTGTAGTGTTTTTCAGGCTGAAATATTAGCAATAAGAGAGGTGGCGAATTGGCTGAGAAGTAACGTTCCAAAAAATGTGGGCATTAATATATACTCAGACAGTCAACCTGCAATAAAATCCTTGGACTCTGTGTTCCTCAACTCGAAAACGGCCATCGATTGCCGCAAATCTCTCAATGAGATGGCTGAGCAGTACAATATTCACCTAATATGGGTGCCTGGCCATAGGAACATACCGGGGAACTGCGAAGCGGATGAGTTGGCAAGGCTAGGGACTACCTTACATATTCCAGGGGAACTAGAATTTGTTGGTATGCCCCTAGCTACCTGCAAGCTCATGCTGCGTGAGAAGGCTGTTATGATGGCAAATGTTCGATGGGAGAATTGCAAGGGTTGTAACGACACCAAGCAAATATGGCCCCATTTCAACTTAAACCGCACACTAGATATGCTAATGTTCTCGAGACGTCAGATATCACTCCTGATATCTGCTATAACGGGTCGCTGCCTGATAGGAGATTTTGCAAAAACTATTGGCGCGAAGTATAATGACTATTGTATGAGCTGTCATGATGCGGAGGAAAAGGAATCAATTACAACACCTCTTGTGTGAGTGTCCTGCATTTTGTGTAAAGCGCAAGCAACTTTTAGGAGCATATAGCTTCAGATTACTGGCGGATCTGGAAAACGTTAACTTAAGCAGTCTGCTAATGTTTTTGGAACAATCTGGTTGGTTCAACAAAGAAAAATAATCAAGAAGGTTCAGCGGTTAAAACTAGAAGTGCCCAAATGTAATAGGTACTTTTAGTTAATGTGGTATCACAATGGACTGAATAGTCTAAGTGAGCCTGAATCTTAATCGGGCTGCCACTTTAACCTAACCTAACCTAACCATGCACTTTGGCTACAATTTCTGTTGTTTTTGGGTTTTTGGACGTCCACTACGTGGTTCATCTTCAATGCTTGTACGACAACGTTTAAAGTCAACAATTTTTTACTGTTGCATATGAAGGAGGACATTCACCGAACACATTCACCATATCAGATAGAAACAAAATTTAACATGTGTTCATAACAGAGATGGAAGTTTCCAAAACACTTAACTTTTTTCTGTTTATACCGCGCTTTTTGTGCTAGGCTAAGAAGTTTCCGAACTGCCCTCGTACCTATTCTTTCTTCCAAATGGCTTAGTGTATTTTAATGTTGTGGGTCCAAACTCACAAAGCTTGAGTTATATTTTATTTTCTTTAGAATTTAAATGGAATGATCATAGCAACTTCTAGAATAAGCTTCCGCTCATTTCAACTTTTACCACAGTAGAAGTAATAAAAAATCTGTTAAAAAAACTGTATTTCAAGCAGGGATCCGGAGCAGTCCATTTTTTTTTTTTGCTCTCGCTCCAGAGAAAAAAAAAATCGCTCGGCTCCGAGAAAAAAAATTGCTTTACATTGCGAATTCACTTTTATTTTTCGAAAACAAAAAACCTACTACTACAGGTCTATTATTATTAAAAGAAACCCCACAAGGAAAGTCTAAAGTCGGGTGGGGCCGATTATATTATATCCTGCACCACTTTGTAGACATGCATTTTCGATACCATCTCAAATCCTTCAAATTTGTTGGGTGCTTTATATCTTGGTTTACATTTCCATTAAATCTGATCCGATTCGGACAAAATTTTCTCTAGACTTAAAATTTAAACCGGCTAATGCGCAGGGACCATGTACAATGTTAGTAAGAACCGATAAGATATGTAAGGTGGGACGGAGCCTACTATATTATACCGTACACCATTTTGTACATCAAAATTTTGGATATTTTGGATAAATTTGTTGCGAGAAATATTCCAATTACATATATTTAAAACCGAACCGATTTGGAAAAAATGTTAAACTTCTGCAAAATCTCAAAGTTTAAAATTTAAACCGGCTAATGCTCTGCGACGGAGCAAAATGTTTTTTAAATGTACACAAAATGCAAATTCTTTTAAAAAATATCTTAATTAAAAGAAAGTTTATAGTCTTTGCTTCAAAATTTTTTTCCTTAAATTAAACGCTTCAAATATGGGCTAAGTCTTATATTTAGGATTTGGATCTTCAGTTTAAAGTTTTTTAGGAATTAAGAAATCCATATTTCCTTTCCAATCTGTTATAATTAGGATTTTTAAACTGGATCAAATTCTTTGAATCTAAGTAAACTTTCTTTGAGTGTTGGATATGACTATAATATGGGTAGGTTAGGTTAAAGTGACAGCTCGATTTACTGTCAGGCTCAATTAGAAATAAAAGTACCTATTACATATGGGCACTTCTAGTTTTAGCCGCTGAACCTACTCGATTATTTTCTTTTGTTCAACCAACCAGATTGTTCCAAAAACATTTGCAGACTGCTTAAGTTAACATTTTCTAGGTCCGTAAATAATCTAAAGCTGTATGGTCCTAATATTCGATTACGCCTTTCACAAAATGCAGGACATTCACACAAGAGGTGTTCAATCAATTCCTTTTCTTCCGCATCATGACAACTCATGCAATAGTCACTATACTTCGCGCCAATAGTTTTTGCAAACTCGCCTATCAGGCAGCGACCCGTTCTAACAAATATCAGGGGTAGAGTGCGGTTTACGTTTAGATGGGACCATATTTGCTTAGTATCGTTGCAACCTTTACAATCCTCCCATCGGACATTCGCCGTCATAACAGCCTTCTCACGCAGTATGAGCTTGCATGTAGCCAGAGACATACCAACAGTTTCTAGTAAATCATCATTGAAATAATGTGTATTGCAACCATATTTTCCCAAATTAAAAGTCATATAACAGGTTGGCTGATAAGTCCCCGGTCTGACACATAGATGGCGTCGCTAGTATTAAATGCATATTATTTTTATATAGTACCAACCTTCAAATGTTTCGTGTCAAAATTTGACGTCTCTAAGTCAATTAGTTTGTGAGATGAGCGTCTTTTGTGAACCAACTTTTGGTATTGTGAAAAAAATGGAAAAAAAGGAATTTCGTGTTTTGATAAAATACTGTTTTCTGAAGGGAAAAATACGGTGGAAGCAAAAACTTGGCTTGATAATGAGTTTCCGGGCTCTGCCCCAGGGAAATCAACAATAATTGATTGGTATGCAAAATTCAAGCGTGGTGAAATAAGCACGGAGGACGATGAACGCAGTGGACGCCCGAAAGAGGTGGTTACCGACGAAAACATCAAAAAAATCCAAGAAATGATTTTGAATGACCGTGAAATGAAGTTGATCGAGATAGCAGAGGCCTAGATATCAAAGGAACGTTTTGGTCATAACATTCATCAATATTTGGATATGCGGAAGCTCTGTGCAAAATGGGTGCCGCGCGAGCTCACATTTGACCAAAAACAATAACGTGTTGATGATTCTGAGCGGTGTTTGCAGCTGTTAACTCGTAATACACCAGAGTTTTTCCGTCGATATGTGACAATGGATGAAACATGGCTCCATCACTACACTCCTGAGTCCAATCGACAGTCGGCTGAGTGGACAGCGACCGGTGAACCGTCTCCGAAGCGTGGAAAGACTCAAAAGTCCGCTGGCAAAGTAATGGCCTCTGTTTTTTGGGATGCGCATGGAATAATTTGTATCGATTATCTTGAGAAGGGAAAAACCATCAACAGTGACTATTATATGGCGTTATTGGAGCGTTTGAAGGTCGAAATCGCGGCAAAACGGCCCCATATGAAGAAGAAAAAAGTGTTGTTCCACCAAGACACCGCACCGTGCCACAATTCATTGAGAACGATGGCAAAAATTCATGAATTTGGCTTCGAATTGCTTCCCCACCCACCGTATTCTCCAGATCTGGCCCCCATCGACTTTTTCTTGTTCTCAGACCTCAAAAGCATGCTCGCAGGGAAAAAAATTGGCTGTGAAGAGGTGATCGCCGAAACTGAGGCCTATTTTGAGGCAAAACCGAAGGAGTACTACCAAAATGGTATAAAAAATTGGAAGGTCGTTATAATCGTTGTATCGCTCTTGAAGGGAACTATATTGAATAATAAAAACGAATTTTGACAAAACAAAATGTGTTTTTCTTTGTTAGACCTGGGACTTATATTTCAACAGACCATAAACCGCCAATGTTCTATGTGCAATACGCTTGAAACTGACAACTTACAACATTTCCTAGGCCATTGTCCTGCATTAAACTCATGTACTTTAAAAAGGTTTTGCTTACTGAAAATGATCTAATTTATGCTTTAGATGGTCTCTTAATTGCTTGGAAGGATTTAGCTTATTATATTAGAACTTGTATCCAATACAGAGAACAACTTTTACCTGAATTCAATTTTTAAACAACTTACGTTCACAGAAAGAAAGAAGCTTGAGGATTACCGACCATAGGTCAATGTCATGTATTCTTACAACTAAGTTATTCTTTATATCTTAAGATACCTAAATATATTACCGTTAAATGCATTGTATTGATTTGTTATTTGATTTACTACTACTACTTAACCAGAATGTCATATACCAACTGAATTGGATTAACCCTTTGTAGCTGTCGTCGTAGTCTGACAGACACCGCAAAATAAATTTTCGTGCGTATCTTCCTAATGTAATGTATGTAATAAACCACACCACTCATAAATATGTCTATTATTTAAAATTTGTTACATTTGTTTGCTTAATAACCATATGTTTTTATGAGAAATGTGGCCAAAAACTTTTTGATCAGAAATGTCAACGTAGGGTATCAGTTTAGAAATGAGCTCTGCTGGACCCCACGTCAGTTATACTGTTGAAATTAGACCAACTCATCTACAGAGGGTAAAATCTCGTTAAATCTTGGGGGTAAAATATGGGTATTTTATCCATATTTTCCCACCTAACCGATTATGACCAAATTTGTCACACATTGCTAAAATATAATAAAATTTCTGAATATTATGAATGAAAATTTGGCCTCCGTGGTCTTATGAATCTAAATCGGGCGAAAGATTTATATGGGAGCTATATTTAAATATTAAACCATTTTTACCAAATTTGGTATACATAGTAGGTTAGGTTAGGTTAGGTTAGGTTAAAGTGGCAGCCCGATTAAATTTCAGGCTCACTTAGACTATTCAGTCCATTGTGATGCCACATTTAACTAAAAGTACCTATTACATATGGGCACTTCTAGTCTTAACCACTGAACGTTCTCTATTATTTATTTTTTGTGGAACCAACCAGATTGCTCCAAAAACATTAACAAACTGCTTAAGTTAACGTTTTCCAGGTCCGCCAGTTATCTAAAGCTATATGCTCCTAAAATTCGCTTACGCCTTACACAAAAAGCAGGACACTCACACAAGAGGTGTTTAAAGGGTGATACGGTCAAAATTTGGTCAAGGGAAAACGCGTGTAAATCGGTGAAATCGTTTATTTAAAAAATCAAATGAAATTTCTTTTTCAAGTTTAATTAGAATAAAATTCAGGAAAAATATTCAGTTAGGCTTTCGCTTTTCCGAATCCGAATTGCCGGGCCTCACGCTTGACACCTGCCATCAGATTTTGTACAGCCACCTTGTCCACCTTCTTCGCCGCAGAAAGCCAGTTTGCCTTGAACTGCTGCTCGTCCTTAGCAGTTTTTTGGTCTTCTTTAGGTTCCGCTTGACAATAGCCCAGTATTTCTCAATTGGGCGGAGCTCTGGCGTGTTGGGAGGGTTCTTGTCCTTGGGAACCACCTGCACGTTGTTGGCGGCGTACCACTCCATGGCCTTTTTACCGTAATGGCAAGATGCCAAATCCGGCCAAAACAGTACGGAACAACCGTGTTTCTTCAGGAAAGGCAGCAGACGTTTATTCAAACACTCTTTCACGTAAATTTCTTGGTTGACAGTCCCAGAAGCTATGAAAATGCTGCTTTTCAAGCCACAGGTACAGATGACTTGCCAAACCAGATATTTCTTTGCGAACTTTGACAGTTTTATGTGCTTGAAAACATCTGCTACCTTTCCCCTTCCTTTTGCCGTATAAAACTCCTGTCCCGGAAGCTGCTTGTAGTCGGCTTTGACGTAGGTTTCGTCGTCCATTACCACGCAGTCAAACTTCGTCAGCATCGTCGTGTACAGCCTCCGGGATCGCGCTTTGGCCGTCGTATTTTGTTTATCATCGCGATTTGGAGTCACTTCCTTCTTGTAAGTCGATAGTCCGGCTCGTTTTTTGGCTCGATGCACGGTTGTAGACGATACACCCAGCTTATTTGCGGCATCTCGGAGAGAGAGGTTAGGGTTTCGCTTGAAACTACCGGCAACTCTCTTTGTCGTCTCAGCGGCTTCCGGTTTTCAATTTCCCCCCGATCCAGACTTCCTGGCTGTCGACAAACGTTCCCCAAACACTTTAATTACATTTGTAACGGTTGATTTGGCAACTTTTAGCGATTTTGCCAGCTTTGCGTGCGAGTAGCTCGGATTTTCGCGATGCGGGAGCAAAATTTTGATACGCTGCTCTTCTTGCTTGGACGGCATTTTGACAACTGAAGAGTGAATTCCAAAATAGGAGCAACATTCTACACACACACACCTTCACAATGAGGGGTGTTCAGGTTTTTTAAATACAAAATTGAAAGAAATACGTCATGTTTATATTGACCAAATTTTGACCGTATCACCCTTTAATTGATTCCTTTTCCTCCACATCATGACAGCTTATACAATAGTCATTATACTTCGCTCCTATAGTTTTTGCAAATTCGCCTATCAAGCAGCGACCCGTTATAGCAGATATCATGAGTGCTATCTGACGGCTTGAGAACACTAGCATATCTAGTGTGCGGTTTAAGTTTAAATGGGGCCATATTTGCTTGGTGTCGTTACAACCCTTGCAATTCTCGCATCGAATATTGGCCATCATAACAGCCTTCCCACGCAGTAAGAGCTTGCAGGTGGCCAGAGGCATACCAACAGATTCTAGTTCCCCTGGAATATGTAAGGTAGTTCCTAGCCTTTCTAGCACATCTGCTTCGCAGTTCCCCGGTATGTTCCTATGGCCAGGCACCCATATTAGGTGAATATTGTACTGCTCAGCCATCTCGTTGAGAGATTTGCAGCAGTCTATGGCCGTTTGCGAGTTAAGGAACACAGAGTCCAAGGATTTTATTGCAGGTTGACTGTCTGAGTATATATTAATACCAATATTTGTTGGAACATTACTTCTCAGCCAATTCACCACCTCTCTTATTGCCAATATATCAGCCTGAAAAACACTACAGTGATTAGGTAATCTTTTCGCTATTCGAATTTCCAGATCTTTAGAATATACTCCGAAACCCACTTGTCCATTCAATTTGGAGCCATCAGTATAGAAATCTATATATCTTTTATTCCCCGGGGTCTGTGTACACCACGCCTCACTGTTGGGAATTAGAGTTTCAAACTTTTTGTCGAAAAGTGCTGTTGCCAGGGTGTAATCCACTACGTTAGGCACATCTGGCATTACTTTGAGGACCGAACTATGACCGTACATTTTTTCCGACCACAGCGATAGCTCGCGCAACCGCACAGCCGTTGTTGCAGCTGACTGTTTGGCCAAAATGTCTAAAGGCAATAGATGTAGCATGACATTAAGGGAGTCTCTTCCTGTCTTACTAAATGCGCCTGAGATACATAAGCTCGCCATACGCTGAACTTTATCTAAACAAGTCAGTTTCTGAAGTGCCGGCCACCAGACTACAACACCATATAGCATTATAGTTCTAACTACTGCCGTGTATAGCCAATGCACAATTTTTGGTTTTAGTCCACACTTTTTCCCTATTGCCTTTTTGCACGAGTACAAAGCTACGGTAGCTTTTCTCGCCCTTTCTTCAATATTAAGCCTAAAATTCAGCTTCCTGTCCAAAATAACGCCAAGGTATTTTGCACACTCACCAAAGGGAATTTCAATACCCCCTAAGGAAATGGGCCTAACCGTGGGAGTTTTGCGATCTTTGCAGTACATGACTCTGTCTTTGCTGGATTTACCCCAAGACCATTATCTTTCGCCCATTTCTCAGTCATCCGGAGAGCTCTCTGTATAATATCTCTGATTGTGGATGGAAATTTTCCCCTGACTGCTAGCGCCACATCATCTGCGTATGTCACCACTTTTATCCTTTCTTTTTCTAGGGAAACCAGAAGGTTGTTTATAGCAACATTCCAAAGAAGAGGTGATAGAACTCCTCCTTGGGAGTGCCTTTGTTCACATACCTTTGTATGTTTGCTTGTCCTAGTGTGGCTGAAATACGTCTCTTTATCAGAAGTTCGTCTAACAGCCTGAGTATACCTGGATCAACATTCAGAGTTGTCAGTCCATTTAATATCGAGCTCGGATGGACATTATTGAACGCCCCTTCGATGTCTAGAAACGCCACGATTGTGTATTCTTTGACAGATAGTGAGCTTTCAATAAAGCTGACTAGTTCATGCAATGCGGTCTCAGTAGACCTGCCCTTCGAGTATGCATGCTGTCGTTGCGAGAGCAAACTTGAATCCACGCTAGTTCTAAGATACAGGTCTATCATCCTCTCCAGGGTCTTAAGTAGGAATGAGGTAAGCTGATTGGTCGGAAATCCTTCGCACTCGAGTGAGAGGCTTTTCCTGCTTTAGGTGTGAAGACGACTTTTGTTTCCCTCCACTTTTCTGGAATATATGCTAAGTTTACACATCGTTTATATATCACCGTCAACCAGGGGATAATTCTTTCAGCCACTGCTTGTAATTCCGCCGGAGTAATTCCATCAGGTCCGGGGGATTTGAATGGTCCAAAGCTATTTAAAGCCCATTTTATTCTAGATTCCGACACAATTTCCTCGATAGGAAATGACCGCTGAGCCTCTGTTACACCGACAGAACATGGTTGAGCCGTCTGATTTCCATGGAAGTGTGTGTCCAAAAGTACCACCAACGTCTCCTCACTGGACGTTGTCCAATTTCCCTCCGATGTTTTAATGAAACCTGGAGCGGAGTTGGTGGATGCTAGTACCTTCCGTAGTCTGGAAGCCTCTGACGTATTCTCAATACTGCTACAGTAATCATCCCAAGAGTTTTGTTGAGACCTTCTCAGTTCTCGTTTATATTATGGACTTTGCTTTGTTAAAGAGCTTCCTGCAGGATTTCCTCATATTACTTAACTCCGTAGTCCACCAAGGCGGCCGATTTTTTCCCCTTGGCTTTCCTCTAGGGCAAGCAGCTTTCAGTGACATGTTGAAGGCCTTAGTAATCCGCTCCACTGCGTGTTCGATATCTTGCACAGTGCTCATATTTGTCTCTGGCATTTCCGGTATCATCAAATTGAACGATTCCCTATACCTATTCCAATCAGCTTTCCTAACATTTTGCGGAAATATGGTCTTTGAAGTACGAACAGCCAATCTGAAACTGATGTAGCGATGATCTGAGAAGCTATGTTCCCTCAAAACTTGCCACTCAGATATCTTATCATTCAGTTCCGGAGAGGTCAACGTGACGTCCACAGCCTCTTGTCTGTTCCTGGTGACGAAGGTTGGTGCATCTCCCTTATTGCAAACTACCAGGTTAGTACGCAAAATAAACTCCATTAGCGACTCTCCCCTTGCATTAGTATCACTACTTCCCCAAATATTATGGTGTGCATTTGCATCGCATCCCATAATGAGTTTTGTCTTTGTTTTTTGTGACTCCTCAACTAAGGTCTTAACGGCACAGGGTGGCATCTCCCTATCATGTCCCATGTAGACCGAAGATACCCAATATTTGCATTTGGATATCTCTAGACTGGCTACGACAGTGTCTGCATTGCTCAATGAAGGAAGCAGAAACAAGTTTAGTTCGTTTTTAGCAATTATACATGCTCGATTTATATCGTTACCGGTATCATGCAAAAGTTTGAAACCCGGAGTGCTTAATTCACAGATCTTGTTCTTATATATGTATTGTTCTTGAATAAGAACTATGTCTATGTCCCCTTTCATCCGTAGAACTTTTAAGGCAGCACAAGCGGCCTTACAATGGTGAAGATTTATCTGGAGGAATCGTAGAACCATCCAAATTTTCAACCACCGTCACATCAGCCGCTTCAATTGAGTCATCAAGGGCTTCTTCTTCACAGATCTCGGTGACTCTCGCAACAATCCGCGGTTCAGCTTTGGTGAGGTTTGAGCCTGTAGGAACTTCCCGCATATGATTTTCGCCATAGTCTGCAGGTTTTATGTCTCCATCGGCTTCGCTTGGAGATTTTTTCTCTGCTGACTCTACCGGAGGCTGGTTCGTTTCGGAATCCTTTGGCTGATCGATTTTGTATACCTTCATATGGATATCATGAAAGCCATAACTTACACGTCCTTGGGTCTGGGCTAGATGTGGCAGCGACTCTATGTTTAATATAAACAACGCATGTAGTCTTGGTCCATCCACTTCATCCAAACGACCAACCTTCCAATCGGCGGTTGGAAGATCTGGGTTACATTCTTTTAGTCTCTCTAATATTGACTCAGAATCAGGAGGGTTTGCCGGTATCCATGCATGTGCGCTAGGTTTAGCCGGTATGTCTTTTTTTATCGACTAACTCCAAAGCGGCTCCTTCCCAAACTTCACCAATTAGCATCAATGCAGCTTTAAAGCAATCCATAGACCTCTGGTCCGCAAATGCTATTAACTTATATCGTCCTTGATACCATCCAGCATCTTGCCGTCGAGGACTTGGTCCGGGAAACTTTTTTCGCACCTCCGAGTAGACACCAGACATAGCGTTCTCAATTTCCCCCCATTTTTCCCTTGGAATCATACCGTCCAATGCTCCTTTATTAATAATAGCCATCACAAGGCTGTCTTTTGTAACTGAGGCAAACGATCTTTGATCCTGTTTAGAGGATGACAGCTCATCCGGTGATCGTTCCCTTTTTCCAGCTTCAAGAATTCCTTGAGCCCATTTTAAGGAATCGCTTTGCTTAGCCGACAACGTGCTTGGGTCGACTGATCCTAATTTATTTAGGATAAACAAAGCATTTCTTCGTTCCTTAAATCGCTTTCGAGAGGGATTGCCTCCTTTTGATGTCGTCATCTTAGAAAAGGTTCGACTTGCCAAAGTGTCACCGCCAGTCGACCCGTCTACAGGTCGACTACTTGGGCCTGACTCTTGGTCGCTGCCCAAATTTATAACTTCAGTCGTTACCCGTCCACGGAGCCCTGAAGTTAGCAACCCAGTGGATGACTTTGAATTTCGCTGCATGGTGGTTTATTATTTCCACCACAGGTGAAATTCGTAATAAGTACTCATTACGATGAAATACTCCGCTATTAGAAAACACGTCCGTTCAGTTCGACGGTTTAATAAACCATGTAAGAATGATAGTCTAATATATAAAAATAAGTCGGGGTTTCCTTCCTGATGCTATAACTCCAGAAAGCACGAACCGATTTCCATTTCGGGTTTTCATTCGTTGGAAAGGTTTCGGGCTCCGTGAGGTTTATAGCAAAGAAAATTCAAGAAAAGTTTCAACGGAAAGGCGGGAAAATCTTTTTTTATACACAGCGCCATCTCTGATGCAACTCCATAACGCGCGAACCGATGTTTATAGCAAAGAAACTTCATGAAAAGTTTCAACGAAAAAAGTGAAAAGTTTTATTTCATCTATAACATTGTATTTTAGTTCATTTTTACAACACCATAAGATTTATATACCCCTACCAAGTAAAAAAGTCAGTATTATTTTGGTTTACTTGCTTATTTTTTGGAAAACCCGATAATAAAAATTGTTTAACAGTCTCTTTAAAATGTCGACGACTAAACTATTTTTAAATCAATCATTCCACAGTACAGAGAAATTAAATAATTAACGGAACAACAATCCGTTTTACTATTATGAAAATTGTCATACATTAAAATTAAACTTTCTTTAAGCAAAAGTACTTTATTATAAAAACTTATGATGAAAGTTCTTAATACAATGTTTTTTGTGAATAAAAATTATGCCCACGTGGAACAGAGAGTAGTTCATTTCAACTCGCTGTTTGGACATTTTGACTTATCCTTTTTTATTCATCGTAGGTAATTTTTTCACATATCTTGCTGGAAAAAAATTAAAGCAATAATGAAAATTGTTCAAAATGCACAGAAAAAAAGTGTCTCGTAAATTTAAGAAGATTTTTACAATAATTTATTACAAGAATTTTCCAGAATTTTAGTTCATTTTTCGTATCTTCAACGAAAATTAACTACTCGGAAGGAAATTTTACAAATTCTAAGTAGCAATCGTTTAGTTCATGGCCTACAAAATACGATGGAAATTTCCTTAAAAAATTTCTTAACTGGTAGTTAAAAATTCGTTTGTCATGCTATAAAACTACTTGTGAAATGTAAAGTACTTTCTAAATAATAAGTGCAATTTACTATAAGATTTTTTTGTATGAGAAAATATTTTTTTACGAAAAATGAACTTAAAAGTGGATAGCAATTTCTTGCTGACAATTCCTATAGTTAATAAATGTTGGTAAAAAATTACCCAATGAAATATTTTTAGTTCACATGTAATTAAATTTCTAGACATTTTCGTCAAAAATGGTAGATAACATTTCATGAAAATTTTGCAAATTTTAAGTTAAACGTTTCATCGTTCATAAACTGGTGTGCCTTTACGAATACTATTCTTAGAGTAAATTGTCAGCAGATGCGATGAACTATTGCATAGTACAGAGATCTTTATCGGCATAGTGGAATGTGATTAATGTAAAGATGATGTTACTTGAGTTTTGTTGTGTATACATGAGCGTGGGGTTGTTTTTATTTTTGTTCATTTAGTGGTTTTGTGTGTGTGCGTGTTTGGATGGTTTATTTGGCTGGATGAGGTGTTGTTTTCAATAAAGGCACATGTGTTTTTGTTGTTGTAGGAATGTTTTGGTTTTGCTTGGTTTGGTTTGGCATGCTTCAGTTGTATAGTTGGCGTTGGCGTGGGCTGTTGCATCTTTTAAGTAGGTATGCAACAAGGGAATATAAAGGCATGGAATATTTTGGATTTTTGAGACATATATTGGTGTTTGTTTATTAAACATTTTAAATGAAAGTTATTAATATTTTATCGGTAGTTTAGAAAAAAGTTATTAAGAATATTTAGGAAAATATGTTGAAATTTTTATTATTCTATGTAAAAAAATAATATTCATTTCCGGATGAATTTGGACATTTTTTGTTATATCTCAGCGTATAGTCTATTCATAAATTGGTAAGTATTTTTTTTTTAATATGACTTTCTTTTAAAAAGAATATTTTTTATGTATATTATTATTTGTTAATTAATTTTTTTGGAAGCCAGTTTAATGTTTTTCATTGTTGTAAAAACAATATTTAATTTCAGAGCAACTCCAGATGGATTCGAAAAATTTTAAAAAATAGAGAATTGGTAAGTTTTCTTTTAAAAATTGGCTTTATTTCAACTAGAATATTTACGTTTTTGTGACCTTTTTATCATCAAAATTACAGGTTTTTAATACCTTATTTTAGTATTTCTCTAATCATTTTTTTTGGAAACCAATGTAATATTTTTAATGTAAAAACAAATATTTAATTTCAGAATAACCCCTTAAAAATTTTGACAAATTTTTAGTACTCCTTTGCCTGTAATTTAATAGTGAATTGGTAAGGATTCTTTAACTTTTTTTAAACCCTGGACAGTCATCCTTATTTTTTGTACATTAACGTCATCCTTCGTCATTTTGACTACGGCTGATTTCAAGATGCTATAATTTTCATCGTGAGCGAAAGTGAACCAAACTTGAATTTATTTTCTTATTCAATTTGGTTTTAAGTAGTATAAAACAAAAATTCATAAAACGGTCGAATTAGTATAACTTAAATTTACCATTTCCCAATAGACTATAAAGAATTTTAAATCGAAAATGAAATTACGTGTCGTCATTTTGACGAATGATGACTGTATAGGGTTATCAAGAATATTTGATATTTTATGCATATTATTATTTTTTCATTAGATTTTTTGAAAACCTATTTAATAATTTTATTTAATGTAAAAAATAAATATTTAATTTCAGAGTAACCCAAATAAATTTGGACAACTTTTTATAACTTTGGCTTTCTTTCAAATAAAATATTTATTTTATTATATCCTTCACATCGATACTAACACAGTTTTATGAGTTTATTTAGAATACTTCATTATTTCTCTAATTGTTTCAGGTACAAATTTTATGAGATACGTTTTCCAAAGAAGAGTTGAATTCCTTACACCATTTGATAAAATGCCCAAATATGGTAAGTTACAAACTAAAATGAAGAATTAAAAAATATATTTGGTGCTAATTTTTAACAATTTTCATTATTGTTTCCATTTTTTCCAGCAAGATATGTGAAAAAATTACCTACGATGAATAAAAACAGGATAAGTCAAAATGTCCAAACAGCGGGTTTAAATGAACTACTCTCTGTTCCACGTGGTCATAATTTTTATTCACAAAAAACATTGTATTAAGAACTCTCATCATAAGTTTTTATAATAAAGTACTTTTGCTTAAAGAAAGTTTAATTTTAATGTATGAAAATTTTCATAATAGTAAAACGGTTTGTTGTTCCTTTAATTATTTAATTTCTCTGTACTGTGGAATGATTGATTTAAAAATAGTTTAGTCGTCGACATTTTAAAGAGACTGTTAACCAATTTTTATTATCGGGTTTCCCACAAAATAAGCAAGTAAACCAAAATAATACTTACTTTTTAACTTGGTAGGGGTATATAAATCGTATGGTGTTGTAAAAATGAACTAAACTACAATGTTATAGATGAACTAAAATTTAAGAAAATTATAAACTAGTCAAGTTGAAAAAAATCTTAAGGGCTAAATCATGGTCAATATTACTACAGTTTAGTTCATTTTGCAATGGAAAAGGGTTCACTGTTTTTTCAGTGTGAACACCATGCAATGAAATATATTTTTTTAATTCATCATTTTAGCTTGTAACTTACCATATTTTGGGGCATTTTATCAAATAGTGTAAGGAATTCACCTTTTCTTTGGAAAACGTATCTCATAAAATTTGTACCTGAAACAATTAGAGAAATAATGAAGTATTCTATATAAACTCATAAAACTGTGTTATTATCTATGTGAAGGATATAATAAAATAAATATTCTAGTTGAAAGAAAGCCGAAGTTTTAATATAAAACTTACCAATTCTCTATTAAATTGTACGCTGAGGGGAAATATAAAAAGTTGTCCAAATTTATTTGGGTTACTCTGAAATTAAATATTTATTTTTTACATTAAATAAAATTATTAAATAGGTTTCCAAAAAATCGAATGAAAAAAATAATAATATGCATAGAAAAACCAAACATTCTGGTTAACCCTACACCCTCAAAAAAAATCGATTCTTTAACATATGTTCCAAACATATTTTGCAGGAAGCACATATATTATTGGATACTGCCGAAACATTAATATGTGTGTTTTATGTGAACATATTATATGTTTGGAAGCATTTTGAGCCCAAAAATATTATATGCTTGGAAGAATTTTTCCCAAAGACGATTGTCTTTGGGAAAAATTCCCTAACATACTCGTTATTTTCACTTCCACGAAATATTATAATTCTTGGCACCTTTTTCTGTAATACAAATAATGTTGAAGAAATTATTCACTTTTATAATTTTTGGATAAAATATTATTTTTTATTGCAAAAATAACAATTTTGTAACAAAAAACTGTTTTTGGTACAAAACTTTAAAATTTGGAAGGAATTCAAAAACTAACAAAAGAAGAACGTGGAGTCGAGTATAAACATACATAAATAATTTTATAATATAAACATAAATTTATTTAGGCGTGAACAGTTTTTTACTAGCATTTAACACCATCGCTCTAAAATGCCTTTTATTTTTCTTTAATAATTCATTTTAAAGAAAATAAACTTTTTAAATTGTTTTAGCTGCAAAACTCGAACTTAATGCCCGCTTTTATATTTGAAGGTGTCCGTCAACTCCTCTTGGACTACTTATTAATAAAGAGGAACTAAACTTTGTTTTTATACATTTTACTGTGTAATTTTTCACTATTTCCTCCTTATTTCATTTTACTGTCCCAACTCTAAAAACAGTATAGTGCCCTTTCGTTATTTTTATGAAGACCCCTGATTTCTTTTAACGAACCAAGAAAAAAATTGTGCCCATAATGCCAAAATGATAAACAAAACACATGTCCACACATACATATTCTCTTGGTTCCGAATGTCCATTCTCTTTATTCAAATTAAATAGTATTTAGACTTAAGCATATCAAATTTTTGGCCTTATCATAAAACAGTTTTCCGAAACAACATACCACCGGATTCACAGAAATTGTTCTCTTTTGATTCTTTCGCTATGTTATGTTGATATCTTTCGTCAACTCTCCCGGTTTCCATTTCTTTCTCTATACTCTCTCTGTCGCTTTGGATATAATATCACAACATATGTATGTTTAGTCGAAATTTGTAAATTTATATATGTTTGCATTCACACATATGATTTTTATGAAACATTTATGCCCCAAATATAATATATTCTAACATATTAACATAGATGTCCCAAACATTTAGTGTTAGTTTAGGAACATTACATGTTTGCACTTAAATATATTGTGTTTTAAAATTGTGCCCGAAACACACTTTGTTTATATCGGAACATATGAAAAACATATTTTTCTAAGAGTGTAGATAGTCATCATTCGTCAAAATGACGACACGTAATTTCATTTTCGATTTAAAATGCACTTTAGTCTATTGGGAAATGGTAAATTTAAGTTATACTAATTCTACCGTTTTATGAATTTTTGTTTTATACTAATTAAAAGTAAATTGAATAAGAAAATAAATTCAAGTTTCGCTCACGATGAAAATTATAGCGTCTTGAAATGAGCCGTAGTGAAAATGACGAAGGATGACGTTAATGTATAAAAAATAAGGATGACTGACCAGGGTTAAAAGAAAGTTAAAGAATCCTTACCAATTCACTAATTAAATTACAAGCAAAGGAGTACTTAAAATTTTTCCTAATTTTTAAGGGGTTATTCTGAAATTAAATATTTGTTTTTTACATTAAAAATATTACATTCGTTTCCAAAATATTTGGTTAAAGAAATACTAAAACAAGGTATTAAAAACCTGTAATTTTGATGATTAAAAGGTAAATATTCTAGTTGAAAGAAAGCCAATTTGTAAAAGAACACTTACCAATTCCCTATTATTTAAATTTGTTCGAATCCATCTGGAGTTGCACTGAAATTAAATATTGCTTTTACAGCAAGGAAAAACATTAAACTGGTATCCAAAAAAATTAATTAACAAATAATAATATACATAAAAATATTATTTTTAAAAGAAAGCCATATTAAAAAAGTACTTACCATTTTATGACTTAACTATACGCTGAGATATAACAAAAATGTTCTAAATTCATCTGGAATTGAATATTATTTTTTTTTACATTGAATAATAAAAATTTCAATACACTTTCAACATATTTTCCTAAATATTCTTAATAACTTTATTCTAAACTACCCATTATATATTAATAACTTTCATTTAAAAGGTTTAATAAACAAACACCAATATATGTATGTCTCAAAAATCCAAAATATTCCATGCCTTTATATTCCCTTGTTGCATACCTGCTTAAAAGATGCAACAACCCACGCCAACGCCAACTATACAACTGAAGCATGCCAAACAAAACCAAGCAAACCCCAAAACATTCCTAAAACAACAAAAACACATGTGCCTTTATTGAAAACAACACCGCATCCAGCCAAACCACTAAATGAACAAAAATAAAAACAACCCCACGCTCATGTATACACAACATACCCAGCTCTCGCTACCATTTCTCATTAATGCATTACTCTCACTCAAACAAAACTCATGTAACATCATCCTTACATTAATCACATTCCACTATGCCGATAAAGATCTCTGTACTATGCATTAGTTCATCGCATCTGCTGACAATTTATTCTAAGAATAATATTCGTAAAAGCACACCAGTTTATGAACGATGAAACATTTAACTTAAAATTACCTACCATTTTTGACGAAAATGTCTATAAATGTAATTACATGTGAACTAAAAATATTTCATTGGGTAATTTTCTACCAACAATTATTAACTATGGGAATTGCCAGTAAGAAATTGCTATCCACTTTCAAGTTAATTTTTCGTAAAAAAAAATATTTTCTCATACAAAAAAATCTTATAGTAAATTGCACTTATTATTTAGAAAGTACTTTACATTTCACAAGTAGTTTTATAGCATGACAAACGAACTTTTAACTACCAGTTAAGAAATTTTTTAAGGAAATTTCCATCGTATTTTGTAGGCCATGAACTAAACGATTGCTACTAAGAATTTGTAAAATTTCCTTTCGAGTAGTTAATTTTCGTTGAAGATATGAAAAATGAACTAAAATTCTGGAGAATTGTAATAAATTATTGTAAAAATCTTCTTAAATTTACAAGACATTTTTTTTCTGTGCACAGTTGTACAATTAGCTGTGTATTTGGAAAATTACCAAAGAGTTTACTTCACTGAAGCTAATGCGGCACAACGAACTGAGAGACCACCATCGACAACATGGACTAGCTTCTTTCCATGTGTGAAGCAGATCCATTCTCGCTGATGTACGTTGAAATGCCCAAGTATTACACTTGGAATCAATCAATAATCGGTTACAGTCGATTTACACCGGAGATGCTTTTTCATTGCCATCGCCAGTTGCGAAAGGGTTCTATAATTGGACCTCTATTATTTTGCATGTACGCCAATGACCTCCCTCTAGAAATGGTCCATAGGCAGATACTTAAGTATGCAGATGACATACAAATCTTTTTAAGTAGTTCGGCAGTGATACTAGTGAGTGTTTGGGGAAACTTAACCACGGCCTTGATCGTGTGTTTCAATGGGCAAGGGCCATTTGTCTGCTACTAAATCCACAAAAGTCTAACAGCCTGTTTCTGTATGTCGAACGAGTTCAATCGATCGACTGAAATGCATAGAAACAGCTGTTTTTTGGTTATAAATTCAGCTGTTTGTTTCCATTTTAGTCGATCGATAGAGCTCATTCGACATACAGAAACAGGCTGTAAATGTTTGATTATACACAAGAATAGAAGGTTCTCTTTGTCGAATGCTGATATTCTGATAAATGGTCAGAAAATCGATGTAGTCACTAGTGCTAAGAATTTAGGAGTGGTATTCAATAGCACTTTAAGTTGGTCAAGTCATGTAAACACAGTAGTTGGACGGACATATGCAAAGTTACGTGCTTTATGGGTTACTCATTCATACCAAAGGCCTGCACAAGCCTATTCGAAGTAATCGATGTTCTAATGAAGGCAATACGCTCCACGAATACTTCGATTAATGAATAGAACAGAAACACGGTAAAGCGATTACAGGGTCAAGCATTGCAGAGCCATCACATTCAAAAGGTTTTGTTGTAATCGTCACGATACGAAAATCGATGTAGTCACTAGTGCTAAGAATTTAGGAGTGGTATTCAATAGCACTTTAAGTTGGTCAAGTCATGTAAACACAGTCGTTGGACGGACATATGCAAAGTTACGTGCTTTATGGGTTACTCATTCATACCAAAGGCCTGCACAAGCCTATTCGAAGTAATCGATGTTCTAATGAAGGCAATATGCACCACGAATACTTCGATTAATGAATAGAACAGAAACACGGTAAAGCGATTACAGGGTCAAGCATTGCAGAGCCATCACATTCAAAAGGTTTTGTTGTAATCGTCACGATACGAATAAAACATAACATTTTTAGTGAAGATAGAATATTTTGCTTTAGCAAAGACGAAACTTCCTATGCGACACGAAGTAAGATCAGTTGATTGGCAGAAGTCAGTGAATGCAGGCTGTGGCGGGTCTGTGCTTTTTATTATATGTGCCAAAAACAAACCAAATAGGAATGGAGAGTGTGCATACTCTTATAGTTGAGAGAGCGAAATAACTTCATCTACACAGCAGTGGAAATTATAAAACGATTGGAATTGGAATTCCGATTACATTCGAATACTTCAGAACATTGTTTGGTGCTTGCTTTATTGGGTTCTATTTGTTCTGTTTCACAATTTGCAAGGTTTATATTTTACTCGTTTCAGAAATGGACAATTGTGTGGCGTGTGCTTGAAGTAATTGCTTGTGTATTCGTTGCAGAGGTTTGATTCATACACACCAGTCAATATTCGACTTCTCCTGGCAAAAAGTCTTTTGATACCGGGTTTAATTTACGGATCTGAACTCTTCGCAAATTGTGACTCCGTGCAAAAATAGACTTAACGTGGCATTCAGTAGTATAGTTTGTTATGTGTATGGGTTACGCAGAGCCAATTATGTTTCGCATGTTCAAGACTCCCTCTTTGGTTTTAGTTTTAATACCCTACTTAATGTCAAGTCGATATTATTTCTACATAGATTGATTTACAAACGAAAACTAAGCCATCTCTATGATAGAATTCGGTCTGATAGAAATAGGATAGAAAAGATCTGATAGAAATAGGAATATAATACCCTTTAAAAGGACAAGTCCGAATGGCAGTTCTTTATTGCCACAGTACGTCTCTGGATACCCTGCTAATGTCAAGTCGTTATTATTTCTACATAAATTGATTTACAAACGAAAACTAAGCATCTCTATGATATGATTCGTTTTACCAGATCTGATAGAAATAGGAATATAATACCCTTTAGAAGGACAAGTCTTGTATCCGAAGTTCTTTATTGGCACAGTACGTCTCTAGAACACTGTACCACCCGATATACAATGCATCAGCAACGCATCATTTTTTAAAAAGAATATTCAAAATTTATTAGAATATCTAATGTTAAAACTTTGCTTGTAGATATAATATTGGCCCACAATTTCAATCATCAAGAATGCAATGTATTTGAATATTAAAATTAGTTTTCTATATTTGTTGCTATTAATTTAAATTTTTATTTATTTAATTATTATATATATTTGTTATAAGTCGGAGGTGTTTTAACATTTATAATCCTGCACTGTAATTATAATATTTTAATCTTGTGTAGGTACTTAATAAAAGATGAAATTAAAAATGAAATGAAGGCTTGCCTGAAGTCATAATCTTTATGGAATAACGTAAAAACATTATCGCTAACCACTAATAATAGAGTTCAACTTCAGAATGATCAAAGTGTTGCACAATTTTCCAAACAATTGTTAGCTGTTGGAAATGGAAAAGGCCCAGTTGATACGACATCTGCATTAATTACTCTTGCCAACGACTTTTGCCGATTTGTAGACTCTCAATTAGCTCTTATTGAAAATGTTTTCCCAAACATTAGTGAGAATTATCAGAGTTATGCTTGGTTAAGTCAACGAGCAATTCTTGACCCAAAGAATAATGATGTACACGCACTGAATTTCACGGTTATTATGATAATTTGAATCCACCGCGACATTGCAACGGTACTCGACATTCGGTAAAAAGACTTATGCCGAATTAGATTGAGGCAACCGTTATTAACGGAAAGTACGCAGGTGAAAATGTATGTATTCCTCGAATACCAGTGATTCCGACTGATCTTCCGTTTGACTTCAAACGATTGCAATTTCCAGTTCACCTTGCGTTCGCAATGACCATTAAAAAGTCGCAAGGCCAATCGCTTTGTGTTTGCGGCCATAAACTTTGAAAATCATTGTTTTTCACATGGGCAGTTATACGTTACGTGTTCACGAGTTGGGAAACCATCCGCTTAGTTTGTGTTAACGTTGTTGTTTACCAAAGAACACTTAAATGAAACGGACGCTTCGATTCAGTAATGACTTTGGATTCACTTTCATTTACTTAGACAAATTAATTCTTTACTGTTGTGAAACGAAATGAAATGTTTGCTCTTCAAATATAAAACAAAATAAAAAAATGTTCTTCCTCTTTTAATCACCAAACGAAATGTTACATAAAACGAAGCTAGATAGTTCTAATATATATGCAACATTTCCCGTATATCGGAGTAAACAGGAAATATCATTGCATATGATTAAAACGAATATTTGTTTTCCGGAGCGGAGCGATTTCTCTTTGAAAAATGCTCCGCTCCAGGTTTATGTTTGAGAATTTAAGGTCATTATAAAGTTCGCATTATCGGGCGAAAATAGTAATTGTTTTAAGGCTTTTTCCTTAATAATTCATTTTGAAGGCAGGGATTCGGAGCGGTCCATTTTTTTCGCTCCGCTCCTGCTCCTTCTTAGAGAAAACTATTTATTTACTTGTTTATATTCATAACAAAATGATGAAAATAAACGAAAATATAGGTGCTAACATATGTTTTCGACGTGTTACAGAAAATTACAGTACACACACTTAAAAACAATATTTTCAGAGGCCAAAGTTTTAATGTCCTTAAAATAAGAATTCGCATTTCTCACATATAAAGTTTTTTTCTTTGTTCGAAAGACAAACAAAATTTTTTCAATTTGAAGTCGTTTTGTCCTTATAAATAACGAAATGTTATTTTTACTAAGGTCGACATGACTAACACTTCGGAAAAAAACTTTAAAATTAGTGAAATCGTCTTAAAATATGTTGACTTTTTGCATCTTGTCTATGAAGCGATTAAAAATAGGTGACGTTTTTCAAAACTTTATCGACGATTTTTTATGAAAAAAAACGAATAAATTATAAGTTGCTCCTTACAATCAAGTACGCTACAGCCTTAAACAATGACGCTATCATCCTAAAATTTGTCATAGGTTCGGTTTTTATTTGCAGGCAAGTCAAGTTCGATGGTGGGCTATATCGGTCCAAGTTTCCGAGCCCAAGTTTCTAAAGGGTGATTTGTTAAGAGCTTGATAACTTTTTAAAAAAAAAAAAACGCATAAAATTTGCAAAATCTCATCGGTTCTTTATTTGAAACGTTAGATTGGTCCATGACATTTACTTTTTGAAGATAATTTCATTTAAATGTTGACCGCGGCTGCGTCTTAGGTGGTCCATTCGGAAAGTCCAATTTTGGGCAACTTTTTCGAGCATTTCGGCCGGAATAGCCCGAATTTCTTCGGAAATGTTGTCTTCCAAAGCTGGAATAGTTGCTGGCTTATTTCTGTAGACTTTAGACTTGACGTAGCCCCACAAAAAATAGTCTAAAGGCGTCAAATCGCATGATCTTGGTGGCCAACTTACCGGTCCATTTCTTGAGATGAATTGTTCTCCGAAGTTTTCCCTCAAAATGGCCATAGAATCGCGAGCTGTGTGGCATGTAGCGCCATCTTGTTGAAACCACATGTCAACCAAGTTCAGTTCTTCCATTTTTGGCAACAAAATGTTTGTTAGCATCGAACGATAGCGATCGCCATTCACCGTAACGTTGCGTCCAACAGCATCTTTGAAAAAATACGGTCCAATGATTCCACCAGCGTACAAACCACACCAAACAGTGCATTTTTCGGGATGCATGTGCAGTTCTTGAACGGCTTCTGGTTGCTCTTCACTCCAAATGCGGCAATTTTGCTTATTTACGTAGCCATTCAACCAGAAATGAGCCTCATCGCTGAACAAAATTTGTCGATAAAAAAGCGGATTTTCTGCCAACTTTTCTAGGGCCCATTCACTGAAAATTCGACGTTGTGGCTCGTTAGTAAGTCTATTCATGATGAAATGTCAAAGCATACTGAGCATCTTTCTCTTTGACACCATGTCTGAAATCCCACGGGATCTGTCAAATACTAATGCATGAAAATCCTAACCTCAAAAGAATCACCCTTTATTAGCCCAAGTTGATGTCTTGGGCTAATAGAAACTGAAGTTTTATCCAATTTGTCTGAAATTAGAAATCTAGAGGTATTTTAGGACCATAAAGATGTGTGCTGAAAATGGTGATTATCGGTTAGATGTGCAATTATGATTTATTGGTATATAGATATGTATTAGAAGCATGAGAAAATTTTCAAAATATTTGCAGTGAATCTTAGGAACATTAGTTCTACTCCCTGCACCAAAATTCATGTAAATCGGAGTACAACTTTGATCTTTGTGCACTGAAAAAAAATATTGTTGTGAGGTCAAAGATTTCGTGTCTTTAAAATACGAATGCAAATTTTGCTTAGCATAGAAGACGCATTTCTCTAATAGTTTTTTTCCTTGTCCAAAAGTCGATAAACTTTTCAATGAAGTCGTATTGTCCTTATAATTAAGTGATTTCACTTAAAAATGGGTATCATAACATGAAAGAAAAAATGGGCTAAGGTCAACTTGACTTTAATAATTCTAAAAACATTCTTTAAATGTAATGAAATTGTCTTTAAATTTGTTGTCTTTTTGCATCTTGAAACATAGCATAATTTCTACTGGAAGTCGAGTCTTAATTTGGAAAATAAAGTTATGATTAACTCGTTTTTAAAGGACTTTGATAGAATATGAAGAAAAAAACTGAAGAAGCGAAAAATTTAAATTTGCTTTATAGAAGCAAGTACAAAAAACCCAAATTTAAAAGAGAATTGTGTCTTAATAGTATCCCTACTTGTATTCTCCGCTTTTTTGGCTCGGAATCAAAACCAAAAATTTACTCCTTGTGCAAAATTAATCATCTAAAACTCTGGTTTCCGGTGCCATATAGGTGGATATCGGGCGAAAAATATATATTGGAACTATATCTAAATTTTAACCAATTTCAACAAAATTAGGCCATATTACCACATTATCAATTGTAATCTTTATGCAAAATGTATACCAGAGCAAACGAAATAAAAATAAAATATAATAGCATTCGATTAAAACTAATATTTGTTCTTCGGAGCGGAGCGGTTTTTCTTTTGGAAAACGCTCCGCTCCGGGTTTTAAAAATATCGCTCCCGCTCCGCTCCGAATCCCTGTTTGAAGGAAATAAAATTTTTTGAATTTGTAATTTGAATCATTCTCTTTTCAAGATATAATACAATGTCCCAAAAATATATCATTTTATTCTACTTTTACTGATTCATTCTAGATTTTAACTGCTAAGTTCGAACTTAGTACACCGAAAAAAAAAGTTTAATATTTTTTATGAAAAATGAATTAACCCATAGTAAAAATGACCATGATTTGGCGCCAAAGATTTTTTTCATCTAGATAAGTTCATGATTTTCTTATAAATTAGTTCATGTATTGCATCGTATTTTAGTTCATTATTACTATGCTGTGGCAAGAATATACTTAAACTCATTCAAAATTTTCCTGCTATCCGAAAAAATGAACAATTTTTTGGGAAACCTGTATTAAGAAATTGGTTTGAAATAAACTGTTTGTCAGTATAATTTTCAAAAAAGTAGAGAAATTGAATCAAAGGTACAACAAGCCTGTATGCAACTAAGAAATTTTTCGTACAAAACAAGTCAATTTTCTATAACCACCAATATTTTATTTCAAAAAATTATTATAATAGTACACAAAACTATGGCTTATGATATACAATAAAGGAAATATTTTTATTCGTACGTTGGATGCAGTTACTTGTCGGTAGTTAGTAATTGCTTTTTCAAAAGAGTAATGTACTATGTTATTAGGACTAAACTAATTAATTTAAATTTCCATGTTTTCTATCCATATGAAAGATATATTTGGCACAAGTTGCTATATTCATTGAATTGCTGTCCAATTTCATCGGTTTTGGCTAACTTTTGTTGGGCGGATTTGTCTTATAAGCATCTGAAATTGCAAAGTTATACAAAATATAAGAAAAATATCAAATTCTATCGTTCATATTGATGTTTAACTTACGGTTTTCAAGAGTATTTCCTAGAGCCAATAAGGATATCAGCTTAGTTAGCTTTAAACAGTAAGAATATTCCAAAAAATTACCATTACAAGGCCTGTCTACATGCAAGTGAAAATAATTATTTTTAATAAATTGAAATTGAAAAACGGACAAAATACCGTTTATAGAAAAACTTACCACATTGAAAAATCCATCCAGTAGGTACATTATTGGAATCACATCCATGGACTAATGGGACGTTATTGAAATTATTCTCAGAATATATTTGAAATAAAAAAATATTATAAAATTAGACATAATTTCCACTTGTCAGTATAGCATTTAGTATTTAAGGTGGATATTAAGTTCGAGTTTAGCGGCTAAAATCGCAATATTCATGATAAGTTTTCTTTAATAATCCATTATAGAAAAATAATCTTTATAAAAAACTTGGTTTGGGCGATTATCCATCAAGTTATATTTAAATTTGTATACGTCTTCGTAGGTACATTATTGGAATCACATCCATGGACTAATGGGACGTTATTGAAATTATTCTCAGAATATATTTGAAATAAAAAATATTATAAAATCAGACATAATTTCCACTTGTCAGTATAGCATTTAGTATTTACGGTGGATATTAAGTTCGAGTTTAGCGGCTAAAATCGCAATATTCATGATAAGTTTTCTTTAATAATCCATTATAAAAAAATAATCTTTATTAAAAACTTGGTTTGGGCTATTCTCCATCAAGTTATATTTAAATTCGTATCGAAGACGTATAATTGTATACTTTTCGTAGGGATTTATCTAATTATACAATCATTATTCGAGCTTTATGGACAGATATAGATTAAGGAACATGGTTAATAGAGCCATTGAAAAGAAAACGCCAGATACAAATCTATACACGCCTGGACTGTACATGTTTCGGTTCGGGCGAATGAAAGGTTCATTCGCTCGAATAATGATTGTATAATTAGATATAATGCATTTGGACGTCAATTGCCTGTTTCGGTATCAGGCTAACATGTAATATAGTAGGGATTTATTTTTAATTTTAGAGGCTAAACTCGAACTTAGTACTCACTTGTAGGAATTACTGTAACATAAAAAATATATATTCAAAAAACTGGTTGCATCTCCAATCTGTGATCCAGATGTAGAATAAATATAGATCATCCTATTACCACTCATGATGTATATTTTTTATGTAAATCAATTAAAATCCGTACTAATTTTAAACTATTAACAGAAATATACAGTTCCTTAATCTGTTATTTGTTTTTTTATCAATAAAAAGTGTTTTTGATTTCTCTAACATCACATCATTCACTTCTCAGTTTCTAAAATGTTTCGAAATAAATGTATTTTCATTAATAAACACCAATACCGCACGTACAATTTTGCAAAATTAAAACCACGAGTGCACTTCATAAATTCATCAACAGAACTGATTGCAGCGATAAAACTCAAAGACACAAATAGTCATAAAGGATACATACCTGCCGTAAAGAAAAACAACTCCACACACACACACGATCACTTTCTGATCTCGCTATTGCAAGAAAACAACTCTCACCACAAAAGATACCATCAAAACACAAGAAACATTCCATTGTCTCTAGTATCGAAACAACCAACAACAGCATAACATAAATGACGCAATAACAAACACAAACAATCATACGAGATATACACAAAATGTCTCTAAAAACTCCCTCACATGATGCAATGATTTCATTACTCTCTTCTCACTTCATTTTCCAGTAGCACGTTTATTGATTAGTTGGAATTCTATCTATAAGTTAAGGTAAAATATGTACCAAATTTATGAGGAATCTATAAAAAATGATATGCACCCGTCAAGGATTATATTAACTACTTGTTATTCTGCTTTATCTAAAATTTTCAATGTGAGGAAAAACACTTCAACATATAATAACCAGTAAGGAAAGTCTAAAGTCGGGCGGGGCCGACTATATTATACCCTGCACCACTTTGTACATCTAAATTTTCGATACCATATCACATCCGTCAAATGTGTTGGGGGCTATATATAAAGGTTTGTCCCAAATACATACATTTAAATATCACTCGATCTGGAAGAATTTGATAGACTTCTACAAAATCTATAGACTCAAAATTTAAGTCGGCTAATGCACTAGGGTGGAACACAATGTTAGTAAAAAAATATGGGAAACGTTTAAATCTGAAGCAATTTTAAGGAAACTTCGAAAAAGTTTATTTATGATTTATCGCTCGATATATATGTATTAGAAGTTTAAGAAAATTAGAGTCATTTTTACAACTTTTCGACTAAGCAGTAGCGATTTTATAAGGAAAATGTTGGTATTTTGACCATTTTTGTCGAAATCAGAAAAACATATATATGGGAGCTATATCTAAATCTGAACCGATTTCAACCAAATTTGGCACGCATAGCTACAATGCTCATTCTACTCCCTGTGCAAAATTTCAATTAAATCGGAGTAAAAGATTGGCCTCTGTGGTCATATGAGTGTAAATCGGGCGAAAGCTATATATGGGAGCTATATCTAAATCTGAACCGATTTGGATGATATTTTGCAAGTTTTTCGAGACTCATAAAATATTGGGATGTTCGGAATTTGAGGAAGATCGGTTGATATACACGCCAATTATGACCAGATCGGTGAAAAATATATATGGCAGCTATATCTAAATCTGAACCGATTTTTTCCAAAATCAATAGGGATCGTCTTTGAGCCGAAACAGGACCCTATACCAAAGTTTAGGACAATCGGACTAAAACTGCGAGCTGTACTTTGCACACAAAAATACATCAACAGACAGACAGACAGACGGACAGACAGACGGACAGACGGACATCGCTAAATCGACTCAGAATTTAATTCTAAGCCGATCCGTATACTAAAAGGTTGGTCTATGATTACTCCTTCGTGGCGTTACATTCAAATGCACAAACTTATTATACGCTGTACCACAGTAGTGGTGAAGGGTATAAATATGGGAAACGTTTAAATCTGAAGCAATTTTAAGGAAACTTCGAAAAAGTTTATTTATAATTTATCGCTCGATATATATGTATTAGAAGTTTAAGAAAATTAGAGTCATTTTTACAACTTTTCGACTAACCAGTAGCGATTTTATAAGGAAAATGTTGGTATTTTGACCATTTTTGTCGAAATCAGAAAAACATATATATGGGAGCTATATCTAAATCTGAACTGATTTCAACCAAATTTGGCACGCATAGCTACAATGCTCATTCTACTCACTGTGCAAAATTTCAATTAAATCGGAGTAAAAGATTGGCCTCTGTGGTCATATGAGTGTAAATCGGGCGAAAGCTATATATGGGAGCTATATCTAAATCTGAACCGATTTCCACCAAATTTGACACACATAGCTATAATGCTAATTCTACTCCCTGTGCAAAATTTCAACTAAATCGGAGCAAAAAATTGGCCTCTGTGGACAAAGGAGTGTAAATCGGGCGAAAGCTATATATGGGAGCTATATCTAAATCTGAACCGATTTGGATGATATTTTGCAAGTTTTTCGAGACTCATAAAATATTGGGATGTTCGGAATTTGAGGAAGATCGGTTGATATACACGCCAATTATGACCAGATCGGTGAAAAATATATATGGCAGCTATATCTAAATCTGAACCGATTTTTTCCAAAATCAATAGGGATCGTCTTTGAGCCGAAACAGGACCCTATACCAAAGTTTAGGACAATCGGACTAAAACTGCGAGCTGTACTTTGCACACAAAAATACATCAACAGACAGACAGACAGACAGACGGACAGACAGACAGACGGACATCGCTAAATCGACTCAGAATTTAATTCTAAGCCGATCCGTATACTAAAAGGTTGGTCTATGATTACTCCTTCTTGGCGTTACATACAAATGCACAAACTTATTATACCCTGTACCACAGTAGTGGTGAAGGGTATAAAAAGGGAAATAATTTGTAGGTAGCCATCATACGAATCGGTAATGTCGTTAAGTTAATTTTTACTATAATTTTTTCCATACAAAATGTTTTCTTAGTAAATTGTCCACATTTCGTAGTAAGATTTTTATATTGCCCATGTATTTTTATAATAATACATACGAATCGGTAATGTCGTTAAGTTAATTTTTACTACAATTTTTTTTCCATACAAAATGTTTTCTTAGTAAATTGTCCACATTTCGTAGTAAGATTTTTATATTGCCCATGTATTTTTATAATAGAATCAACGATGCATTAACTACTGTATTGGAAATTTATTTAAGGAAAAATCCTTCCCATTTCGTAGTTAGTGAACTAAAAAACATTTACTTAATTTTTGTAAGTTTTCCTTTAGCTAAGTTAATTTTCGTTGTGGTTACGAAAAATGAACTATATTACAGTAAATTTGTTGAACTACGTGAAAGTTAAAATGGTCCTTAAATTTACAAGACACTTTTTTTCTGTGTACCAATGTTTAAGGAAAACTACTACACTAAAAAAGAGTTTTTTGAGAAACAAACTTTCAGACAAGCAACGGCTGTGATATTAGTTTAAGTTTATGTTTTATGTTGTTTTATATGTTTTGTGTATACTGTAATTCAATGTAACTTAAGTTAAAATAATATTAGGAATTCCCCTGATGAAGACAACAAAAATTGTCGAAACGTTGGGAACAATGAAATAAATAAGTCTTTTTATTTGCGGAAAACAACCTTAGGTCTGATAGCTTAATCATATGGGAAAATTTAGAAACTAATAAACGGGCCAAAATAATAATTTCGCCCGTATTATTACTTGGGGGCAGTTTGCGTTGATCCGGATGTATAGTGTTATATATAAAATAACGGTCTTAAAGATAGTCTTTTAGTATTCTTATTAAATATTTCATTATGTGAATTGTGAAGGTGCAATACAAAAATATAATTATAACAAGTCGATCGTCTTTGTAGGTAGTTCTTTAATAATAGCTTTATAATATTTGAAATAAAACAAAATAAATTTAAACTAAAAATTTGTATTTGTTTATTCTAGGAGTCTAATGCCTGAGTTTATGGAATCCAAACAATTCGACGGAGGTCTCATCGGCAATATGATAATATAAATATCGAAGCTAGTCCTAATCCCTAACAACATACAACACCAAAACGGAGCTTGAACTGGTATATTATAAACTATAAACCACGCTGCAAAACACAGTTACTTATAAGACAATGCTAATCATATGCATATACATACGAACGCATTCGTTGTAAAGCATGGTACTAACAAATATTCGTGTTTCAAGGTGAAAGCAAATTTTCTTTCACGGGTACTTTCTTATATTCTAAATTTACCTTTGAAACTTGAGAGCACTTAGTACCACCCGTAGAGCCTAAGTAATTTTGTTAATTATTATCAAACATGCGATGCGTAAATATATATATATATATATATATATATATATATATATATATATATATATATATATATATATATATATATATATATATATATATATATATATATATATATATATATATATATATACTGCGGCCATCTCTCTTATATTTCATATTGCTATTATAAAATTATATTTTATTCACATTTTTGCATAAAAATAATACTTAAAAATTCCACGAAAACATCCAAAGAATTATTGATTTACAATACCTGGTTTTATATCATCGAACTAAAACATGTATTCTTTTATTATATAATCTTAAAGCAATAACGTATCAAAAAGTTTGACCGAAGCAGTTAAGGGTAACGTACAATATATGTGTTTATTTATTTTTTTGTATTTTGTATTTATTTTTTACATATCGTATTAAATATTTAATTGAAGAGATAATTCAAACCATTGTATCTCGAATGTTAAAATAGTCTATTGCTTCAGCGCTTAAAACTGTTATGTATATACATGTACATATACATATAACTATATTGGTGGATACAATTTTTCTTATTAAATATTTTTTGTATTGTATTAATTTTGCATAACAGGCAGACGAGTGGATTTTTCGGTAGCTTCCAAACATTGCATATATGATATGCTACTTTTTTTAAGTAGTCGTTCAGACGTTTCCAATGGACTTTGATAGCACATGAAGAAAAACAAATTGATATATTAGAATTTGTTTCCTAGAATAAAGTACGCAAAACTCAAATTTAAAAGAGAATTGTGTCGTAAATTTCTCGTCACTTCTATTCTCTGATTCTTTGGCTTGGAATCAATACCCAATCAAAATCGTTGCTTTCTTTTCAGTGTGGGATTAGATACCATTTCAATCACAGAAAATCGAATATTTCGCTTTTTTTCAAATTAAAAAAAGTTGAAAAGTCGATGTTTTGATGTGAAGCGCTAAATTATATCAGTCCTTTCTGATTTGCTTTACTTTTTTAATAAAATCACTATGTGCAACAATAAAATACTTTTTAAAGCATTTTTCTTCGAAGTTGGAAATTTGGTCCGCTGGAGGTAATTTTGGTCCGATTTTGGAAAAATTTTGGTCCAAAATAAAATTGGGTAGTGGCAACGCTGTTTCGTACTCTCGCAATTCTCTTAATGTGGTAGTTATTGTTGTTGAGTGCAACCTTATTCATTGTATGTGTATCAAGGATGCAAAATCAATTTTTTTAATTGTACTAGGATAACAAAAAACTGTACTTGTGTTTCAAATTGTACGCTACTCTTTTGAACATTTTACCGTTAGTTTTTTGTCTTTCTCATTCTTTTCGTGTTAGAGGTACTCTTTGGTAAAATTTTTAGTCAGAATTTAACGGAAATAGGATTTGGGTATTACAAATATACATAAAACGGTTGTAACATTCCAAAAAATGTTTATTGATGCGAAAATTAATTTTGCAACGAAGAGTTAAATTACCAATTGGTAAAATAAATTTCAACCACCAATATTCAACGACGACTGTCGGTGCTTGTTAGTATGAGTGTTGTCTCCCAAAAACACCGTAGTAAAACAACCACTCAAATTGTTTACATCATTGCTTAGCAGTGTTATTTCGTAATCTCTCAATTCTCTTAATGTGATCCCACTGCTGGTAGTTATTGTTGTTGAGTGCAGCCTTATGCAGAGTATGTATATCAAGGATGCAAAATCAATTTTTTTTTAATTGTACTAGGATAACAAAAAAATGTACTTGTGTTTCAAATTGTACCAACTTTAGTAATACTTACGAAAATGTTTAGTATTTAAAAAAAAAATTAAGATTATATTGTTACACCTCACTTGGACCTTCACCAGGAAACAATACCGCCAGAAGTTTTTGAAATTTAGGTTTCGACATTTCCTCCGTAACAACACGAAACATTGAAAAGATTTACAATTTAATGCCACTCTTAATGTGCCCCAACAGAAGATCAATATCAATTTTTTATTGATGGTTTTCACATATCGATCTTAAGATTTAAACTGGAAGTTACAATTTTTATTCAATTTGTCCGAACTGTGTATTGCTTGCACCTTACATTCATTGTAGTACCATTGTACTTTCTGCATGTGGAATGTACCAAATTTAGTACAAGTGTACCAACTTTTGCATCACCGATGTACATATATGACCACACTCGTTTTTTGTTAACCGAGCATTGTTTTAATGCCGATTGCTTTAACACTGCTAAACACCAATAACCAATATCTGTATATACCAGTCGTGTTTTTATTCTTCCATTTGTGCTAATGTAGAAGATCGCATGGTAATTGGTGTCTTACTCACTACCACCGACATTTTGTGGGTAAGATTGCAATAGGAAAAAAGCCACCAGTTGAAGTTCTCTGTTGTGAACTCATCTTTATCTTTTCAAGATGACAGTAGATTCAGAACGAATAGAAAAAGCTCAAACAAAAACATTTAGAGAATATCAAGAGAGTTACTCAAATCGACAAACTCAAATCTGTAATATATCAAAATATAGATTTCGTTGCACCATAAGTCAAGTTTCAATGCCAATTTGTAATTATCAAACAATTACGTGATCAATGAAACATTAATTTGCAATATTTTTATATGTTGCAGTTCAAAAGTGAATTCTGTAGATCAAAATCGTGATATCCTAAGATAGGTTTAGCTTAGATATATTGTGATTTGTTAGATATTATGATCTGTTGTTGCAGGCACACCTCCGAACACCATTTAAACGAGGGATATAGATAGAACCGGCTTGTATATTTTTTGCGAAGAGAAGCAATTGTAGTATATGTCTAAAATTGAAATGCTATGGTTGAGACCGAGCTTCAAACTCCAAAATAAAAAAATTAAGTAGAAGCATTGTTACTTTGGAAATAAACTGGATTCTCGTAGGCTGTCTTATTTCATTGATTTCATTCATTTTGTTGTTTTAGCTGTTTCCGACATTTTGTTTAACTTCATACTTTATATTGTCTATGATGCGCATTTAAGTTGTACGAAGATTCGATAACATACCATATTATTTGGAATGATAATTACATCATTCCAAATAACAGCCTATCATTTTCGCTTCGCTTATGTTATGATGTTATGGAAAAGATAAAATGAAACACTTCATTTTGGGCAACACTTTTATCTTACTATATAAATCTTAAGAGCAAGAGATATACAAGTAACTTCAGAAATATATCACATAAATAAATGTTCTATTGGCATATGTTTACTTTACTTTCGAATTACGTGTTTTTCGCAAGACATTTTTATTAATTAATTAATGGCTTCATTGTGATGTACACTTCATTCTAAAGGTGGGTATTAATTTCGAGCTTAGCCGCTATAAACAAAAATTAATCCGAAAAGGGAAACAATATTATTTTGCAAATTTCAGGTAGGATAATTTAAAAAGTTTATTTTACTTAGAACTAATTATTAAAAAATATAGAAACAGCTTTTTGGGAAATAATGCGAAAGAAACAATATTGTTATTAACGCCCAAGGCTAAGTGAACTCATATCCACCAATATATGCCAGATATATATGTAAATAAACACATAGGTGATATCCAGTAATTTGTTTTGGTTGCGATATTAAATGTGCAATCATTAATATTAGGCGTATCAACTGCTGAAACAACTGCGCCTATTCGAAAACAAAAATATATGGAAAATAAATACTAAAATAGAGCCATTGTAAGATCCCCACAATTATATAAGTTCAATACTATTTGTTTTCTGTGTTCTAAATTGTTCCGTCCAATTATATTTTGTAATTATTTATGTATTTTTCCATCAAAGACAATAGTTCTTAAAACGGTGTTTGATAAAAACGCATATACCATGCTTGTAGTCATTGTATTATTACTCTAGTCAATCATTGTTTTATCATTAATATAACAATTTATATATTAAACAAATAAGTTTTTTTGTTACGAACATGTTTATGTTTATATATTCAAAAATATTCATTAAAAAAAAAACTTTAATACACAGTACACACCTTTCTAAAATGAATAATCACGTTATGTATTTCAATATAGGTAATAAGCTGCTTAAACATAAGAATTGTAACAAAAACCACATACTCATTCATATGCGTGAATCAAATTCGTCAAAATTTTGCACTGAATATATATATATTCACTGAATAAATAAATATATATATATATATATATATATATATATATATATATATATATATATATATATATATATATATATATATATATATATATATATATATATATATATATATATATATATATATATATATATATATATATATATATATATATATATATATATATATTTATTTATAAATATAAATTATATATATATAAAATACAATACAACACAGTATTTTTATTTCTATTTGTTTACATAACGTAAGTAACGTACTATATTTACAGTGCTAATTTTTCTCAGCTTCAAATGAGCCCGTTCATGTTCACATTCACTTGATTAATTCAACTTTATTTCTTTACTTTTCCATTTATACATTTTTATACCCTAAACCACATAGTGGTCAGGGTATAATAAGTTTGATCGGCCAAAAATGTGTCTACCAGAAATATTGATTTTAGACCCCATTAAATATATTCCGATCGACTTAGAATCACCTCCTGAGTCGATCTTGCGCTTGGTGTCCGTCCGTCCGTCCGTCTGTCCATGTATTTGTTGTTCACAGGATTCCGGTCGCAATTATTAACCGATTTTGATTCAGATCAAATTTAGATATAGCTCCCATATATATGTATCGCCCGATTTCGACAAATGGGGTCACGTTGCGCGTTTTTTCAAACGGATCAAAATTTCATCCAAATCGGTTCATATTTAGATATAGCTCTCATATATATGTATCGCCAGATTTTCCCAAATTTGGCCACAAAAGCTTTATTTATCAACCGATCTTACTCAAAGTTGGCTAAATATAATCTTCTATAGCACTAACTATATGTGCAAAAAATCATCGAAATCGGTTCAGATTTAGCTATAGCTCTCATATATATGTACCGCCCGATTTTTCTAAATTTGGCCATAAAACCCTTATTTATCAACCGATCTTACTAAAAGTTGGCTAGATCCAGTCCTCTATAGTACTAACTATATGTGCAAAATTTCATCGAAATCGGTTCAGATGTAGATATAGCTCCCATATATGTATCACCCGATTTTGAAAAATTCGCCCCTAATAACCTTATGTTTGACCATACAGGCCTCATTTCTTAACTGATCTTACTCAAATCTTGCACAAGGTAACCTTTTGTGGTATTAATCAAACCCGCAAAATATTATGCAAATTGGTTCAGATTTAGATATAGCTTATATATGCATCGCTCGATTTTCCCAAATTTGGCCATAGTACTCTTATTTATTAACCAATGTTACTCAAATTTCAAATGTTGATATACTAGCCGATCGTATTTATACGTACTTGTAGTTGTTACATAAGAATAGTGCTCGATTTTTACAAATTTGTATTTATTACCCACACTAATTTAACGATTTTCTCTTTTTTAATAATGGGCTCAATATTAGTGGCATACTAACTCCGTAGGTGCAATATCAACACGGCTAGAAGTAGGGAAATTCCCTATATGTATTCCCTATATGTAGGGACGTAGGGCCACAATGTAGGACATTTTCACTCAACACAATTTGTAATAATTTTTACATTTTGGTGGCTCTAGAGAAGGAAATTAGAAGCCGGCAAGGCTTGATCTTTAACAATGTGTGGTAAACTTTATTCCTGTAGAAAATTTTGTCAACATTTTATTTCTATAGAACATTTTGTCAAAATTGTATTTCTATAGAAAATTTTTTCAAAATATTATTTCTAAAAAAAATTTTCTCAAAATTTTATTTCTGTGGAATTTTGTCTCAAAATTTTATTTCTATGGAATTTATTGTCAAAATTTTATTTCTATAGAAAAATTTCTCACAAAAATTTGTTTATAGAAACTTTTTCCAAAATTTTGTTTTTATAAAGATTTAGCAAAAAATATTACTAATTTGAGTAGAATTCTACCAACTGTGGCAACCGTGGTCGTAATACAAATTTATATTCTAAGTTATATACGTTGCATTTTCATGTTTTATGATAATAAAGTACTTAGAACCATTTTTGTTTTGTAAAATATAGTAGGGAATATTTTTTGGGAATGTATAGGAAAGTAGGGAACTTTTTTTGTCCTTGTATACACCCAGAAAAAAGTGACCCCTTCTTTAAGTTAAAATGAACTCATTGTGAAGAAAGTTGAACTTCGTATAGCGCCAAAGACATTTTTATTTGTTTGAACGATGTGATTTTCGTAGAAATTAGGTATAATGCATTCCATATATTAGTTAACATTTTCCTATATTTATGTACCACTATACTACAGAATGAAAAAATTTAACTGATTTGAATTCATATATGGAATGATTTTATTGAAATTTTTTCATTCACATGGACAAATCTTACACATTTGTGGTAAAACTTTTACTTCATAATTAGAACTGCTTACCTTCGTTTTTAAATACAATTTTATTTATTTATATAACCAATTTTATATTCAATAAAAGACATGTTTTATTAATATATTGAATATATTTATTAAGAATCAACGGCATTGAATCTCCTTGAAATATTAGTTTATTATTCCGCTGTTTCCAATTTCCATGTGATATTATCAACTGTAAAACGCACTTTTTCTTCTTCTTGTACTTTTCATTTTTAATAAGTTGCTGCCTAACGATTTTGTCCTCCTTTTACAATTTCAATACCTACAAATATAAAAAATCATAAACCATTTTTGTTACAAAAGGTTAGCGTCACTGAATATTACCTGATAATTGAAGATTCCAAAATGAAGACAAATGAAAGGGTTGTTATTCTGCTGGTGTTTTCTTTCTTTATATACCATCACGAACATTGATAGATTTATTTTCAAAAAAAGAAAATTTTTCTCACTAATTTAAAATAATAAATATTTTATATATTTTATTTTTTATTTATTATATTATTTTACCATATTATTTTTTAACAATCTTTCCGTATACCACAACAACGCGATTCCAACTAAAAAAACAACCCACGCGCAAACACATCGATTGCGATGACAGGTATCGATTACAGGTAGACAATAGAAATATAGGAAAATTTCCTACATTCTAACAAGTGTGTTTCCTTAAGTTTTGAAAGGATTGCATACTTCTTAGTACGAAGTATGCAATGCAAACATACAAAGGTATGTGAACAGAGGCACTCCCCAAGGAGGAGTCCTATCACCTCTTCTTTGGAATGTTGCTATAAATAGCCTTCTGGTTACTCTAGAAAAAGAAAGGATAAAAGTGGTGGCATACGCAGATGATGTGGCTCTGGCAGTCAGGGGAAAATTCCCATCCACAATCAGAGATATTATTCAGAGGGCCCTCCGGATGACTGAGAAATGGGCGAAAGACAATGGTCTTGGGGTAAATCCTGCAAAGACAGAATTAGTCATGTACTGCAACGATCGCAAAACTCCCACGGTTAGGCCTATTTCCTTAGGGGGTATTGAAATTCCCTTTGGTGAATGTGCAAAATACCTTGGCGTTATTTTGGACAGGAAGCTGAACTTTAAGCTTAATATTGAAGAAAGGGCGAGAAAGGCAACTGTAGCTTTGTACTCGTGCAAAAAGGCAATAGGAAAAAAGTGGGGACTGAAACCAAAAATTGTGCATTGGCTATATACACGGCAGTGGTTAGACCTATAATGCTATATGGTGTTGTAGTCTGGTGGCCGGCACTTCAGAAACCGACTGGTTTAGATAAAGTTCAGGGTATGGCGTATTTGTGTATTTCAGGCGCATTCAGCAAGACAGGAACAAATTCCCTTAATGTCGTGCTGCATCTATTGCCTTTAGACATTTTGGCCAAACAGTCAGCTGCAACAACGGCTGTGCGGTTGCGCGAACTATCGCTGTGGTCGGAAAAAGGTTACGGTCACAGTTCTGTCCTCAAAACAATGCCAGATGTGCCTAACGTAGAGGATTACACTTTGGCGAGTCCACTTTTCGACAAAAAGTTTGAGACTCTAATCCCCAACAGTGAGGCGTGGTGCACACAGACCCCGGGGAATAAAGAATATATAGATTTCTACACTGATGGCTCCAAATTGGATGGACAAGTGGGGTTCGGAGTATATTCTAATGATCTGGAACTTCGAATAGCGAAAAGATTACCTAATCACTGTAGTGTTTTTCAGGCTGAAATATTAGCAATAAGAGAGGTGGCGAATTGGCTGAGAAGTAATGTTCCAAAAAATGTGGGCATTAATATATACTCAGACAGTCAACCTGCAATAAAATCCTTGGACTCTGTGTTCCTCAACTCGAAAACGGCCATCGACTGCCGCAAATCTCTCAATGAGATGGCTGAGCAGTACAATATTCACCTAATATGGGTGCCTGGCCATAGGAACATACCGGGGAACTGCGAAGCGGATGAGTTGGCAAGGCTAGGGACTACCTTACATATTCCAGGGGAACTAGAATTTGTTGGTATGCCCCTAGCTACCTGCAAGCTCATGCTGCGTGAGAAGGCTGTTATGATGGCAAATGTTCGATGGGAGAATTGCAAGGGTTGTAACGACACCAAGCAAATATGGCCCCATTTCAACTTAAACCGCACACTAGATATGCTAATGTTTTCGAGACGTCAGATATCACTCCTGATATCTGCTATAACGGGTCGCTGCCTGATAGGCGATTTTGCAAAAACTATTGGCGCGAAGTATAATGACTATTGTATGAGCTGTCATGATGCAGAGGAAAAAGAATCAATTAAACACCTCTTGTGTGAGTGTCCTGCATTTTGTGTAAAGCGCAAGCAACTTTTAGGAGCATATAGCTTCAGATTACTGGCGGATCTGGAAAACGTTAACTTAAGCAGTCTGCTACTGTTTTTGGAACAATCTGGTTGGTTCAACAAAGAAAAATAATCAAGAAGGTTCAGCGGTTAAAACTAGAAGTGCCCATATGTAATAGGTACTTTTAGTTAATGTGGTATCACAATGGACTGAATAGTCTAAGTGAGCCTGAATCTTAATCGGGCTGCCACTTTAACCTAACCTAACCTAACCTAGTACGAATGAACTAAAATATTTTTCTATGCCAAGTGTTGTTCGTATGTATGAAAAACTTTCTATTATAAAGGAAGTCGCAATTATCATTTTATAAGAAATTTTACTAATTTTGAGGAAACTTGGTTTTAGTTCGGTTTTTGTTAATTTTTACGAATGCTTTGTTATCGGTGAATAAAATTTTCTTGTTCAGTAGTAAATTCTTATACCCAGCGAAGAAAATAGTATGAGTAAAATTCCATGCCTTATTCTAGTTAATGAACTATTCCTAACTGCTTACAGTTTAGGATTTTTTTACTGAAACGAGTAAATTTTATTATTTCTCACAAAAATTTACCTTAATGGAAATAAAATGGATAAACTATATTGATGAAAAATTTTTCCTTTAGTTTCGAAGGCACTTTTTTCTGGGTGTAGGGTAAACTGAAGATTTTCCCTGGCAACATTGACTATGAGCTATAGTCAGATTGACACAAAGCACCCATAGACATGTACCCCTTAATTTTCTTAAATATGCAACTGCGGTTTATCTCCCAGACCTATATGTTACCCCACAAATGCTTATGATTACTAATTCTGTAGTGGAGGTTTAGGGTATGATATAGTCGGCCCCGCCCGACTTTCTACTTTACTTACTTGTTATACTAGACATTGCAACAAATGAGATCAGTTTTTACTTTTTGTGATGTTTACTTTTCAATGTACATTGCAAAAGATAATATACAGTATCGTGCAGAAATGAGTACATATTTAATTTTTTTCAATTCTAAACGAATAAAAAAAGCAGCAATAAAGAAACTCAAAATAATTTATTTTTTCTTTATTCCTTCTTCAATTCCAAATAAAATAACAAAAAACTCAAAACAACAATTAATGAATTCAGAGAGATAAATAAACATAACAAAAAAAACTGGCATGTACTCAATTTTGCACTTTTTGATGTACTCAGCATAAAACCAGTATATACCGTTAGTTTTGTATTTTTTGTCTTTCTTTATGATACAATACTTGTATTTCATACAACTTTGTGTTTAGAAACGTGTTCGCTAGTAAGAGTTGAAGCTTTATTCGAAGTGTACTGCAATAATATCAAGTAAAAATTTTAATAAAAAAGTTATTGCGCGATGTGGAGGACAATATAGTTTACTTAACTAATAATGGGTATTCAACGCGGAAAATAGCCAAGGAACTAAATATAAGAAAGTCTGTGATCATTCGCGTCCAAAAAAGACGAAATGCCACTCCCAAAGAGCAAACCAGAAGCCGCCGAAAACTGTTGACCGAAGTGGACGCTCGCCTTATGATGGCAGAAATGAGGGAGACCAAGTCCGTAACGCCGAAATATACTACTGTTGCCAAAAATAAGCAAGTTAGAGAGCAAGACAAGCGCTCCACAACATTGGCTATGTTTCAGCTGTAAAAAAATAAACCTGCATTGTCCGAAAAGAATCAAAGGGCGCCAACGAAGTTGGAAACGTGTTATCTGGTCAGATGAATCAAAATTTAACCGTTTCCAAGTGGACGGTATACAATATTGTTGGCGTCGTCCTGGTGATACCATTCAACGCCAACATGTTAAACAAACTGTGAAGCATGGTGGTGGAAGCATCATGGTTTGGGGCTGCTTCACTTGGTGGCACATTGGGCCATTGCAGAAAATTTATGGTATAATGAAGAAAGAAGACTACCTCGCCATTTTGCAGAATCATCTTCCCGAATTTGTTGACAAGAGTGCCTATCCTGAAGATGAAGTTGTATTTCAACAGAATGGTGATCCGAAACGTAGTGCAAAAATAGTGAAAAAATGGCTTAGTTAGCAAAAATTTCGAATATAGGTTGAGTGGCAGAATATATCTGATAAAATTATACAGGAATTGGTTGAAAGTATGTTATGGACCAAGTACTAGAATATGTTCCAACTGACACCGGTATAGAAAAGTGCAAAATTGAGTACATGCGAATATTTTTTGTTATATTTATCTCTCAGAATTCTTTACCAATTAGAATGGCAATATATTTTAAAATTCTCATCCAAAATAGCATTCAAATGCGTGTATTTATAAAGTAGAATATGTTTTCTTGCTATTTCTTACATTTAATATGTTGTCGGATAATATTACATACAAGAAATTGTTAAAAACAAATAGGTAAATTTTTCCTGTGAATCTTTAGAGTGTGATTTTCTCTAAATGCCCGGAAAAAAACATTTGAGAGGAGTTAGAGTTGCCGTAGTGTTTCGTGTGCACTGCTGACTTTATGTAAAAACCATTGCAACCAAAAAAAATATAATTTGGTAACCCCGAATGGTAAAAACATACACTCATAGAAAAAAGTATGCTAAAAACAGCAGTCGACGTCTGCTGTTATATTTTTGTACTTCAGGGCGTAATGAACAACAATTTATAAAATTTTTAGGTTATAAAATTTTCCCCAAAGCCTATTTAAGATCCAAAAGTAGTTTTTGGTATATTTTTACACTGTAATATACTTAGGTTAGGTTAGGTTAAAGTGGCAGCCCGATTAAATTTCAGGCTCACTTAGACTATTCAGTCCATTGTGATACCACATTTAACTAAAAGTACCTATTACATATGGGCACTTCTAGTCTTAACCACTGAACCTTCTCTATTATTTACTTTTGTGGAACCAACCAGATTGCTCCAAAAACATTAACAAACTGCTTAAGTTAACGTTTTCCAGGTCAGCCAGTAATCTAAAGCTATATGCTCCTAAAATTCGCTTACGCCTTACACAAAAAGCAGGACACTCACACAAGAGGTGTTTAATTGATTCCTTTTCCTCCACGTCATGACAGCTTATACAATAGTCATTATACTTCGCACCTATAGTTTTTGCAAATTCGCCTATCAGGCAGCGACCCGTTATAGCAGATATTAGGAGTGCTATCTGACGCCTTGAGAACACTAGCATATCTAGTGTGCGGTTTAAGTTTAAATGGGGCCATATTTGCTTGGTGTCGTTACAACCCTTGCAATTTTCCCATCGAATATTGGCCATCATAACAGCCTTCTCACGCAGTAAGAGCTTGCAGGTGGCCAGAGGCATACCAACAGATTCTAGTTCCCCTGGAATATGTAAGGTAGTTCCTAGCCTTGCTAACACATCTGCTTCACAGTTCCCCGGTATGTTCCTATGACCAGGCACCCATATTAGGTGAATATTGTACTGCTCAGCCATCTCGTTGAGAGATTTGCGGCAGTCTATGGCCGTTTTTGAGTTAAGGAACACAGAGTCCAAGGATTTTATTGCAGGTTGACTGTCTGAGTATATATTAATGCCAATATTTGTTGGAACATTACTTCTCAGCCAATTCACCACCTCTCTTATTGCCAATATTTCAGCCTGAAAAACACTACAGTGATTAGGTAATCTTTTCGCTATTCGAATTTCCAGATCTTTAGAATATACTCCGAACCCCACTTGTCCATTCAATTTGGAGCCATCAGTATAGAAATCTATATATCTTTTATTCCCCGGGGTCTGTGTACACCACGCCTCACTGTTGGGAATTAGAGTTTCAAACTTTTTGTCGAAAAGTGGTTTTGCCAGGGTGTAATCCACTACGTTAGGCACATCTGGCATTACTTTGAGGACCGAACTATGACCGTATAGCTCGCGCAACCGCACAGCCGTTGTTGCAGCTGACTGTTTGGCCAAAATGTCTAAAGGCAATAGATGTCGCATGACATTAAGGGAGTCTGTTCCTGTCTTACTAAATGCGCCTGAGATACATAAGCTCGCCATACGCTGAACTTTATCTAAACAAGTCGGTTTCTGAAGTGCCGGCCACCAGACTACAACACCATATAGCATTATAGGTCTAACCACTGCCGTGTATAGCCAATGCACAATTTTTGGTCTTAGTCCCCACTTTTTCCCTATTGCCTTTTTGCACGAGTACAAAGATCTTTTCTCGCACTTTCTTCAATAATAAACTTAAAGTTCAGCTTCCTTTCCAAAATAATGCCAAGGTGTTTTGCGAACTCACCAAAGGGAATTTCAATACCCCCTAATATGGGCTTAACCGTGGGAGTTTTGCGATCTTTGCAGTACATGACTATTTCTGTCTTTGCTGGATTTACACCAAGACCATTATCTTTCGCCCATTTCTCAGTCATCCGGAGAGCTCTCTGTATAATATCTCTGATTATGGATGGGAATTTTCCCCTGACTGCTAGCGCCACATCATCTGCGTATGCCACCACTTTTATCCTTTCTTTTTCTAGAGAAACCAGAAGGTTGTTTATAGCAACATTCCAAAGAAGAGGTGATAGAACTCCTCCTTGGGGAGTGCCTCTGTTCACATACCTTTGTATGTTTGCTTGCCCTAGTGTGGCTGAAATAGTCTCTTCATTAGAAGTTCGTCTAACAGCCTAAGTATACCTAGATCAACATTCAGAGTTGTCAGTCCATTTAATATCGAGCTCGGATGGACATTATTGAACGCCCCTTCGATGTCTAGAAACGCCACGATTGTGTATTCTTTGACAGATAGTGAGCTTTCAATAAAGCTGACCAGTTCATGCAATGCGGTCTCAGTAGACCTGCCCTTCGAGTATGCATGCTGTCGTTTCGAGAGCAAACCTGAATCCACGCTAGTTCTAAGATACATGTCTATCATCCTCTCCAGGGTCTTAAGTAGGAATGAGGATAAGCTGATTGGTCGGAAATCCTTCGCACTCGAGTGAGAGGCTTTTCCTGCTTTAGGTATGAAGACGACTTTTGTTTCCCTCCACTTTTCTGGAATATATGCTAAGTTTACACATTGTTTATATATCACCGTCAACCAGGGGATAATTCTTTCAGCCACTGCCTGTAACTCCGCCGGAGTAATTCCATCAGGTCCGGGGGATTTGAATGGTCCAAAGCTATTTAAAGCCCATTTTATTCTAGATTCCGACACAATTTCCTCGATAGGAAATGATCGCTGAGCCTCTGTTACACCGCCGGAACATGGTTCAACCGTCTGATTTCCAGGGAAGTGTGTGTCCAAAAGTACCTCCAACGTCTCCTCACTGGACGTTGTCCAATTTCCCTCCGATGTTTTAATGAAACCTGGAGCGGTGTTAGTGGATGCTAGTACCTTCCGTAGTCTGGAAGCCTCTGACGTATTCTCAATACTGCTACAGTAATCATCCCAAGAGTTTTGTTGAGACCTTCTCAGTTCTCGTTTATATTCTCTCAGATTCATCTTGTAAGTGTCCCAATCCTCCGGAGCTCTTGTGGACTTTGCTTTGTTAAAGAGCTTCCTGCAGGATTTCCTCATATTACTTAACTCCGTAGTCCACCATGGCGGCCGATTTTTTCCCCTTGGCTTTCCTCTAGGGCATGCAGCTTTCAGTGAAATGTTGAAGGCCTTAGTAATCCGCTCCACTGCGTGTTCGATATCTTGCACAGTGCTCATATTTGTCTCCGGTATTTCCGGTATCATCAAATTGAACGATTCCCTATACCTATTCCAATCAGCTTTCCTAACATTTGGCGGAAATATGGTCTTTGAAGTACGAACAGCCAATCTGAAACTGATGTAGCGATGATCTGAGAAGCTATGTTCCCTCAAAACTTGCCACTCAGATATCTTATCATTCAGTTCCGGAGAGGTCAACGTTACGTCCAAAACCTCTTGTCTGTTCCTGGTGACGAAGGTTGGTGCATCTCCCTTATTGCAAACTACCAGGTTAGTACGCAAAATAAACTCTATTAGCGACTCTCCCCTTGCATTAGTATCACTACTTCCCCAAATACTATGATGTGCATTTGCATCGCATCCCATAATGAGTTTTGTCTTTGTTTTTAGTGACTCCTCAACTAAGGTCTTAACGGCACAGGGTGGCATATCCCTATCATGTCCCATGTAGACCGAAGATACCCAATATTTGCATGTGGATATCTCTAGACTCGCTACGACAGTGTCTGCATTGCTCAATGAAGGAAGCAGAAACAAGTTTAGTTCGTTTTTAGCAATTATACATGCTCGATTTATATCGTTACCGGTATTATGCAAAAGTTTGAAACCCGGAGTGCTTAATTCACAGATCTTGTTCTTATATATGTATGGTTCTTGAATAAGAACTATATCTATGTCTCCTTTCATCAGGAGAACTTTTAAGGCAGCACAAGCGGCCTTACAATGGTGAAGATTTATCTGGAGGAACCGTAGAACCATCCAAATTTTCAACCACCGTCACATCAGCCGCTTCAATTGAGTCATCAAGGGCTTCCTCTTCACAGATCTCGGTGACTCTCGCAACAATCCGCGGTTCAGCTTTGGTGAGGCTTGAGCCTGTAGAAACTTCCCGCATATGATTTTCGCCATAGTCTGTAGGTTTTATGTCTCCTTCGGCTTCGCTAGGAGATTTTTTCACTGCTGACTCTACCGGAGGCTTGTCCGTTTCGGTATCCTTTGGTTGATCGCTTTTGTATACCTTCATATGGATATCATGAAAGCCATAACTTACGCGTCCTTGGTTCTGGGCTAGATGTGGCAGCGACTCTATGTTTAATATAAACACCGCATGTCGTCTTGGTCCATCCACCTCATCCAAACGACCAACCTTCCAATCGGCGGTTGGAAGATCTGGGTTACATTCTTTTAGTCTCTCTAGTATTGACTCAGGATCAGGAGGGTTTGCCGGTATCCATGCATGTGCTCTAGGTTTAGCCGGTATGTCTTTTTTATCGACTAACTCCAAAGCGGCTCCTTCCCAAACTTCACCAATTAGCATCAATGCAGCTTTAAAGCAATCCATAGACCTCTGGTCTGCAAAAGCTATTAACTTATATCGTCCTTGATACCATCCAGCATCTTGCCGTCGAGGACTTGGTCCGGGAAACTTTTTTCGCACCTCTGAGTAGACACCAGACATCGCGTTCTCAATTTCCCCCCATTTTTGCCTTGGAATCATACCGTCCAATGCTCCTTTATTAATAATAGCCATCACAAGGCTGTCTTTTGCAACTGAGGCAAACGATCTTTGATCCCGTTTAGAGGATGGTAGCTCATCCGGTGATCGTTCCCTTTTTCCAGCTTCAAGAATTCCTTGAGCCCATTTTAAGGAATCGCTTTGCTTAGCCGACAACGTGCTTGGGTCGACTGATCCTAATTTCTTTAGGATAAACAAAGCATTTCTTCGTTCCTTGAATCTCTTTCGAGAGGGATTGCCTCCTTTTGATGTCGTCACCTTAGAAAAGGTTCGACTTGCCAAAGTGTCACCGCCAGTCGACCCGTCTACAGGTCGACTAATTGGGCCTGACTCTTGGTCGCTGCCCAAATTTATAACTTCAGTCGTTACCCGTCCACTGGGCCCTGAAGTTAGCAACCCAGTGGATGACTTTGAATTTCGCTGCATGGTGGTTTATTATTTCCACCACACGTGAAATTCGTAATAAGTACTTATTACGATGAAATACTCCGCTATTAGAAAACACGTCCGTTCAGTTCGACGGTTGAATAATATGAGTAATATACTTACAAGCTACTAAATACGATCAGCAAACATTTTGTTTGCTGTTATGGCTCAATTCGACAAATATTCATATTTTTGGTCAAATACTATAGATATTCATAAAATATTGTGTTAATTATGTTAGGATAGCTCCTAAGTCGACATTTTTATTTGTTTTAGCCAAAATAAAACATGTTTTAGTGTAATCGAGCTTCAAAAATAGCAAGAAATGTTTGCTATTTGAGCAAATAGTGACTGCTGTCCCTTTTTCAGCTGACTTTATGCTGTTTTAGCAGACTTTTCTGCTGTCCCTACTAATAAATTTCTTTGGGTGTATGACAAAAAAAACAAAACATTTACAGTCAATGACGCGGGAAGCAAAGTTTGTAAGATGTAAGTAAATAAATATGTTGCAATAAAACCAAAGATAATACACCTAGGAAGATGGGAAATTGGCATGCGTCACACCAAATGTTGCATTGACGGTGCTAGTTCCACACATGTTTGTAATTTTTTTGTTGTTTTTCGTTATTTGTGTTTCGTTATTATTTAATTGAAAAACTTAATTTTCATAATGAAACAATGTTAAATTTTAGCCAACAACAAAAAAATTACATTTTCCCGTTTATGGAAATTTATTTCCTGCACTTAATTTCTTTTTATTTGAATTTTAATGCTACGTTAATACTTGTCGTAGACGCGTTTGGTTCGATAAACGAAAAGTATGGACCTAACACCGTTGTGCTGTTGTGCTCAGTAGCCAACTTCCCATCTTCCTCTCTCTGTTTTCTTTGAATAAAACTATTAACAATTTCTCATTTCGCAGGAGAAAACACAAAACTGCTTCGTTTCTTTAACACCAAAACAGATAATAAAAATCCAGGCGTCATTTTTAATAACACTTCTGAAGAAATATTTTTTCTAACAGCTGACTCGAAAATGAAAGTCAAAACCACTCTAATTTGTTGTTTTATTTAGAATTGAAGAAGGAATAAAGGAAAAATAAAATTATTTTGAGTTTCTTTATTACTGCTTATTTTATTCGTTTAGAAATGAAAAAATTAATTATGTACTCATTTCTGCACGCCACTGTAGGTAAACCCCGTTCCAATAAAATGCTAGTTGTAAACTCTTAATACATATAGTTTTCACTTTGGTGATAACTGTTTTTTCGCTAATGTTTATAATGAACCATTGCTACAAGCTCTTATCAATGAATAAAGGGCACCTTATACGGTTGGATAAACCCTGCGACACAACACGTTGCGGCGACAAATCCGATAGTATAAGGTCGTGTTCGGTTGTCGCGGGGACGTGTTGGCATAAAATCAAAACAACTTTGATTTTTTCTGGTTGGGTGGTACAAATCATTGAGTGTAAGGGGATGTTCGACAAACATTATCAAAGACAAATTTATTTTTACATTAAAAACAGGCATTTCTGCAATGAAATTAGTGATGGATCGCCAATTCTGGTTGAAAATTAAATAAATATATAAATCTAAACCAGTATTGTGGCAAACGTGGAAAAATTCCACTTCCAATCAATGGAAAACCAGGCGACAAGTATTTTGAAATTCATCATGTAATTTGTAATATATTAAATGTGGATTACTTCAGGAATTGTTTTGACACATATACCAGGATTTTTTTATTATATTCTTCCATTTTTTTCAGTAAAAAATGGTTTCACCCATAAATCTTCATACAACTTCATTGTTTGTTTATGCTTCTCCTTATTTTTTCATGATGTTATCACATTTGTTCGTGCAGTGTAAGGGCAAAACTTGAACGAACACACAACTAATAGACGAACTTCTGTCGGAGTGTTTATCCGACCGTCTAAGGTCCGCTTAAGCTGATTGCATATTTTTATTAAAATAGGCTTAGCTAAGACTGTATATGAAATCGTCAACCTTTTCATATACGTATGTGCGGTGAAGCTGATTTGTTGGAAATCTCCATCGTAGATTCTGTATAATTAAGGCATTTATTTTGAATTATTTTCAGCTTCTATATATGTGTTTTTACCGATTTGTACCATATGGGACAGCCAAATGTGAGTGTCGGCCTTATTACTGATTTCGTATGTCCAAGGGTGAACGGTAATTTAATATTGGCCATAGTGTTTTGGGACAGTGGAGCTCTTTAGTGCCGTATCACAATATGTTTGCTAAAATTTCGTTTTTTGCCAAGTTGCATTCCAAGGTATTTGACACATCCGCTGATGGTAATTTCGTCAATTCCAAGCATTATGTTGCGGTTTGCAAGACGTTTACGTGATTTGATGAACACAATTATTGTCAGAGTCTTTTCTGGATTTATTTTGACTTTCCAAGGCCCTTCTCCATTTTTTTAATAGAGCAAAAGTAAGTTTGATGGTTGTGACGGACGCTGTATCGTCCGCATAATAAGATGTAATTATGCCAGGTGGAGGGCGAAAATCTGATGTATATAAATAGTATAACAGTTGGGAAAGGATAGGACCTTGTGGCTATCCTTCCGAGAGCCACCGTGGTGCAATGGTTAGCATGCCCGCCTTGCATACACAAGGTCGTGGGTTCAATTCCTGCTTCGACCGAACACCAAAAAGTTTTTCAGCGGTGGATTATCCCACCTCAGTAATGCTGGTGACATTTCTGAGGGGTTCAAAGCTTCTCTAAGTGGTTTCACTGCAATGTGGAACGCCGTTCGGACTCGACTATAAAAAGGAGGTCCCTTGACATTGAGATTAACATGGAATCGGGCAGCACTCAGTGATAAGAGAGAAGTTCACCAATGTGGTATCACAATGGACTGAATAGTCTAAGTGAGCCTGATAAAGGGTGATACGGTCAAAATTTGGTCAAGGGAAAACGCGTGTAAATCGGTGAAATCATTTATTTAAAAAATCAAATTAAATTTATTTTTCAAGTTAAATTAGTATAAAATTCAGGAAAAATATTCAGTTAGGCTTTCGCTTTTCCAAATCCGAATTGCCGGGCCTCACGCTTGACACCTGCCATCAGATTTTGTACAGCCACCTTGTCCACCTTCTTCGTCGCAGAAAGCCAGTTTGCCTTGAACTGCTGCTCGTCCTTAGCAGTTTTTTTTGTCTTCTTTAGATTCCGCTTGACAATAGCCCAGTATTTCTGAATTGGGCGGAGCTCTGGCGTGTTGGGAGGGTTCTTGTCCTTGGGAACCACCTGCACGTTGTTGGCGGCGTACCACTCCATGGCCTTTTTACTGTAATGGCAAGATGCCAAATCCGGCCAAAACAGTACGGAACAACCGTGTTTCTTTAGGAAAGGCAGCAGACGTTTATTCAAACACTCTTTCCGGTACATTTCTTGGTTGACAGTCCCGGAAGCTATGAAAATGCTGCTTTTCAAGCCGCAGGTACAGATGGCTTGCCAAGCCAGATATTTCTTTGCGAACTTTGACAGTTTTATGTACTTGAAAATATCTGCTACCTTTCCCCTGCCTTTTGCCGTATAAAACTCCTGTCCCGGAAGCTGCTTGTAGTCGGCTTTGACGTAGGTTTCGTCGTCCATTACCACGCAGTCAAACTTCGTCAGCATCGTCGTGTACAGCCTCCGGGATCGCGCTTTGGCCGTCGTATTTTGTTTATCATCGCGATTTGGAGTCACTACCTTCTTGTAAGTCGATAGTCCGGCTCGTTTTTTGGCTCGATGCACGGTTGTAGACGATACACCCAGCTTATTTGCGGCATCTCGGAGAGAGAGGTTAGGGTTTCGCGTGAAACTACCGGCAACTCTCTTTGTCGTCTCAGCGGATTCCGGTTTTCGATTTCCCCCCGATCCAGACTTCCTAGCTGTCGACAAACGTTCCCCAAACACTTTAATTACATTTGTAACGGTTGATTTGGCAACTTTTAGCGATTTTGCCAGCTTTGCGTGCGAGTAGCTCGGATTTTCGCGATGCGCGAGTAAAATTTTGATACGCTGCTCTTCTTGCTTGGACGGCATTTTGACAACTGAAGAGTGAATTCCAAAATCAAAATAGGAGCAACATTCTACACACACACACCTTCAAAATGAGGGGTGTTCAGGTTTTTTAAATGCAAAATTGAAAGAAATACGTCAAGTTTATATTGACCAAATTTTGACCGTATCACCCTTTACATCGGGCTGCCACCTAACCTAACCTAACCATCCTTCCGAGATATGCTTGGGTGTAGAATATGAATCCTTTATGTTAACAACGAATGTTCTTTCTGTGAGAAATTCTGATGTTATTTTACAGAAATATTTAGGAAAATTTGATTGCAACATTTTATACCCTATATTCTTGATTCGAGGTTTGGTTGTACGTTACTTTATTTCACACCATTAAATCATTTGAATGACCAGCATTATACAGCCCAACATTATGTTTTTGAAAGAGTTAGCTTAGAATTCAATTTGAGAAATTAGCAACAATTTGTCAAGATGTTATAAACATATTGGAGTATTTGCACTGTTAGAAAAATATGGTTTTCATATGTCCCGATATAAAAAAAATGCGTGTTCGGGCAGAATTTTTTATACACCATTTATCGATGCCCTCATTCCAGAGTACGCTAATTCGACTAGCATTTTTCGATGGAGTTCGTTGTTGTTTATTCGGATTGATGTGAATTGCATCCTGTAAAAAAAATTATTGGACACTTCTATCGAAAGTTATGGTTAATATTGTACGTTTGTTTGTTTGTATTGTACGTAAAGTTTTAACAATTTCCAATCCAAAAAGGGCAAAGTGGTCTAAGTCATTTTTAGCCATGTTCTATTATCACTATTTTTAACTCGTATATACTAAAAAATCTACAATTAACATGATTTTAAGATCGAAAATAGTGAATTTATACATTATACGGTCCCTTCGAAACTGAAGGAAAAAATGTTCACTCGCAGGAAAAAGTATTCAATTCTTTCAAGTCTTAAGGATACACACTTGTTAGAATATAGAAATTTTCCTATATTCCTTTTATCTACCTGTAATCGATACCTGTCGTCGGTGTAATCGATATGTTTGCTCGTGGGTTGTTTTTTCAATTGGAATCGTGTTGTTATGGTTAATGTATAATGCAATAAATAACAAATCGTAAATGGTATAATGTAATAAATAACAAATAAAATATATAAACTATTTGTTGTTCTAAAATAATGGGTAAATTTTCCGTTTTTATACCCTAAACCACATAGTGGTCAGGGTATAATAAGTTTGATCGGCCAAAAAATGTGCCTACCAGAAATATTGATTTTAGACCCCATAAAATATATACCGATCGACTCAGAATCACCTCCTGAGTCGATCTAGCGCTTGGTGTCCGTCCGTCCGTCCGTCTGTCCATGTATTTGTTGTTCACAGGATTCCGGTCGCAATTATTAACCGATTTTTATGACATTTGGTACGGGGAGCTTTTTGGGCACAAGGACGAACGCTATTGAATTTGGAAGAAATCAGATCAAATTTAGATATAGCTCCCATATATATGTATCGCCCGATTTCGACAAATGGAGTCACGTTGCGCGTTTTTTCAAACGGATCGTCACCAAATTTGGCAAAAGGTAATCTTTTCCATCGCCCTTCAAGTCTGCAAAATTTCATCCAAATCGGTTCATATGTAGATATAGCTCTCATATATATGTATCTCCCGATTTTCCCAAATTTGGCCACACAAGCTTTATTTATCAGCCGATCTTACTCAAAGTTGGCTAAATATAATCTTCTATAGCACTAACTATATGTGCAAAAAATCATCGAAATCGGTTCAGATTTAGCTATAGCTCCCATATATATGTACCGCCCGTTTTTTTTTAAATTTGGCCATAAAACCCTTATTTATCAACCGATCTTACTAAAAATTGGCTAGATCCAGTCCTCTATAGTACTAACTATATGTGCAAAATTTCATCGAAATCGGTTCAGATGTAGATATAGCTCCCATATATGTATCACCCGATTTTGAAAAATTCGCCCCTAATAACCTTATGTTTGACCATACAGGCCTCATTTCTTAACTGATCTTACTCAAATCTTGCACAAGGTAACCCTTTGTGGTATTAATCCAACCCGCAAAATATTATGCAAATTGGATCAGATTTAGATATAGCTTCCATATATATGCATCGCTCGATTTTCCCAAATTTGGCCATAGTACTCTTTTTTATTAACCAATGTTACTCAAATTTCAAATTTTGATATACTAGCCGATCGTATTTATACGTACTTGTAGTTTTTACATAAGAATAGTGCTCGATTTTTACAAATTTGTATTTATTACCCACACTAATTTAACGATTTTCTCTTTTTTAATAATGGGCTCAATATTAGTGGCATACTAACTCCGTAGGTGCAATATCAACACGGCTAGAAGTAGGGAAATTCCCTATATGTAGGGTTTTTCTAATATTTAGCGTCTTGTAGGGACGTAGGGCCACAATGTAGGACATTTTAACTCAACACAATTTGTAATAATTTTTACATTTTGGTGGCTCTAGAGGAGGAAATTAGAAGCCGGCAAGGCTTGATCTTTAACAATGTGTGGTAAACTTTATTCCTGTAGAAAATTTTGTCAATATTTTATTTTATTTCATTTTGTCAAAATTGTATTTCTATAGAAAATTTTTTCAAAATATTATTTCTAAAAAAAATTTTCTTAAAATTTTATTTTTGTGGAATTTTGTCTCAAAATTTTATTTCTATGGAATTTATTGTCACAAATTTTTTCTATAGAAAAATTTCTCACAAAAATTTATTTATAGAAACTTTTTCCAAAATTTTATTTTTATAAAGATTTAACAAAAAATATTACTAATTTGGGTAGAATTCTACCAACTGTGGCAACCGTGGTCGTAATACAAATTTATATTCTAAGTTATATACGTTGCATATTCATGTTTTATGATAATAAAGTACTTAGAACCATTTTTGTTTTGTAAAATTTTTTAAATTTAACGAAAAATATAGTAGGGAAAATTTTTTGGGAATGTATAGGAAAGTAGGGAACTTTTTTTGTCCTTGTAGGGTAAACCGAACATTTTCCCTGGCAACATTGACTATGAGCTATAGTCAGATTGACACAAATCACCCATAGACATGTACCCCTTAATTTTCTTAAATATGCAACTGCGGTTTATCTCCCAAACCTAGGTTAGGTTTAGGTTTAAAGTGGCAGCCCGATTAAGATTCAGGCTCACTTAGACTATTCAGCCCATTGTGATACCACATTAACTAAAAGTACCTATTACATATGGGCACTTCTAGTTTTAACCGTTAGGTTAGGTTAGGTTAAAGTGGCAGCCCGATTAAGATTCAGGCTCACTTAGACTATTCAGTCCATTGTGATACCACATTAACTAAAAGTACCTATTACATATGGGCACTTCTAGTTTTAACCACTGAACCTTCTTGATTATTTTTCTTTGTTGAACCAACCAGATTGTTCCAAAAATATTATCAGACTGCTTAAGTTAACGTTTTCCAGATCCGCCAGTAATCTGAAGCTATATGCTCCTAAAAGTTGCTTGCGCTTTACACAAAATGCAGGACACTCACACAAGAGGTGTTTAATTGATTCTTTTTCCTCCGCATCATGACAGCTCATACAATTGTTATTATACTTCGCGCCAATAGTTTTTGCAAAATCTCCTATCAGGCAGCGACCCGTTATAGCAGATATCAGGAGTGATATCTGACGTCTCGAGAACATTAGCATATCTAGTGTGCGGTTTAAGTTGAAATGGGGCCATATTTGCTTGGTGTCGTTACAACCCTTGCAATTCTCCCATCGAACATTTGCCATCATAACAGCCTTCTCACGCAGCATGAGCTTGCAGGTAGCTAGGGGCATACCAACAAATTCTAGTTCCCCTGGAATATGTAAGGTAGTCCCTAGCCTTGCCAACTCATCCGCTTCGCAGTTCCCCGGTATGTTCCTATGGCCAGGCACCCATATTAGGTGAATATTGTACTGCTCAGCCATCTCATTGAGAGATTTGCGGCAATCGATGGCCGTTTTCGAGTTGAGGAACACAGAGTCCAAGGATTTTATTGCTGGTTGACTGTCTGAGTATATATTAATGCCCACATTTTTTGGAACATTACTTCTCAGCCAATTCGCCACCTCTCTTATTGCTAATATTTCAGCCTGAAAAACACTACAGTGATTAGGTAATCTTTTCGCTATTTGAAGTTCCAGATCATTAGAATATACTCCGAAACCCACTTGTCCATCCAATTTGGAGCCATCAGTGTAGAAATCTATATATTCTTTATTCCCCGGGGTCTGTGTGCACCACGCCTCACTGTTGGGGATTAGAGTCTCAAACTTTTTGTCGCCAAAGTGTAATCCACTACGTTAGGCACATCTGACATTATTTTGAGGACAGAACTGTGACCGTAACCTTTTTCCGACCACAGCGATAGTTCGCGCAACCGCACAGCCGTTGTTGCAGCTGACTGTTTGGCCAAAATGTCTAAAGGCAATAGATGCAGCATGACATTAAGGGAATTTGTTCCTGTCTTGCTGAATGCGCCTGAAATACACAAACACGCCATACCCTGAACTTTATCTAAACCAGTCGGTTTCTGAAGTGCCGGCCACCAGACTACAACACCATATAGCATTATAGGTCTAACCACTGCCGTGTATATAGCCAATGCACAATTTTTGGTTTTAGTCCCAACTTTTTTCCTATTGCCTTTTTGCACGAGTACAAAGCTACAGTTGCCTATGAAAACGACTTTTGATTCTCGCCACTTTCGTGGAATATATGCTAAGTTGATACATCCTATATATATCGCCGACAACCAGGGGATAATTCTGTCAGCCACCGCTTTTAACTCCGCCGGAGTAATTCCATCAGGTCCGGGGATTTGAATGATCCAAAGCTATTTAACGCCCATTTTATTCTAGATTCTGATACAATTTCCTCGACAGGAAACGACCGCTGAGCAACTGTGGCACCGCCTGTACATGGTTCAATCGTCTGATTTCCAGGAAAATGTGTGTCCAATAGTACCTCCAGCGTCTCCTCACTGGACGGTGTCCAATTGCCCTCCGATGTTTTAATGAAACCTGGAGCGGAGCTCGTGGATGCTAGCACCTTCCGTAGTCTGGAAGCCTCGGACGTATTCTCAATGCTGCTGCAGTAATCATTCCAAGAGTTATGCTGAGCCTTTCTCAGTTCTCGCTTGTATCCTCTCAGATTCTTCTTGTAAGCGTCCCAATCCACAGGAGCTCTGGAGGACCTTGCTTTGTTAAAGAGCTTCCTGCACGATTTCCTCATATTACCTAATTCCGTAGACCACCATGGTGGTCGATTTTTCCCTCTTGGCTTCCCTTTAGGGCATGCAGCTTTCAGTGAAATGTTGAAGGCCTTAGTAATCCTCTCCACTGCGTGTTCGATAACTTGCACAGTGCTCATATTTGTCTCTGGTATTTCCGGTATCATCATATTGAACGATTCCCTATACATATTCCAGTCAGCTTTCCTAACATTTGGCGGAAATATGGTCTTGGTGGTATGAACATCAACTTTGAAACTGATGTAGCGATGATCTGAGAAGCTGTGTTCACTTAAAACATGCCACTCAGATATCATTTCATTCAGTTCTTGCGAGGCCAAGGTGATGTCCAAAACCTCTTGCCTGTTTTTAGTGCCAAAGGTTGGGGCAACTCCCTTGTTGCAAGCTACCAGATTAGTACGCAAAATAAACTCTATTAGCGACTCTCCCCTTGCATTAGTATCACTACTTCTCCATATACTATGATGCGCATTCGCATCGCATCCCATAATTAGTTTCGTCTTTGTTTTCAGTGACTCCTCAACTAAGGTCTTAACGGCATATGGAGGCATCTCCCTGTCATGTCCCATATAGACCGAAGATACCCAATATTTGCATTTCGCTATTTCTAAATTGGCAAAGACAGTGTCTGCATTGCACATTGAAGGAAGCAGAAACAAGTTAAGCTCGTTTTTAGCAATTATACAGGCTCGAATTACATCATTACCAGTATACTGCAATAGTTTGAACCCCGGAGTATTTAATTCACATATTTTGTTTCTATAAACATATGGTTCTTGAATAAGAACTATGTCTATGTCCCCTTTCATCAGGAGAACGTTTAAGGCAGCACATGCAGCCTTACAATGATGAAGATTTATCTGGAGGATCCGTAGGACCATCGAGATTTTCAACAACCGTCACATCAGCCGCTTCAATCGAGTCATCAAGAATGTCCTCTTCAGAGATATCGGTGACTCTCGCAATAACCATAGGTTCAACTTTGGTGAGTTCTGAGGCAGTAGAAGCCTCCTCACGCATACGGTATCTATCCATGTCTTCAACTTTGGTATCTCCCTCGACTTCGCAAGAGGATCCGCTTACTTCTGATTCAGACAGAGGCTTGTCCATTTCTGAATCCTTTAGCTGATCGTTTTTATACACCTTCATTTGGATATAATGAAAGCCATAACATACACGGCCCTGAGACTTTGCTAGATGTGGCAAAGACTGAGTGTTCAATATAAACACTGCATTCCGTCTTGGTCCATCCACTTCATCCAAACGGCCAACCTTCCCATCAGCTGTTGGAAGATCTGGATTGCATTGTTTCAGTCTATTTAAAATAGATTCAGGGTCAGGAGGGTTTGCAGGTATCCACGCATGTGCTCTTGGTCTAGCCGGTATGTCTTTCTTCTCGACTAACTCTAGAGCAGCTCCTTCCCAAACTTCACCAATTAGTATCAGAGCAGCTTTAAAACATTCTATAGACCTCTGGTCCTCAAATGCGACTAGCTTAAATAGTCCTTGATACCAACCAGCCTCTTAGTGTCGAGGATCTGGGCCGGGAAACTTTTCCAGCACCTGTGAGTAGACGCCAGACAAAGCATTCTCAATTTCCCCCCATTTTTGTTTTGGAACCATACCGTCCAATGCTCCTTTATTTATGATAGCCATCACAAGGCTGTCTTTAGCAACTGAGGCAAACGATCGTTGATCCCTTTTGGAGGATGGCAGCTCATCCGGTGATCGTTCCCTTTTTCCAGCCTCAAGAATTCCTTGAGCCCATTTTAAGGAATCGCTTTGTTTAGCCGACAACGTGCTTGGGTCGACTGATCCTAATTTCTTTAGGATAAACAAAGCATTTCTTCGTTCCTTGAATCTCTTTCGAGAGGGATTGCCTCCTTTTGATGTCGTCACCTTAGAAAAGGTTCGACTTGCCAAAGTGTCACCGCCAGTCGACCCGTCTACAGGTCGACTAATTGGGCCTGACTCTTGGTCGCTGCCCAAATTTATAACTTCAGTCGTTACCCGTCCACTGGGCCCTGAAGTTAGCAACCCAGTGGATGACTTTGAATTTCGCTGCATGGTGGTTTATTATTTCCATCAAACGTGAAATTCGTAATAAGTACTTATTACGATGAAATACTCCGCTATTAGAAAACACGTCCGTTCAGTTCGACGGTTGAATAATAAGGACCAGCTACAAAGTGAGTACCCATTTTGGTTTTTTATATGCACCACAACAAGAAGAGAATACTTGGGCGACGCATTTATTGACTCATTTTCCTATGCAAATAAGAAAAGATTTGCGATCTGTGCTTGACCCATGTATGCTATGCATGTTAGTTCTAGTGAACACATACTTACCCTTTGAAGATTTGTACAACAATTACACTTTGGAGAATACACATATACCTTTTGAATTTTTGTACACAGATTACGTCTTAAAAAATTCGCAACCTTTTTTCGAATTTTTTTGTGCAAAAATTGCACTTTGAAAAATATACGTATATTTACCCCTGGAAAAAGTTTTTGAACATCCACACAATTTTGAAAAATACAATACATACTTACCCTTGGAAATTTTTGTGTAACCAGTTTGGGAAAGACTCATATATTTACCAATGCAAATGTATTCTACGGAAAATTATACCTTGAAATACCAATACATAACCCGTTTTAAAAAGCTCATACTAATACAATTTACTTTGACATTATTCTGGATTATGTCATTTCATGCTGGAAATTTAATAACATATTTTGTTTGGGATTGTGGTGAATTTGCTTTGTACACACATTTATTTGTAGTTGAAAAAAATCATTTGATTTCACATGAAATTATTTTATGTTTCACAACGGAAAATTTTTATGTTTCATAACTACTCGAAGTGTGAAAATTGTTTACTTTGACCCAATTATATGTTCGGTTTTTGATATACATATCAAACTTTTTTGGTTACATATATAACTTTTTTGGTGGAGTGAGAACTGAAACTTTCGAAGCGGCTACGTATACAAACTTCGATAATGCCCCTCGTATACATATTTCCCTTCGGTATTTGACAAATTGAGATAAATTCTACCATTAATTTGTTTAAATGAACTAAGTCAAAAATTTATGAAGCCAGATTTTGAGATTAATATCTACAACCATATTATTGAACGTTTCAAATAAATTTTTCACAACGTTCCCCATACATGCAAATTCAAAATTCAGCAAAATTATTTTTAATATTTGAAATTTTAAAAATTTCATTTGGATGAAGACTCTTATCTAAATTTGGAATCGGTCGGCAATATTCACTGTTCTGTGAAATTACTTGTTGGATTTTAAGATTTGGCAAAATTTCCGTAAATTTTAGTTTGATTTTCTGGTGATATCCGTTGGTAACCTTGCCTGTAAATTTTTCGTAAGCTGATAACTCGACCCATTAATTTACAGTGTGATACAATACCATATTTGTTCTTGTGGAAAATTTTATTGTGTAAAAACGTATGTCAAAAGTCGTAACTTGTTGTCTGACTTTACGATGGCCATATACAAAATAACCCAAGTCATTATTATTGAAAATCAACTCGTTTTTCCTGAAATAATTTAATTGATAATTTCAAGTTCATTATTGACGGCGTTGCATTATTCTGGAACTGACCCGATATCGATGTTATTTCTTCTGGCTTCGACAGTTTTGTAAATTTGTGAAAGTAATTGATTATTTAACGCAATTTTCTTCCTATATATACAAATACAGCGTTATTATTTTTTGCAAATAACTCTTCAAAATTGTTCGAAAATTTTTGGTAAGCAGTTAAATTTCGCATACGTTTGTTTTTCAGTTTGTTTATCTTTGCAAAGTTTTGCCGTATCGAAATTTTGACTTAAGACCCCAAACTGAATAAAATGGAGAAAATTATTCGAGAGAAATTTGCCAAAAGCATCAATGATTTAAATGATTTCGAGAGTATTTATGCCGTGGCAAAAACTACTGAAAACATTCGTGAACTTGAAGCCCTAAGAGCAGAAGTTGAGACCCTATGGACCAACGTTAAAAAAAACATACTTAGATTGTCGCGATTATGTTCCACAAGGGGAGGAACAGACAAATCAAAACTTCGTACCCATATAATGAGGCAATGTCGTCATATAAACGTGTTCTGAGTGCAATTAATGCGGATATAATCGCCTTAAAAGATCAGGTTTCCAAAGAAATGCAAGAAAGGCAATCGTTTGGGACGCCTCCTACTACTAGTGATTTTTCAACAGCATTAAGACTGCCTCCCTGTGACACAGACATTTTCAGAGGGGGATATTCCGCGTGGCCATCTTTTAGGGATCTATTTTCCGCCATCTATATTAACAACTCTCGACTCAGCAATGTCGAAAAACTTTTCCGCTTGACCCAAAAAACATCTGGTGAAGCAAGGAAAATAATTAGTAATGTTCCACTCACAAACGACGGGTTTACATTGGCATGGAAAAATTTGAAAGATCGTTACGAGAACAAAAGAATGCAGGTTAATGAACAATTGAAAATGATTTTTAATTTACCAAATGTTTCTGTCGATTCAAGTCAATCGGTTCAAAAGCTGCAACGGACTGTAAATACTTGTATTCAAACCTTAGAAACATTGGGTATAGAAGTCAAGCAATGGGACCCAATCTTAATTTATCTTTGTTCTGCAAAATTGCCAAGACCCTTTCTTGAAGAATTCGAAAGTTCTTTAGAGAATTGCAAGACTCTTCCAACTTGGCATCGATTCGATCTTTTTTTGACTCATAAATTTAAAACTCTCGAGTCAGTGGGAAATATAAAGCCAATTCTCAGTAGGCAAAATCAGGTCCGAAAGCCATCGTTATAAACCAGATAAAGGGAAATTTATCAATAGTTTTCACACGAACGTCTCACGAAAAACCCAACACACCGGGGGTAAAAATAAGTTCGATTCAAAATTGTCGTCCGGAAATCAAAATCCAAACAGACAAACTTGTCCACTTTGTAAAGAAAGGCATTTTATTCGGGATTGTCCGAAATTTATTGAAAAAACTGTGGACGACAGAATTCATGTGGTTAAAATTTCTCATTGTCATTCGTCCAATCATGGAATTAAAGACTGCAAAAGCAATTACACTTGTCGAGAATGTAACATGCGGCATCACACAATGTTACACAACGGAACCGAAACCCAATCTAGTAGTCATGACCCTATAAGAGACGTAGTACGACCTAGTACTAGTGCTTCGGCTCTAACAACACAAATACAGTCCACTCCAAACATGGAAAACAACATTACAACTTTGACACTTCAAGATGATCAAACTTGTGCGTATCATCCCAGAGGTACATTACTTTTCACGGCTTTGGTCCAAATCTAATCTCGCGGACAATTGTTTGATGCCAGAGCGATCATTGACTCTGGATCTCAATCCACTTTCATATCTGAAAAACTTAAAAATAAATTGTGTTTGCCAACTAGACGAATTTTAGTACATATTACGGGAGTTAGTGAGATGTTGGCAGAAACTTCTACAAAAGCTTGTCTTTTCAATTTACATTCTCGTCTAGACCCTAGTTTCCATTTAGAAGTTTGGGCTCCTGTTTTTCGGACCCTTCCGTTAAATTTACCAGCACAAAACCTAGATTTAGCACAACTTAGGGATGTTGTCAACCTTGATTTGGCAGATCCAAAATTCTACATCAGTCAACCGGTTGATCTTCTAATTGGAATGGATATAGGACCCTTAATTTTTAATATTAATACACCTATGAAATCAATCGGCGCTTTATTGGCCCAACATACCGATTTTGGGTGAATTGATCAAACAATTTTAGAATATTTGGAACTTGGACACATGAGAAAATTTCGCCTCAAGAAATCGCGAAGACTCCGAATTATTATTTGCCGCATCATGCGGTAATTAAGCCTGATCGGTTGACAAAAAACTTCGAGTGGTTTTCAATGCTTCAAGCCCTTCGTCAAACAAGCGAAGCCTTAATGATAATTTGTTTACTGGACCCATTCTCCAGCAAGATCTTGTCTTACAAATTTTGAAATGGAGATTCTTTAAGTATGTTTATAGTGCGGATGTCACAAAGATGTACAGACAAATTCTGCTCGACAAAATCAGACACAATATCAGCGTATACTTTTTAGAAAATCTCCCACAGACCCCTTAGAAGACTTTGAACTCTTAACAGTCACTTTTGGAGTTAACTGCGCTCCATTCCTTGCAGAAGATGTGGCAGACACATATCCTCTTGCGTCGAAAATTATACGGGAAAACGTATACGTTGATGATGTTTTAGCTGGCGCGCATACTGTTGAAGACGCTATTAAATCTCGTAAAGAGTTAATTCTAGCTTTGGACTCTGTGGGTTTTCAGCTAATGAAGTGGTCGTCTGAAGTGGTCGTCTAATCACAACGTTATTCAAGATTTGCCTTCAGAACATGTGCTTCCACTTAATTGTTTGGATTTATCTGAGGATTCATCAACCAAGACACTAGGAGTAAGATGGAACATATCGGGGGATTATTTCACATTTAATCAGCCAACCATAGATGTTAGGCAAAACTACACCAAAAGAGAAATATGGCTGGACAAAATCGACTGGGATGACCCTTTAAAAACAATTACTCTCATGAATTGGCAAAATTTCGTAAAGAATAGTGGCGCTATTGATTCTGTCAAAATTCCTAGATGGATTAAATTTATCCCAAGTTCAAAAATAGAGATTCACGGTTTTTGCGATGCATCCGAGAGTGCATATGGGGCAGCTTTATATATTGGGGTCGAACTCCAAGATCACCAAGTTGAAACTCATCTGATTGCTGCTAAGACCCGCGTTGCTCCAATTAAAAAGATTTCTTTGCCCCGACTCGAGTTGTGCGGAGCAGTTTTACTTTCTAAATTAGCATCAACAACAATTACAAATCTTCAAATTTCAAATTACTCAACTCAGTTTTGGACCGATTCTACAATCGTGTTAGCGTGGTTAAAAAAGCCTCCCTGTGCGTGGAGTACATTTGTGGGAAATCGTGTTTCTGAAATTCTGGAAAATGTTGGCAACGATAAATGGCAACATGTTGACTCCGAAGATAACCCAGCTGATGTGGCTAGTAGAGGTTGTACGCCTTCTGAATTAAAATCACATCATTTATGGTGGCATGTGCCACAATGGTTGAAGTTACCTAGAGACAGATGACCGAAATTTGAAATTTTGGGAGACAAAAATTTAGAATCAAAGACTGTGAAGGTTTTAACAGCTTCCACTTTTGAAGAGCCTTTGGAGCGACTCTCTTCACTACCACGCGCTTACAGGGTAATGAGTTATGTTTTACGGTTTTGGAGAAACACCGGGCAAAATAGATCACATCTTACAATTTCGACCCAGGAGATAACTCCAGAGGAAATTCAAGAAACAAAACGACGTTTGCTCATTATGACTCAAAGTCAATATTTAACACATAAGTACACGAATTTAGTAAAGAAGATAAAAATTTCGTCTACCAGTAGTTTGCTAACAATGAATCCCTTTATTGACTCACACGGGGTTATGCGGTCCAACGGACGACTTGTACAGTCACCCGTTCTAAGTTATAATGAAAGACATCCTATTCTTTTGCCATATGATGAGGAGAGTAGGCAACACTGATATCGACCAGACGTATTTTTTTGTGCGCGAATTTCTTATCTAAGTTTATTTTATTTTTTTACATAAATAACATCTTATCAGGCATCCTATTTGCATATAACTGCATCTAAGATGTCTGGTACTTTGCCCCATGACATGGAATTTGATGTCTGAGAGGTTGTGGCTACAACCTCTCATCATCATCCACCAGCTGTGACCAATGGCAAAGCTGAATCAAAAACAACAATTAATACCAATGATCGCAAACGGCAACGACTTGAAAGCGCCTTATCACCAATAGATATAACAATCCCCGACCTATCCGAGAGATTGGCGAATCACAACCCCCATAACCAGAATAGATTCGGCATATTAGGTGTTATGGCAGATATTGACATTGGACGCAGCGAGCCAGAAAAAATGAGAACAAAGACAACTCTAAATTAAAATGGTGTCCTCCAATTTTTCTTTATAATGTCAACATTGCAACACTTGTTGATAAATTTAAAGCAACAATCCCCACTTTTTCATTTAAAGTAAAAAATATAAACAAAAATAAAAGCAAAATATATATCTCAGATCCAGCAGTACACACTTATATGATGTCAATTATACGTGAGAAGAAAATACACTCTCACTCATTCACTCCAAAAGAATTTAAACAGACATCAGTAGTTCTAAGGGGACTATTTGCCAATACCGCAATAGATGACATTAAAACCGAACTTACTAAGGAGGTACCAAACACAATTTCAGATGTCACCAAATTTAAGACAACTAGCTCCATCAAGAAGGGATCTATTTTCCGCCATCTATATTAACAACTCTCGACTCAGCAATGTCGAAAAACTTTTCCGCTTGACCCAAAAAACATCTGGTGAAGCAAGGAAAATAATTAGTAATGTTCCACTCACAAACGACGGGTTTACATTGGCATGGAAAAATTTGAAAGATCGTTACGAGAACAAAAGAATGCAGGTTAATGAACAATTGAAAATGATTTTTAATTTACCAAATGTTTCTGTCGATTCAAGTCAATCGGTTCAAAAGCTGCAACGGACTGTAAATACTTGTATTCAAACCTTAGAAACATTGGGTATAGAAGTCAAGCAATGGGACCCAATCTTAATTTATCTTTGTTCTGCAAAATTGCCAAGACCCTTTCTTGAAGAATTCGAAAGTTCTTTAGAGAATTGCAAGACTCTTCCAACTTGGCATCGATTCGATCTTTTTTTGACTCATAAATTTAAAACTCTCGAGTCAGTGGGAAATATAAAGCCAATTCTCAGTAGGCAAAATCAGGTCCGAAAGCCATCGTTATAAACCAGATAAAGGGAAATTTATCAATAGTTTTCACACGAACGTCTCACGAAAAACCCAACACACCGGGGGTAAAAATAAGTTCGATTCAAAATTGTCGTCCGGAAATCAAAATCCAAACAGACAAACTTGTCCACTTTGTAAAGAAAGGCATTTTATTCGGGATTGTCCGAAATTTATTGAAAAAACTGTGGACGACAGAATTCATGTGGTTAAAATTTCTCATTGTCATTCGTCCAATCATGGAATTAAAGACTGCAAAAGCAATTACACTTGTCGAGAATGTAACATGCGGCATCACACAATGTTACACAACGGAACCGAAACCCAATCTAGTAGTCATGACCCTATAAGAGACGTAGTACGACCTAGTACTAGTGCTTCGGCTCTAACAACACAAATACAGTCCACTCCAAACATGGAAAACAACATTACAACTTTGACACTTCAAGATGATCAAACTTGTGCGTATCATCCCAGAGGTACATTACTTTTCACGGCTTTGGTCCAAATCTAATCTCGCGGACAATTGTTTGATGCCAGAGCGATCATTGACTCTGGATCTCAATCCACTTTCATATCTGAAAAACTTAAAAATAAATTGTGTTTGCCAACTAGACGAATTTTAGTACATATTACGGGAGTTAGTGAGATGTTGGCAGAAACTTCTACAAAAGCTTGTCTTTTCAATTTACATTCTCGTCTAGACCCTAGTTTCCATTTAGAAGTTTGGGCTCCTGTTTTTCGGACCCTTCCGTTAAATTTACCAGCACAAAACCTAGATTTAGCACAACTTAGGGATGTTGTCAACCTTGATTTGGCAGATCCAAAATTCTACATCAGTCAACCGGTTGATCTTCTAATTGGAATGGATATAGGACCCTTAATTTTTAATATTAATACACCTATGAAATCAATCGGCGCTTTATTGGCCCAACATACCGATTTTGGGTGAATTGTTGGTGGTCCAATATTTCATGAAAAAGTTAAACCCGAATCTCCTTACATAACAATGTTTCCATTGAAAATACTCTCACTCGTTTTTGGGAGGTGGAGGAAATCCCAAAAAAGATTTTGAGATCAGAAGATGATGTATTTTGCGAATTAAACTTCAAAAACAAAGCGTAATGAACAGGGCAGATATATTGTGACCCTCCAATTTAAAAATTGTGAAGAAATAGGAGATTCTCGAAATATGGCAATGGCACAATTTTTCCGAATGGAGAGGAAGTTAATGAAGACTCCTGATATAAAGGCACAATATGATCAAACAATTTTAGAATATTTGGAACTTGGACACATGAGAAAAATTTCGCCTCAAGAAATCGCGAAGACTCCGAATTATTATTTGCCGCATCATGCGGTAATTAAGCCTGATCGGTTGACAAAAAACTTCGAGTGGTTTTCAATGCTTCAAGCCCTTCGTCAAACAAGCGAAGCCTTAATGATAATTTGTTTACTGGACCCATTCTCCATCAAGATCTTGTCTTACAAATTTTGAAATGGAGATTCTTTAAGTATGTTTATAGTGCGGATGTCACAAAGATGTACAGACAAATTCTGCTCGACAAAATCAGACACAATATCAGCGTATACTTTTTAGAAAATCTCCCACAGACCCCTTAGAAGACTTTGAACTCTTAACAGTCACTTTTGGAGTTAACTGCGCTCCATTCCTTGCAGAAGATGTGGCAGACACATATCCTCTTGCGTCGAAAATTATACGGGAAAACGTATACGTTGATCATGTTTTAGCTGGCGCGCATACTGTTGAAGACGCTATTAAATCTCGTAAAGAGTTAATTCTAGCTTTGGACTCTGTGGGTTTTCAGCTAATGAAGTGGTCGTCTGAAGTGGTCGTCTAATCACAACGTTATTCAAGATTTGCCTTCAGAACATGTGCTTCCACTTAATTGTTTGGATTTATCTGAGGATTCATCAACCAAGACACTAGGAGTAAGATGGAACATATCGGGGGATTATTTCACATTTAATCAGCCAACCATAGATGTTAGGCAAAACTACACCAAAAGAGAAATATGGCTGGACAAAATCGACTGGGATGACCCTTTAAAAACAATTACTCTCATGAATTGGCAAAATTTCGTAAAGAATAGTGGCGCTATTGATTCTGTCAAAATTCCTAGATGGATTAAATTTATCCCAAGTTCAAAAATAGAGATTCACGGTTTTTGCGATGCATCCGAGAGTGCATATGGGGCAGCTTTATATATTGGGGTCGAACTCCAAGATCACCAAGTTGAAACTCATCTGATTGCTGCTAAGACCCGCGTTGCTCCAATTAAAAAGATTTCTTTGCCCCGACTCGAGTTGTGCGGAGCAGTTTTACTTTCTAAATTAGCATCAACAACAATTACAAATTTCAAATTACTCAACTCAGTTTTGGACCGATTCTACAATCGTGTTAGCGTGGTTAAAAAAGCCTCCCTGTGCGTGGAGTACATTTGTGGGAAATCGTGTTTCTGAAATTCTGGAAAATGTTGGCAACGATAAATGGCAACATGTTGACTCCGAAGATAACCCAGCTGATGTGGCTAGTAGAGGTTGTACGCCTTCTGAATTAAAATCACATCATTTATGGTGGCATGTGCCACAATGGTTGAAGTTACCTAGAGACAGATGACCGAAATTTGAAATTTTGGGAGACAAAAATTTAGAATCAAAGACTGTGAAGGTTTTAACAGCTTCCACTTTTGAAGAGCCTTTGGAGCGACTCTCTTCACTACCACGCGCTTACAGGGTAATGAGTTATGTTTTACGGTTTTGGAGAAACACCGGGCAAAATAGATCACATCTTACAATTTCGACCCAGGAGATAGCTCCAGAGGAAATTCAAGAAACAAAACGACGTTTGCTCATTATGACTCAAAGTCAATATTTAACACATAAGTACACGAATTTAGTAAAGAAGATAAAAATTTCGTCTACCAGTAGTTTGCTAACAATGAATCCCTTTATTGACTCACACGGGGTTATGCGGTCCAACGGACGACTTGTACAGTCACCCGTTCTAAGTTATAATGAAAGACATCCTATTCTTTTGCCATATGATGAGGAGAGTAGGCAACACTGATATCGACCAGACGTATTTTTTTGTGCGCGAATTTCTTATCTAAGTTTATTTTATTTTTTTACATAAATAACATCTTATCAGGCATCCTATTTGCATATAACTGCATCTAAGATGTCTGGTACTTTGCCCCATGACATGGAATTTGATGTCTCAGAGGTTGTGGCTACAACCTCTCATCATCATCCACCAGCTGTGACCAATGGCAAAGCTGAATCAAAAACAACAATTAATACCAATGATCGCAAACGGCAACGACTTGAAAGCGCCTTATCACCAATAGATATAACAATCCCCGACCTATCCGAGAGATTGGCGAATCACAACCCCCATAACCAGAATAGATTCGGCATATTAGGTGTTATGGCAGATATTGACATTTGACGCAGCGAGCCAGAAAAAATGAGAACAAAGACAACTCCAATTTTTCTTTATAATGTCAACATTGCAACACTTGTTGATAAATTTAAAGCAACAATCCCCACTTTTTCATTTAAAGTAAAAAATATAAACAAAAATAAAAGCAAAATATATTTCTCAGATCCAGCAGTACACACTTATATGATGTCAATTATACGTGAGAAGAAAATACACTCTCACTCATTCACTCCAAAAGAATTTAAACAGACATCAGTAGTTCTAAGGGGACTATTTGCCAATACCGCAATAGATGACATTAAAACCGAACTTACTAAGGAGGTACCAAACACAATTTCAGATGTCACCAAATTTAAGACAACTAGCTCCATCAAGAAAAATCTCGACACTGGTCTATTTCTAGTAACTCTACTACCAGGAAAGGATATTTCTCATCTTTCCAAAAATAGTCTAAACTTCAATCCAGTATTTCTCAACATTTCTTGTCCAAATTGATTTTATGTCATCTGGTACCCGTAAGCGATATCTGTTTGGTTCCGTATACATCCCGTGTAATCATCCTACACAAACACTAAAAACGGATCTTGAAAATTTGCTCCTTTTCTGCAAATCCTTTGACGCCTTTATCCTAGGGGACGACTTGAACTCAAAAAATCCAACATGGGGCGACTCCAATGAAAATTCAAACGGAAGAACTCTTTCCTCTTGGCTTGATAACAACGTGCTTGACATCATACGAATTTGTGACTCTACGCCCTCTTACCCTAATGGCAGCTCATTCCTTGACCATTTTCTCGTCAGCACTCAGCTCACTGATGCCGTTAACCAAAATTATCAAATACAATCACTTCCAACTTTTTCCGATCATTTCCCGATTAAACTGGATCTACAACTTCATCAGGTCGGACCACTTATGAGAATTCCTAGATCTTTTACTTCATATGCCACAGCAATTGGAATAATTTCAGTCACTATATGGATGATGCAATTGGCCGATTAATTCCTACATCAAACAATAACCTTCAAAATCATGAAATTGATTCATTAATATCAGATTTTAACTGTTCTTTCAGTACAATCCATAACAACCATTCACAGCAGATCGAAATAAAAGATGGAAAATTTCCCCTCTCAGAAAGATCAAAAAAGCTCTTCAGGTTGAAGTACTCCTGGCAGAAAGACCTTAAAAAATGTTTCATCGCGCTGGAAACAGGACATCCAGTGAGTATAAAATACTGTCCAAACAAATCCAACTTCTAAAAATAATAATAATCAGTAGCCATTGAACAAGCCAATAAATTCAATAATACGTTGAGAAAAATTAATCCTGGTCCTTCCGCTTTTAAAAAAATTTACCAAGTAACTGGAAAAAATAAATTTCCCTTTTGCAACAAAATCAATCACAATGGAATTGATATTACAAACGCCGCCGATATAGTTGAGCACTTCAGAAAATTTTATTCCGAAGTTTTTCAAGAACCCATTCCTCAACATCCAGTTCCTGATCTTGCTTCTACACACAAAAATTTTTTTTTCTGAATCAATCACGAAATTAATTGATCCAATTAATTTTTTAATTGAAATGTCTTCAATCACAGAAATGATAGTATCAATTAAAAAATTAATTGACAGTCAATTAAAAAATTAATTGATCCAATTAAAAAATTAATTGATACTATTAATTTGTGTGATTGATTTTTATTTCAATTAAAAAATTTGTTGACTCAATTCAATTTTTAATTGAATATTTTTTAAAACTCAATTAAGATTTTAATTGGAAAAATTTTCGTGAAATTTTTTTCTGTGTAGAGTGAATTCATGCATTGAATCAATCCCACGCCATATATACTCTTTTGACGACCACTTCACAGCAAGTTCCAATCCGGATACGCTCAATATTACAAGCCCCGAAAAGGTTAAAAACATCATACAATATATAAACAACAAAAAATCATCAGGCATGGATGGGATTTCAAATTTCAGTCTCAAAAAATTTCCCGAATCAGCCATAAACATGTTGGTGTTTATTTTTAACAATTGTATAAATAATTGCTACTTTCCTGTTGGCTGGAAAAAAGCCAAAATATTGCCGATAAAGAAAAAACCAGACAGCAGCACCTTGTCAGAATTTCGCCCAATATCATTATTATCCAACATTGGAAAAATCTTTGAAAATATTATAAAAGAAAAACTTGAGAATAGTTTTCTTGTAGAGCCCATTTCAGATTTTCAATTTGGTTTTAAGAAGTCACATGGCACACATCACGCGCTTCTCAAGCTCCACAATGATATTGTGGGGAACTTACGAAACATAATTTGCACCGTAGCAATATCTTTAGACATTGAAAAGGCTTTCGACTCAGCATGTCATAAAGGAATTCTGTACAAACTTACAGAACTAGGAACACTACCTCATCTTGTTAAATTAGTCGAAAGCTTCCTCTCAAATCGCCAATTCTCGGTATACATTGAAAATTAGTCTTCCACAAAACGCTGCCTTGGGGGCAGCGTTTTAGCCCCTTATCTTTTTAACATTTTCCTTAACGACTTCCCACATACAACATCAGACTCACAGGCCATTCTGTATGCTGATGATTGTTTGATCTTCGCACACAGCTTGTCTCCTATTGATGCATTACAAAAAGCTGATTCTCACCTGCGTCTCATAAATCAATATTACCAAACATGGGGCATCAAAATAAATGCAGCGAAATCCAAAGCCATTTGCATAAGGAATGCCTCGGGGAAATGTTACAGATCAGTTGTACCGCAAAGCAAAACTCTACAACTCTCACTGGACGGAACTGCAATCCCAATTATGGAGTCTATTAAATACCTTGGGGTCAACTTCAATAATTTACTTAAATTCAATGAACATGCCAGGAACATCCTGCAAAAGGCAAAACGCGTCTTAGGGTCTTTTTCATACATAATGAATAATAGACACTTACCGCAGAAAACCAAGCTACTTTTGTATAAAGTAGCGATCCGGTCGCTGCTTACATACGGATTCCCAATTTGGTTCACCATCTCGCCGATAGTGTTCAAGCAATTGGAAATCTTTGAACGTAAAATTCTGCGGAGATGCATTAATAAACATACGGAACAAAAAATTTTCAATCAACTCCATCTACGACATGTCTGAAGTTAAACCTTTCAGCGAATATGCGTTCAACCTCCATATGTCGTTCGCGCAGAAACTCGCCAATCATGAAAATGACCTTTTAAAAGAGATTTATAACTTGGAGGAGAACTCACACTGGTCTGGTTCGTCCTACTTATCATCAGTGGCCATAATTAATGAAAACATCAACAGCGATCCAGGCCATCCCATTACACAACCATTTTACAAGAAGATTCCTAGAACACATAGAGGATAAATTCTTGATGCAAATACACACCTTCTACACTTACCTGACTACATATAACATGTACCTGATAACCTCAGCAAGCCATCTACACAATTTATCATATACTATAAACCAGTATAGCTCACTTGAGATTCGATTTATTTATATCTATATATTAATACCACTATGATATCCTTTGCAATAATCTACACTGTTTTAACAGCCCACTTGTTATTTCGTTTTAAATGTTTTTTATATTTAATTATTTATTTATTTATTTTTTATTATTGGTAATCACCCCTTGCATTACCAGCTATCGGTATAGGCCACGAGCAAGTCTATTTCCTCTTTTGTTTTGCTACGTATTTTCTTTATACGTTTACAAGTAGTCATTGCAAGCATGTAGCTAATGAACATGACCATCGTGTATTAGAATAAGACAACAACAGTTCTAAGTATAACAAATGTACATTCGCTCATTGTCCATTGTACCACAAAAAGAAGAAGACTCAATAAAGAAGAAATTGAATTGAAAAATTGCCATATGATGCTCGGCTCACACAACTTTTGATAGAATTTACTCATAAAGTTACATAAAAGTATGACTCGTGTTTTGAGATCGGAATTCTGGATATTCCGATTAAAACCTTTAGTGAAGAAAGTAATACACAACTGTAAGACTTGCGACACACACAATCTCAGATAATGGACTCATCACTTCCCCCTGAACGTACCTTTCTTTCCCGACCATTTACTAATACAGGTGTGGATTTTGCAGGGCCTTTCAATATTAAGAACTATAAAACACTTCAAACCCAAACTTTGCAACAGTATTCTCACAATAATTTTGTTTGGAAATATATACCCCCTGGTGCCCCCACATGGGCGGTTTGTGGGAAGCGGGTGTGAAATCTCTGAAAACCCACTTACGAAAATTTATTCCCAGTATGAGCTTCACTTTTGAAGAATTATCCACGATTTTAGATCGTATAGAAGCTTGCTTGAACTCTAGGCCTTTACATAAAGCGAGCGACGACCCTAATGATTTTTCACCTGGTCACTTTTTAATCGGTACATCCATGTTGGCTCCTGCAGAGCCCGATATTTCTGGTCAGGATGTAACTCTAGCAAACAGATGGCAACGTCTCAAAATCAGAAGTCAGAATATCTCAATGATTTGCACCGTCGAACCAAATGGAAATATCAACAAGACAATCTTAAAGAAAATTATCTCGTTGTCATCAAAGATGACAGGTTTCCTCCAACCGAATAGGCAATGGGTCGTATCGAAAAGGCTTATACAGGCACAGACCAAAATACTCGAGTAGTTGACATACGAACATCTAGAGGTACAATAAGTAGACCCATCACCATAATTGTCAAACTATTTTCCGCCTGACTATGCTTGTGCTCTATAGTCAGTTTAGCATGGTACTCGCAGCATTTTTTATTTTCAGACATGGCAGCGTATTTACCAGCAGTGGAAAACCAGGGCGTCGAGGTCGGCAAGACAGATCCAGGGAGCGTCCGTCGGCAGTACGACGACAACGATCCACTAATCGCGGTGACAATCACGTTGACTGGCGTGGCCGACCAACCAGCTGGCAGTACTCGTGCGGCCTCTGCCAGGAGGATCATGCCATTAGCTCATGTCCTCGTTTTAGAGAAAAATCGGCAAGGCAGCGATATGAAACGGTCGAACGACGAGGGTATTGCCGAAATTGCCTAGTCAGGAGTCATTTAGCCCCAGATTGTCAGTCGCTCAGTGGGTGTCACCAGTGTAATCTGCGTCACCATACCCTCTTGCATGGGGCCCCACAACTTGAAGACCCGTTGCGACCTGCCCATCTATTTGGCCCTCCAGCTTCCGTAGTGGTACAACCAGCTGCAGATGCGTTACCACCGGTGGACAATACTCCCTTCAGATGGGACTTAGTTTTCGTGCCTACTGCCATGGTACGAATCTCAGAAAATGATGTCGATCGCTATACCACAGTAAGAGCGTTAATAAGCCAGTCAACGACTATGTCGAGGATAGCGTACTCAACATTTCGTCGTATTGGACTTCGATCATTTAATCATCGTGGCCAGAGGTTTACAACCTTCAGACTAATGCCTCGAAGTACCAGTGGCACTTGGGCTTTGCGAGTAAATGCTCTTATTACCAATGAACTTCCGACCCGACCCTATTCTGACCCAATAATTGATGACCCTACTAGAGACTTGGCAACCGACACTCTCGCCGACATGGACCCACGCTCAAATTCCCCGATTGATCTTGAACTTGGTGTCGACGTGTATCCTGCTTTGAGAAGAGATGGCCATGTGTTTACCGGCCTTGGAACAAAATATTATGAATAGAACAAAATTACATGAACTAAAAACATACCTTTGAAAACCATAAAAAAATCATAAAATCTTAGCCTAATATTGCATATATTTTAAACCTAAAATTGTAAATATTGCACATATATTTTAAAACTAAAATTGTAAATTGCACTTGTTATTGCACAATCGTTTTAAATATAAAGCTGTAAATATTGCACATTTGATTAAAATCAACAATTGGAAAATGTTAATCCATACTTACCGCGAACGGTGTGAATTACCACAAACTTTAATATATGTAAAATAATACCTCCCATAACATAGACTCTTGCTACTTACCTTAAAACCTTGTTATATATTATACAATATTTAATTTTTGTGGTATTTGAACATTGCCATTATTTTATACATACTCTATACTTACCTTTGAATTCAAATAAAATCCAAGCGTGAATTTGAACCAGAACTAAATTGTTATCTTTTGGCATTAAAAACGAAAAAACTAAGTTTTGAACATGATTTAAAGGACAGGTGAGTAGCATTTGGGGTGTCCCTAATGGATGGGCCACAAGGACACCATGGTTGGGGAGGGTTAAGCCACGGCATGCTTTGGGAATCCCGTATGCCAGCAACCCAATATGGGTGGAGATTGTGTAAAAATTATCTTACGATTTTTGATACGTACCTGTTGTGTTTTGTGATGTCCATAAAAGGCTGGTTGTTTGTTTGTTTTTATTTATTTTTTTTTGTCAGCTGCCAGAGGACTGAGTTGCCAATGAACCGCGCCCCACAGACTGAGCCAAAAGCCGGCAACAACGTTCGGCAACCAGCGCACGGCAACTCGGTTCCTCATTCCAGATGGCAGTAGCACTAGGGCTGTGACAAAAAATGGCGCCCGCAACATGGGGCCTGAGAAATCAGGTTTACCACAGCATTGATTTTGGCCACAATAGTTTCTACCTTGTCTCATGTGTTTGTCTGTGCACGAATTATCATTCAACCGTCGAACGGAACGGTCGTGTTTTTAATAGCGGATAAAATCATCGTAATAAGTACCAACTATGAATTTCAAGTGCGGTGGGATATTAAGCCACCATGCAGAGAAATTCAAAGACATCCACTGGGTTGCTAACTTCAGGGCCCAGTGGACGGGTATCGATTGGAGTTATAAATTTGGGCAATGACCAAGAGTTAGGCCCAATTAGTCGACCTGTAGACGGGTCGACAGGTGGCGACACTTTGACAAGTCGAACCTTTTCCAAGGTAACGGCATCAAAAGGAGGTAATCCCTCACGAAAGAGATTCAAGGAACGCAGAAATGCTTTGTTTATCCTAAAGAAATTAGGATCAGTCGACCCAAGCACGTTGTCTTGAGGCTGGAAAAAGGGAACGATCACCGGATGAGCTGCCATCCTCCAAAAGGGATCAACGATCGTTTGCCTCAGTTGCTAAAGACAGCCTTGTGACGGCTATCATTAATAAAGGAGCATTGGACGGTATGTGGTTCCAAAGCGAAAATGGGGGGAAATTGAGAATGCTTTGTCTGGCGTCTACTCACAGGTGCTGGAATAGTTTCCCGGCCCAGAGCCTCGACACCAAGAGGCTGGTTGGTATCAAGGACGATTTAAACTAGTCGCATTTGAGGACCAGAGGTCTATATAATGTTTTAAAGCTGCTCTGATACTAATTGGTGAAGTTTGGGAAGGAGCTGCTCTAGAGTTAGTCGAGAAGAAAGACATACCGGCTAGACCTAGAGCACATGCGTGGATACCTGCAAACCCTCCTGACCCTGAATCTATTTTAAATAGACTGAAACAATGCAATCCAGATCTTCCAAGAGCTGATTGGAAGGTTGGCCGTTTGGATGAAGTGGATGGACCAAGACGGCATGCAGTGTTTATATTGAACACTCAGTCTTTGCCACATCTAGTAAAGTCTCAGGGCCGTGTATGTTATGGCTTTCATTATATACAAATGAAGGTATATAAAAACGATCAGCTAAAGAATTCGGAAATCGACAAGCCTCTGTCTGAATCAGAATTAAGCGGATCCTCTTGCGAAGTCGAGGGAGATACCAAAGATGCAGACTTGGATAGACACCGTATGCAAGAGGAGGTTTCTACAGCCTCAAAACTCACCAAACTTGAACCTATCGTTATTGCGAGAGTCACCGAGATCTCTGAAGAGGATATTCTTGATGACTCGATTGAAACTGCTGATGTGACGGTTGTTGAAAATCTCGATGGTCCTACGGATCACCCAGATAAATCTTCACCATTGTAAGGCTGCATGTGCTGCCTTAAAAGTTCTTCTGATGAAAGGGGACATAGATATAGTTCTTATTCAAGAACCATATGTTTATAGAAACAAAATATGTGAATTAAGTACTCCGGGGTTCAAACTATTGCAGTACACTGGTAATGATGTAAATCGAGCATGTATAATTGCTAAAAACGAGCTCAACTTGTTTCTGCTTCCTTCAATGTGCAATACAGATACTGTCGTTGCCAGTTTAGAAATAGCCAAATGCAAATATTGGGTATCTTCGGTCTACATGGGACATGATAGGGAGATGCCTCCATGTGCCGTTAACACCTTACTTGAGGAGTCATTGAAAACAAAGACAAAACTCATTATGGGATGCGATGCAAATGCACATCAAAGTATATGGGGAAGTGGTGACATTAATACAAGAGGAGAGTCACTCCTAGAGTTTATTTTGCGTACTAATTTGGTAGTTTGCAATAAGGGAGATGCCCCAACCTTTGTTACTAAAAACAGGCAAGAGGTTTTGGACGTCACCTTGGCCTCGCAAGAACTGAATGAAATTATATCTCATTGGCAGGTTTTAAGTGAACATAGCTTCTCAGATCATCGCTACATCAGTTTCAAATTTGATGTTCATACCACCAAGACCATATTTCCGCCAAATGTTAGGAAAGCTGATTGGAATAGGTATAGGGAATCGTTCCATTTGATGATACCGGAAATGCCAGAGACAAATATGAGCACTGTGCAAGATATCGAACACGCAGTGGAGCGGATTACTAAGGCCTTCCACATGTCACTGAAAGCTGCTTGCCCTAGAGGAAAGCCAAGGGGGAAAATCGACCACCACGGTGGTCTACGGAGTTAGGTAATATGAGGAAATCGTGCAGGAAGCTCTTTAACAAAGCAAAGCCCACCAGAGGTCCCGTGGATTGGGACGCATACAAGAAGAATCTGAGAGGATACAAGCGAGAACTGAGAAAGGCTCAGCATAACTCTTGGAATGATTACTGCAGCAGCATTGAGAATACGTCCGAGGCTTCCAGACTACGGAAGGTGCTAGCATCCACGAACTCCACTGCAGGTTTCATTAAAACATCGGATGTCAATTGGACAACGTCCAGTGAGGAGACGCTGGAGGTACTATTGGACACACATTTTCCCGGAAATCAGACGATTGAACCATGTACTGGCGGTGCCACAGTGGCTCAGCGGTCGTTTCCTATCGAGGAAATTGTATCGGAATCTAGAATAAAATGGGCGTTAAATAGCTTCGGATCATTCAAATTCCCCGGACCTGATGGAATTACTTCGGCGGAGTTACAAGCGGTGGCTGACAGAATTATCCCCTGGTTGTCGGCGATATATATAGGATGTATCAACTTAGCATATATTCCAGGAAAGTGGAGGGAAACAAAAGTCGTTTTCATACCTAAAGCGGGAAAAGCCTCTCACTCGAGTGCGAAGGATTTCCGACCAATCAGCTTATCCTCATTCCTACTTAAGACTCTGGAGAGGATGATAGATATTTATCTTAGAACTAGCGTCGATTCAAGTTTGCTCTCGAAACGACAACATGCATACTCGAAGGGCAGGTCTACTGAGACCGCATTACATGAACTAGTCAGCTTTATTGAAAGCTCAGTATCTGTCAAAGGATGGTATATATTCAACCGTCGAACTGAACGGACGTGTTTTCTAATAGCGGAGTATTTCATCGTAATAAGTACTTATTACGAATTTCACGTGTGGTGGAAATAATAAACCACCATGCAGCGAAATTCAAAGTCATCCACTGGGTCGCTAACTTCAGGGCCCAGTGGACGAGTAACGACTGAAGTTATAAATGTGGGCAGCGACCAAGAGTCAGGCCCAATTAGTCGACCTGTAGACGGGTCGACTGGCGGTGACACTTTGGCAAGTCGAACCTTTTCTAAGGTGACGACATCAAAAGGAGGCAATCCCTCTCGAAAGAGATTCAAGGAACGAAGAAATGCTTTGTTTATCCTAAAGAAATTAGGATCAGTCGACCCAAGCACGTTGTCGGCTAAGAAAAGCGATCCCTTAAAATGGGCTCAAGGAAGCCTTGAAGCTGGAAAAAGGGAACGATCACCGGATAAGCTGCCATCCTCTAAACGGGATCAAAGATCGTTTGCCTCGGTTGCAAAAGAGAGCATTGTGATGGCTATTATTAATAAAGGAGCGTTGGACGGTATGATTCCAAGGCAAAAATGGGGGGAAATTGAGAACGCGATGTCTGGTGTCTACTCAGAGGTGCGAAAAAAGTTTCCCGGTCCTAGTCCTCGACAACAAGATGGTGGATGGTATCAAGGACGATATAAGTTAATAGCTTTTGCGGACCAGAGGTCTATGGATTGCTTTAAAGCTGCATTGATGCTAATTGGTGAAGTTTGGGGAGGAGCCGCTTTGTAGTTAGTCGATAAAAAAGACATACCGGCTAAACCTAGCGCACATGCATGGATACCGGCAAACCCTCCTGATTCTGAGTCAATATTAGAGAGACTAAAAGAATGTAACCCAGATCTTCCAACCGCCGATTGGAAGGTTGGTCGTTTGGATGAAGTGGATGGACCAAGACTACATGCGTTGTTTATATTAAACATAGAGTCGCTGCCACATCTAGCCCAGACCCAAGGACGTGTAAGTTATGGCTTTCATGATATCCATATGAAGGTATACAAAATCGATCAGCCAAAGGATTCCGAAACGGACCAGCCTCCGGTAGAGTCAGCAGAGAAAAAATCTCCAAGCGAAGCCGATGGAGACATAAAACCTGCAGACTATGGCGAAAATCATATGCGGGAAGTTCCTACAGGCTCAAACCTCACCAAAGCTGAACCGCGGATTGTTGCGAGAGTCACCGAGATCTGTGAAGAAGAAGCCCTTGATGACTCAATTGAAGCGGCTGATGTGACGGTGGTTGAAAATTTGGATGGTTCTACGGTTCCTCCAGATAAATCTTCACCATTGTAAGGCCGCTTGTGCTGCCTTAAAAGTTCTACGGATGAAAGGGGACATAGACATAGTTCTTATTCAAGAACAATACATATAAATATAAGAACAAGATCTGTGAATTAAGCACTCCGGGTTTCAAACTTTTGCATGATACCGGTAACGATATAAATCGAGCATGTATAATTGCTAAAAACGAACTAAACTTGTTTCTGCTTCCTTCATTGAGCAATGCAGACACTGTCGTAGCCAGTCTAGAGATATCCAAATGCAAATATTGGGTATCTTCGGTCTACATGGGACATGATAGGGAGATGCCACCCTGTGCCGTTAAGACCTTAGTTGAGGAGTCACAAAAAACAAAGACAAAACTCATTATGGGATGCGATGCAAATGCACACCATAATATTTGGGGAAGTAGTGATACTAATGCAAGGGGAGAGTCGCTAATGGAGTTTATTTTGCGTACTAACCTGGTAGTTTGCAATAAGGGAGATGCACCAACCTTCGTCACCAGGAACTGACAAGAGGCTGTGGACGTCACGTTGACCTCTCCGGAACTGAATGATAAGATATCTGAGTGGCAAGTTTTGAGGGAACATAGCTTCTCAGATCATCGCTACATCAGTTTCAGATTGGCTGTTCGTACTTCAAAGACCATATTTCCGCAAAATGTTAGGAAAGCTGATTGGAATAGGTATAGGGAATCGTTCAATTTGATGATACCGGAAATGCCAGAGACAAATATGAGCACTGTGCAAGATATCGAACACGCAGTGGAGCGGATTACTAAGGCCTTCCACATGTCACTGAAAGCTGCTTGCCCTAGAGGAAAGCCAAGGGGAAAAACTCGGCCGCCATGGTGGACTACGGAGTTAAGTAATATGAGGAAATCCTGCAGGAAGCTCTTTAACTAAGCAAAGTCCAAAACAGCTCCGGAGGATTGGGACACTTACAAGATGAATCTGAGAGCATATAAACGAGAACTGAGAAGGTCGCAACAAAACTCTTGGGGTGATTACTGTAGCGCTATCGATAATACGTCAGAGGCTTCCAGGCTACGGAAGGTACTAGCATCCACTAACACCGCTCCAGGTTTCATTAAAACATCGGAGGGAAATTGGACAACGTCCAGTGTGGAGACGTTGGAGGTACTTTTGGACACACACTTCCCTGGAAATCAGACGTTTGAACCATGTTCTGGTGGTGTAACAGAGGCTCAGCGGTCATTTCCTATCGAGGAAATTGTGTCGGAATCTAGAATAAAATGGGCTTTAAATAGCTTTGGACCATTCAAATCCCCTGGACCTGATGGAATTACTCCGGCGGAGTTACAAGCAGTGGCTGAAAGAATTATCCCCTGTTTGACGGTGATATATAAACGATTTGTAAACTTAGCATATATTCCAGAAAAGTGGAGGGAAACAAAAGTCGTCTTCATACCTAAAGGAGGAAAAGCCTCTCACTCGAGTGCGAAGGATTTCCGACCAGTCAGCTTATCCTCATTCCTACTTAAGACCCTGGAGAGGATGATAGACATGTATCTTAGAAGTAGCGTGGATTCAAGTTTGCTCTCGAAACGACAGCATGCATGCTCGAAGGGCAGGTCTACTGAGACCGCATTGCTTGAACTAGTCAGCTTTATTGAAAGCTCACTATCTGTCAAAGAATACACAATGGTGGCGTTTCTAGACATCAAAGGGACGTTCAATAACGTCCTTCCGAGCTCGATATTAAATGGACTGACAACTTTGAATGTTGATCCAGGTATACTTAGGCTGTTAGGCGAACATCTAACAAAGAGACGTATTTCAGCCACACTAGGGCAAGCAAACATACAAAGGTATGTGAACAGAGGCACTCCTCAAGGAGGAGTTCTATCACCTTCTCTTTGAAATGTTGCTATAAACGAAATGTTGTAGTTTGGTGGCCGGCACTTCAGAAACCGACTTGTTTAGATAAAGTTCAGCGTATGGCGAGCTTATGTATCTCAGGCGCATTTAGTAAGACAGGAACAGACTCCCTTAATGTCATGCTACATCTATTGCCTTTAGATATTTTGTCCAAACAGTCAGCTGCAACAACGGCTGTGCGGTTGCGCGAGCTATCGCAGTGGTCGGAAAAAATGTACGGTCATAGTTCGGTCCTCAAAGTAATGCCAGATGTGCCTAACGTAGTGGATTACACCCTGGCAACAGCACTTTTCGACAAAAAGTTTGAGACTCTAATCCCCAACAGTGAGGCGTGGTGCACACAGACCCCGGGGAATAAAGAATATATAGATTTCTACACTGATGGCTCCAAATTGAAAGGACAAGTGGGGTTCGGAGTATATTCTAAATATCTGGAAATTCGAATAGCGAAAAGATTACCTAATCACTGTAGTGTGTTTCAGGCTGAAATATTGGCAATAAGAGAGGTGGTGAATTGGCTGAGAAGTAATGTTGCAACAAATATTGGCATTAATATATACTCAGGCAGTCAACCTGCAATAAAATCCTTGGACTCTGAGTTCCTTAACTCGAAAACGGCCATAGACTGCCGCAAATCTCTCAACGAGATGGCTGAGCAGTATAATATTCACCTAATATGGGTGCCTGGCCATAGGAACATACCGGGGAACTGCGAAGCGGATGAGTTGGCAAGGCTAGGGACTACCTTACATATTCCAGGGGAACTAGAATCTGTTCGTATGCCCCTGGCTACCTGCAAGCTCATGCTGCGTGAGAATGCTGTTATGATGGCAAATGTTCGATGGGAGAATTACAAGGGCTGTAACGACACCAAGCAAATATGGCCCCATTTAAACTTAAACCGCACACTAGATATGCTAGTGTTCTCGAGACGTCAGATATCACTCCTGACATCTGCTATAACGGGTCGCTGCCTGATAGGCGATTTTGTAAAAACTATTGGCGCGAGTATAATGACTATTGTATGAGCTGTCATGATGCGGAGGAAAAGGAATCAATAAAACACCTCTTGTGTGAGTGTCCTGCATTTTGTATAAGGCGTAAGCAAATTTTAGGGCCATATAGCTTCAGAATACTGGCGGACCTGGAAAACATTAACTTAAGCAGTCTGCTAATGTTTTTGGAACAATCTGGTTGGTTCAACAGAAGAAAATAATCGAGAAGGTTCAGCGGTTAAAACTAGAAGTGCCCATATGTAATAGGCACTTTTAGTCTAACCTAACCTAACATTGTCTGTGCAGGTCCCGGTGCCGATAGTTAATTTGTCCAAATCGCGTGTCCATAGATGAATACGTGAAGTCTGGGTGGGAACAAGTGGTCAGGTATTCATCTCTTCCAAAGGGGGACGTAAGTCACGATTTCGGACGGTGTAGTACCTGATAGTCGTTTGCGACGTAACCTAGGGAATAGATAATACCATTCAGTAGCAATAGTAGTTAGTTTCAATAGCCCAAATTGTGATTACTTACCTGTCTGTCCGTTTATTTTATGCTTTTCAATATACCAACCGAAGAGAGTCCTGGAAGATAGTTATGTTGTTTGATGATTTTCAGTGTCCTTTTGGGTTTTTAAGTTTTATTAGGGAGTAACACAATACCAGTTTTCCATGTTTGCTATAGCAGCAGTTCGTATCTACGAAGATTACAAGATGGCAGGAAATTATGTTGTTTTGGAGTAATGTGAATTTTCTTGTTGATCCACTCCATTGGTTTGCAATTACACACCTGTTTGGGGAATCACCTTTTTGAATCCTTTTCCTGAATTTTGTATCGATTGGTAATTTCCTTTTTTTCTTTTATTGGTAGTTTCGGAATTATTTCGAAATTTACAAGTTTTCTCCAATATTTCTACTTTGGATTGCCTGAAAAGGGATATAGGATTAAGGAATATATTTTTATAGGTAAATGAATTGGTTTTTAATTTGAATTTTTGCGTCAACACAAGAAATACTTATCGTTTTGAATTTTGAGTTTTCCCTGGATTTTTCTGAAAGGGAACTTAATTTTAGTTTATAATAGTGAATTGGATTATTGAATTGGTTGATTGGAATATTTTAAACTTACCTGGAGTTTTTTGAATGCATTGGATTTTGGAAGAAGTGTGTATGTGTTTGTGATCTAATCTGAATATGAAACCGATTTTTTTAAATTGAAATAAATTATTGGGTAGTTTGATATTTTTTTTTATTATTTTTAATATTACTTATTTTTATTTATTTATTTTTTCTCAAAGATTTGGGTCCTAATTTATTTTTGTTTTATTATTTTATTTCATTACAAGATCTATATTTAATTTTTTTTTTTAAGTTTTAGGCTTAATTTTTTTTCTTTTTTTAAATTTTTAATTTTGAATCTTGGTTTTTACGGTTATTTCTTTTAAATATTTACTTTTTTGCTTGAGTGAATTTTGGTTTAGATTTATTATAGTTTTTTTTTATTTTTTTATTGTTAGGGTTTTCATGAATTATTATTTATTTAGATTTGTTTTTATTGGGCGTGAATATTTTTGAGTTTAATTTTTTTATCGGTAGTATTTATTAGGTATTAAGTTTTTCATTTATTAATTTTATGGAGTTTTAGTTTGAGATATCATCGTTATTTTTAATCTAGTTTTGAATTTTGGGTATTAATCATTATTTTTACTTTTTTTGTAGGCTTGGGATTTTAGCTCTTGTTATTTTTTTATTTATTATTAGTAATTTATTATGGAGTCTGAATTTTTTTGGCATTCAATTTATTTTTCAATTTTTCATTTGGTCAATTTGGAGTCTCAATTTTTAGCTATTAGTCATATTTAAATTTTTCCGGGAATACAAGTACCGAATTACACTTTGGTTTAGTATTTTGAGATGGTTAGAACTAGGGCAAATAGTTACGAAGAACAGCAATCAGTTCCTATCTGCTCTGCCATGTCTAACACCACTACGACAACAACAACAACGACAGACACAACTAACACCGTAGCTGTTACTGCCCAGGCAGTTGGCGGAAGTATAAACACAAGTACATCTGACACATCCAGCTCAGCGCAATCGGTTGATGCTACAATGATTTCCGGTGTTCACAGTATTCCAGATACACTAAATTTCAGCAGCGTGACTGCCAGAAACATTCAAAGGGAGATACGTGAAAATTCAAATTTGAAACCAGCTGTTCAAGGGGTCTTAGAGCAAAACGCCGATTCTAACCTAAATGCTGTAATAAATCTGCAATTGGTTTAGACCAGCTTGAATTAATCCGAGTGTTGGACGAGAAACTAAAACAGCTGATACCCCAGTTGGTGAAAGAATCGTTGGCTGGCGTCATAAATGGATCTAATACACAAAATGCACTTACGCAGAATCCAGGTCCGGTTTTGAATGCACAAGCAGCTTCAACAAACAATGAAAGAAACCTACAACAGCAAGAAGAAAGAGGGTTAAATCAAGAAATAAGAAATTCACCAAACTGCAATGTTAATACTCACCATATTAGTCAACCAACAGCAATTGAAGGGAGTTATGTAGCTGCTGGACATTCAAGGGAACAATATCAACATAGCCAAAATGGATTTGGCCCCAACTTTATACCACCTCAGACGTTTCAAGGAAATGTACAGAGGACCATGGAGTTGCATCATCGTCTTCACGAAACCACTTTAGGAAAGTAGATATCGACAAATGGAGACTTAAGTTCGACGGCACTTCAAAATCAATCACCGCCGAAGATTTTATTATTTTCCGTCTTGAACAACTTAAAATTGATCATGCCTGCGATGATGAAGAGGTCCTAGTTAAATTTCCACAATTGCTAGAAGGCCCGGCCGAAGACTGGTACTGGATGCAGAGACGTCTGGGCAGGTGCACAGTTTCGAGGCTCTCAAAGAAGCGTTCCTCTCACAGTTCTGTAAATTTGAGAGTGACTTCGACGTGCAAAGGAGAATAATGGACAGAAGACAGGGCCCACAAGAATCATTTGAAGATTTTTATAATGCAATGTTACGCCTACGCCATCAGCAAAGAGATCCTATCAATGAAAGTATGTTGATTGAAATGATGAAGAGTAATTTAAAACCTACAGCAATCAGTTCCTATCTGCTCTGCCATGTCTAACACCACTACGACAACAACAACAATAACGACAGACACAACTAACACCGTAGCTGTTACTGCCCAGGCAGTTGGCGGAAGTATAAACACAAGTACACCTGACACATCCAGCTCAGCGCAATCGGTTGATGCTACAATGATTTCCGGTGTTCACAGTATTCCAGATACACCAAATTTCAGCAGCGTGACTGCCAGAAACGTTCAAAGGGAGATACGTGAAAATTCAAATTTGAAACCAGCTGTTCAAGGGGTCTTAGAGCAAAACGCCGATTCTAACCTAAATGCTGTAATAAATCTGCAATTGGTTTAGACCAGCTTGAATTAATCCGAGTGTTGGACGAGAAACTAAAACAGCTGATACCCCAGTTGGTGAAAGAATCATTGGCTGGCGTCATAAATGGATCTAATACACAAAATGCACTTACGCAGAATCCAGGTCCGGTTTTGAATGCACAAGCAGCTTCAACAAACAATGAAAGAAACCTACAACAGCAAGAAGAAAGAGGGTTAAATCAAGAAATAAGAAATTCACCAAACTGCAATGTTAATACTCACCATATTAGTCAACCAACAGCAATTGAAGGGAGTTATGTAGCTGCTGGACATTCAAGGGAACAATATCAACATAGCCAAAATGGAGTTGGCCCCAACTTTATACCACCTCAGACGTTTCAAGGAAATGTACCTGAGGACCATGGAGTTGCATCATCGTCTTCACGAAACCACTTTAGGAAAGTAGATATCAACAAATGGAGACTTAAGTTCGACGGCACTTCAAAATCAATCACCGCCGAAGATTTTATTATTTTCCGTCTTGAACAACTTAAAATTGATCATGCCTGCGATGATGAAGAGGTCCTAGTTAAATTTCCACAATTGTTAGAAGGCCCGGCAGAAGACTGGTACTGGATGCAGAGACGTCTGGGGCAGGTGCACAGTTTCGAGGCTCTCAAAGAAGCGTTCCTCTCACAGTTCTGTAAATTTGAGAGTGACTTCGATGTGCAAAGGAGAATAATGGATAGAAGACAGGGCCCACAAGAATCATTTGAAGATTTTTATAATGCAATGTTACGCCTACGCCATCAGCAAAGAGATCCTATCAATGAAGGTATGTTGATTGAAATGATGAAGAGTAATTTAAAACCTACCTTGGCAGCATTAGTATTTCCTATTCGGATAGTTGGACTAAAGCATTTCAGGGAAGAATGTCGAAAGGCAGAGCAGTTACTGGCAAATAAACGTCAGGCAGCACCGACACATCGGCGGTTTGTTCCCAAGGTGCATGCCATCGATTTTGAGGAACAAGCAGAATATGAAGTTGAGGCGATTTCTCGCCATAACGTCTACGTTTGCTGGAACTGCAGGGAAAAGGGCCATGGTTTCATGGACTGCCCTTCGACTACCCGAAACTTATTTTGCTACGGCTGCGGTCTTGAAAATATGGTGAAGCCAAAGTGTCCCAAATGCCGGGGAAACCAACAAGCGGGCACGATGAAAGGGGTAACGGGTCCGGCGAAGAGGAATCCCCAAGAAAAGTTGTTGGTGAAGGTCATGGTAGAGATTGAGAGGAATCTGAAATAATAATATTAAAAAATAGAATTACTAATAGGAATAATAGTAGTAATAAAGGGAGTAATGAATTGAATATTAGGCAAATAAGACCCTGACACATTAGGATGAAGGAATATTTACAAACTAGAGATAATGGAGTAAATTAAGTTTCTGAGTATAGTTTTGTTAGTGAGGAATTTGTGAATAGTATAGGTACAACTGAATCACTAGAGACTAATAATTCTGGATGTTCCAAACGGAATAACAAGAGAATATTTAGAGCTAGGGAACGTTTTAAGGCAAGGAAAAGACATAAGGCCCGAGATTGCGGCAACGACACTGTATGAGGGAGAAGATACACGGCAGATGGTGCACCAGTTAAGCAGCGTAATTATCCTGTATGCCCAGCAGTGCAGAGTCTGATGTATGCAGAGCTGGATAGGATGCTTGACATGAAGGTCATTGAGCCCAGTGAAAGTCCCTGGAATAACCCGGTTACTTTGTCCGTAAAGGCACAAAGAACCGGTTATGCCTAGATGCCAGGAAGCTCAATGCCCTTACTGTCAAGGATGCCAATCCCCTCCCAAATATTGAAGGCCTTCTCAGCCGGCTGGGCGATACACACTTCATTTCGAGTGTGGATTTGAAAGATGCTTTTTGTCAAATTCCACTCGAAATGAAGAGTAGGGAGAAAACTGCTTTTACTGTACCAGGACGACCCTTGTACCATTTTACGGTCATGCCTTTTGGGTTGTGTAATGCAGCTCAAAGGATGTGTCGTTTAATGGACAAGGCCATTCCTGCACATCTTCGTGAAAGGGTGTTTGTTTATCTTGATGATTTGCTCATAGTTGCCCTTGATTTCAAAACACATTTGAATCTTTTGAACCAAGTGGCAAAAGCTTTGAATGAGATGGGGCTGACCATTAATGTGGCCAAATCCGAGTTTTGCTTCAAGGAGTTTCGCTATCTGGGATACATAGTTGGTGGGGGGACAATGAAACCTGACCCTGACAAAATCTCGGCGATAACGAGCTGTGAATACCCGAAAAGTGTTAAACAAGTTAGACGTTTTATGGACATGACAGGGTGGTACAGGCGGTTCATTGCGGATTACGCGTCAATAGCGGCACCGATATTTGCGACTTTGAAGAAGGGGCGGGGGTTTGAGTTTGGGAATAAAGCTAGGTTGGCGTTCGAACGGTTAAAGGAAGCTCTAACTAATAGTCCAGTCTTGAGGCACCCTGATTTTGAGAAACGATTTTTTATTCAATGCGATGCATCAGATGTAGGAATTGGCGGTGTTTTATTTCAAAGAGTCGATGCGGGAGGAGAACATCCTATCGCATACGTTTCTCAGAAGTTGACCCCAGCACAAAAGAACTACTCTGTAACCGAAAGGGAGTGCCTGGCCGTTGTGATGTTATATTGAACTTATGCCTTTTACAGTCATGATGGATCATTCTTCGCTGAAGTGGCTGATGGCGAATAAAGAACTGAGTGGTCGTTTGGCAATGTGGAGTCTTTTGTTGCAGGGGCACAATTTCGAAATAGAACATCGCCGGGGTAGCCAAAACGTTGTTCCTGATGCTCTTTCCCGGTATAATTTGGAAGAGTTGGAGTTAGCATCCTTTAACTTAGTAGACCTGGATGCACCAGAATTTAAGGGGGAGGAATATCAGGAGAAAATAAGGACTGTGGAGGAAAATCAGCAGAATTTGTCAGATCTTCGAGTGATAGATGGGTTTCTCTATAAGCGGATGATCCCAGTGACAGTGGATTTACCATGTGAAGATTCAGTGTGGAAGTTGTGGGTACCACAATCTCTCACTGAGGCCGCTATAGAGAAAGCCCATAATGCCACGACGGCTGCCCACGGTGGTTTTCATAAAACCTTGGGTAGGCTGAAGGAATATTTTTACTGGTCCAATATGAGTACACAAGTTAGACTTTTTGTTCAGAAGTGTCATGTATGTAAGGAGACAAAACCTAACAACCAACGAATGCGACAGCCAATGGAGGCAGAAGTGAAAATAGATCGTCCGTTCCAGAAAATCTATATAGATTTTCTAAGTCCTTATGTCCGTTCTAAAACTGGTAATAGTTTTATTTTCGTCGTTCTCGATCATGTGACCAGATATGTATTATTGAAGCCAATGAGCAAAGCCAGCTCTAGGAATGTAATTAAATTTCTAGAGGCTGAGGTGTTCCAGAGGCCATTTGGTGTTCCAGAGACCATTTGGTCCGATAATGGGAAACAATTTACAGGGAAGGATTTCGCCATATGAAGACTGGTTTGTACTCACCCCAGGCAAATGCTTCCGAATGAGTAAATAAGTCAATATTGGCTGCAATAAGGGCATATCTTAAAGAGGATCAGAGGGATTGGGACCAAAATCTGTCCGCTATTGAGTGTGCGCTACGATCGTCTGTACACTCCTCGATTGGCATGTCTCCCTACTTTGCCTTGTTTGGCACTAATATGGTTACTCACGGTAGCGTTTATAGGCTGGCTAGGAAATTGGATTCCATGAGGAACCCTGACTTTAGTGCTTTGCCCAAGGCAAGCTATTTGGAACTGGTGAGGAAAGAGATTGGCAAGCGACTAGAAAAAAGTTACCGCGATAGAGCCCGTAGATATAACGTTCGCGCGAGAAAAATAAAATTTATTCCGGGACAGGAAGTTTTCCGTCGAAATCATCAACTGAGTGACTTCAGCAAGAATATAAACGCCAAGATAAATAAAAAATATTTAAAATGCAGAATCGTGAAACCGGTTGGAAATTACAACACAGCAATCAATTCCTATCTGCTCTGCCATGTCTAACACCACTACGACAACAACAACAACAACGACAGACACAACTAACACCGTAGCTGTTACTGCGCAGGCAGTTGGCGGAAGTATAAACACAAGTACATCTGACACATCCAGCTCAGCGCAATCGGTTTATGCTACAATGATTTCCGGTGTTCACAGTATTCCAGATAAACCAAATTTCAGCAGCGTGACCGTAAGAAACATTCAAAGGGAGATACGTGAAAATTCAAATTTGAAACCAGCTGTTCAATGGGTCTTAGAGCAAAACGCCGATTCTAACCTAAATGCTGTAATAAATCTGCAATTGGTTTAGACCAGCTTGAATTAATCCGAGTGTTGGACGAGAAACTAAAACAGCTGATACCCCAGTTGGTGAAAGAATCGTTGGCTGGCGTCATAAATGGATCTAATACACAAAATGCACTTACGCAGAATCCAGGTCCTGTTTTGAATGCACAAGCAGCTTCAACAAACAACGAAAGAAACCTACAACAGCAAGAAGAAAGAGGGTTAAATCAAGAAATAAGAAATTCACCAAACTGCAATGTTAATACTCACCATATTAGTCAACCAACAGCAATTGAAGGGAGTTATGTAGCTGCTGGACATTCAAGGGAACAATATCAACATAGCCAAAATGGAGTTGGCCCCAACTTTATACCACCTCAGACGTTTCAAGGAAATGTCCAGAGGACCATGGAGTTGCATCATCGTCTTCACGAAACCACTTTAGGAAAGTAGATATCGACAAATGGAGACTTAAGTTCGACGGCACTTCAAAATCAATCACCGCCGAAGATTTTATTATTTTCCGTCTTGAACAACTTAAAATTGATCATGCCTGCGATGATGAAGAGGTCCTAGTTAAATTTCCACAATTGTTAGAAGGCCCGGCCGAAGACTGGTACTGGATGCTGAGACGTCTGGGGCAGGTGCACAGTTTCGAGGCTCTCAAAGAAGCGTTCCTCTCACAATTCTGTAAATTTGAGAGTGACTTCGATGTGCAAAGGAGAATAATGGACAGAAGACAGGACCCACAAGAATCATTTGAAGAATTTTATAATGCAATGTTACGCCTACGCCATCAGCAAAGAGATCCTATCAATGAAGGTATGTTGATTGAAATGATGAAGAGTAATTTAAAACCTACCTTGGCAGCATTAGTATTTCCTATTCGGATAGTTGGACTAAAGCATTTCAGGGAAGAATGTCGAAAGGCAGAGCAGTTACTGGCAAATAAACGTCAGGCAGCACCGACACATCGGCAGTTTGTTCCCAGGGTGCATGCCATCGATTTTGAGGAACAAGCAGAATATGAAGTTGAGGCGATTTCTCGCCAGAACGTCTACGTTTGCTGGAACTGCAGGGAAAAGGGCCATGGTGTCATGGACTGCCCTTCGACTACCCGAAACTTATTTTGCTACGGCTACGGTCTTGAAAATATGGTGAAGCCAAAGTGTCCCAAATGCCGGGGAAACCAACAAGCGGGCACGATGAAAGGGGTAACGGGTCCGGCGAAGAGGAATCCCCAAGAAAAGTAGTTGGTGAAGGTCATGGTAGAGATGGAGAGGAATCTGAAATAATAATATTAAAAAATAGAATTACTAATAGGAATAATAGTAGTAATAAAGGGAGTAATGAATTGAATATTAGGCAAATAAGACTCTGACACATTAGGATGAAGGAATATTTACAAACTAGAGATAATGGAGTAAATTAAGTTTCTGAGTATAGTTTAGTTAGTGAGGAATTTGTGAATAGTATAGGTACAACTGAATCACTAGAGACAAATAATTCTGGATGTTCCAAACGGAATAACAAGAGAATATTTAGAGCTAGGGAACGTTTTAAGGCAAGGAAAAGACATAAGGCCCGAGATTGCGGCAACGACACTGTATGAGGGAGAAGATACACGGCAGATGGTGCACCAGTTAAGCAGCGTAATTATCCTGTATGCCCAGCAGTGCAGAGTCTGATGTATGCAGAGCTGGATAGGATGCTTGACATGAAGGTCATTGAGCCCAGTGAAAGTCCCTGGATTAATCCGGTTACTTTGTCCGTAAAGGCACAAAGAACCGGTTATGCCTAGATGCCAGGAAGCTCAATGTCCTTACTGTCAAGGATGCCAATCCCCTCCCAAATATTGAAGGCCTTCTCAGCCGGCTGGGCGATACACACTTCATTTCGAGTGTGGATTTGAAAGATGCTTTTTGTCAAATTCCACTCGAAATGAAGAGTAGGGAGAAAACTGCTTTTACTGTACCAGGACTACCCTTGTACCATTTTACGGTCATGCCTTTTGGGTTGTGTAATGCAGCTCAAAGGATGTGTCGTTTAATGGACAATGCCATTCCTGCACATCTTCGTGAAAGGGTGTTTGTTTATCTTGATGATTTGCTCATAGTTGCCCTTGATTTCTAAACACATTTGAATCTTTTGAACCAAGTGGCAAAAGCTTTGAATGAGATGGGGCTGACCATTAATGTGGCCAAATCCGAGTTTTGCTTCAAGGAGTTTCGCTATCTGGGATACATAGTTGGTGGGGGACAATGAAACCTGACCCTGACAAAATCTCGGCGATAACGAGCTGTGAATACCCGAAAAGTGTTAAACAAGTTAGACGTTTTATGGGCATGACAGGGTGGTACAGGCGGTTCATTGCGGATTACGCGTCAATAGCGGCACCGATATTTGCGACTTTGAAGAAGGGGCGGGGGTTTGAGTTTGGGAATAAAGCTAGGTTGGCGTTCGAACGGTTAAAGGAAGCTCTAACTAATAGTCCAGTCTTGAGGCACCCTGATTTTGAGAAACGATTTTTTATTCAATGCGATGCATCAGATGTAGGAATTGGCGGTGTTTTATTTCAAAGAGTCGATGCGGGAGGAGAACATCCTATCGCATACGTTTCTCAGAAGTTGACCCCAGCACAAAAGAACTACTCTGTAACCGAAAGGGAGTGCCTGGCCGTTGTGATGTTATATTGAACTTATGCCTTTTACAGTCATGATGGATCATTCTTCGCTGAAGTGGCTGATGGCGAATAAAGAACTGAGTGGTCGTTTGGCAATGTGGAGTCTTTTGTTGCAGGGGCACAATTTCGAAATAGAACATCGCCGGGGTAGCCAAAACGTTGTTCCTGATGCTCTTTCCCGGTATAATTTGGAAGAGTTGGAGTTAGCATCCTTTAACTTAGTAGACCTGGATGCACCAGAATTTAAGGGGGAGGAATATCAGGAGAAAATAAGGACTGTGGAGGAAAATCAGCAGAATTTGTCAGATCTTCGAGTGATAGATGGGTTTCTCTATAAGCGGATGATCCCAGTGACAGTGGATTTACCATGTGAAGATTCAGTGTGGAAGTTGTGGGTACCACAATCTCTCACTGAGGCCGCTATAGAGAAAGCCCATAATGCCACGACGGCTGCCCACGGTGGTTTTCATAAAACCTTGGGTAGGCTGAAGGAATATTTTTACTGGTCCAATATGAGTACACAAGTTAGACTTTTTGTTCAGAAGTGTCATGTATGTAAGGAGACAAAACCTAACAACCAACGAATGCGACAGCCAATGGAGGCAGAAGTGAAAATAGATCGTCCGTTCCAGAAAATCTATATAGATTTTCTAAGTCCTTATGTCCGTTCTAAAACTGGTAATAGTTTTATTTTCGTCGTTCTCGATCATGTGACCAGATATGTATTATTGAAGCCAATGAGCAAAGCCAGCTCTAGGAATGTAATTAAATTTCTAGAGGCTGAGGTGTTCCAGAGGCCATTTGGTGTTCCAGAGACCATTTGGTCCGATAATGGGAAACAATTTACAGGGAAGGATTTCGCCATATGAAGACTGGTTTGTACTCACCCCAGGCAAATGCTTCCGAATGAGTAAATAAGTCAATATTGGCTGCAATAAGGGCATATCTTAAAGAGGATCAGAGGGATTGGGACCAAAATCTGTCCGCTATTGAGTGTGCGCTACGATCGTCTGTACACTCCTCGATTGGCATGTCTCCCTACTTTGCCTTGTTTGGCACTAATATGGTTACTCACGGTAGCGTTTATAGGCTGGCTAGGAAATTGGATTCCATGAGGAACCCTGACTTTAGTGCTTTGCCCAAGGCAAGCTATTTGGAACTGGTGAGGAAAGAGATTGGCAAGCGACTAGAAAAAAGTTACCGCGATAGAGCCCGTAGATATAACGTTCGCGCGAGAAAAATAAAATTTATTCCGGGACAGGAAGTTTTCCGTCGAAATCATCAACTGAGTGACTTCAGCAAGAATATAAACGCCAAGATAAATAAAAAATATTTAAAATGCAGAATCGTGAAACCGGTTGGAAATTACAACACAGCAATCAATTCCTATCTGCTCTGCCATGTCTAACACCACTACGACAACAACAACAACAACGACAGACACAACTAACACCGTAGCTGTTACTGCGCAGGCAGTTGGCGGAAGTATAAACACAAGTACATCTGACACATCCAGCTCAGCGCAATCGGTTTATGCTACAATGATTTCCGGTGTTCACAGTATTCCAGATAAACCAAATTTCAGCAGCGTGACCGTAAGAAACATTCAAAGGGAGATACGTGAAAATTCAAATTTGAAACCAGCTGTTCAATGGGCCTTAGAGCAAAACGCCGATTCTAACCTAAATGCTGTAATAAATCTGCAATTGGTTTAGACCAGCTTGAATTAATCCGAGTGTTGGACGAGAAACTAAAACAGCTGATACCCCAGTTGGTGAAAGAATCGTTGGCTGGCGTCATAAATGGATCTAATACACAAAATGCACTTACGCAGAATCCAGGTCCTGTTTTGAATGCACAAGCAGCTTCAACAAACAACGAAAGAAACCTACAACAGCAAGAAGAAAGAGGGTTAAATCAAGAAATAAGAAATTCACCAAACTGCAATGTTAATACTCACCATATTAGTCAACCAACAGCAATTGAAGGGAGTTATGTAGCTGCTGGACATTCAAGGGAACAATATCAACATAGCCAAAATGGAGTTGGCCCCAACTTTATACCACCTCAGACGTTTCAAGGAAATGTCCAGAGGACCATGGAGTTGCATCATCGTCTTCACGAAACCACTTTAGGAAAGTAGATATCGACAAATGGAGACTTAAGTTCGACGGCACTTCAAAATCAATCACCGCCGAAGATTTTATTATTTTCCGTCTTGAACAACTTAAAATTGATCATGCCTGCGATGATGAAGAGGTCCTAGTTAAATTTCCACAATTGTTAGAAGGCCCGGCCGAAGACTGGTACTGGATGCTGAGACGTCTGGGGCAGGTGCACAGTTTCGAGGCTCTCAAAGAAGCGTTCCTCTCACAATTCTGTAAATTTGAGAGTGACTTCGATGTGCAAAGGAGAATAATGGACAGAAGACAGGACCCACAAGAATCATTTGAAGAATTTTATAATGCAATGTTACGCCTACGCCATCAGCAAAGAGATCCTATCAATGAAGGTATGTTGATTGAAATGATGAAGAGTAATTTAAAACCTACCTTGGCAGCATTAGTATTTCCTATTCGGATAGTTGGACTAAAGCATTTCAGGGAAGAATGTCGAAAGGCAGAGCAGTTACTGGCAAATAAACGTCAGGCAGCACCGACACATCGGCAGTTTGTTCCCAGGGTGCATGCCATCGATTTTGAGGAACAAGCAGAATATGAAGTTGAGGCGATTTCTCGCCAGAACGTCTACGTTTGCTGGAACTGCAGGGAAAAGGGCCATGGTGTCATGGACTGCCCTTCGACTACCCGAAACTTATTTTGCTACGGCTACGGTCTTGAAAATATGGTGAAGCCAAAGTGTCCCAAATGCCGGGGAAACCAACAAGCGGGCACGATGAAAGGGGTAACGGGTCCGGCGAAGAGGAATCCCCAAGAAAAGTAGTTGGTGAAGGTCATGGTAGAGATGGAGAGGAATCTGAAATAATAATATTAAAAAATAGAATTACTAATAGGAATAATAGTAGTAATAAAGGGAGTAATGAATTGAATATTAGGCAAATAAGACTCTGACACATTAGGATGAAGGAATATTTACAAACTAGAGATAATGGAGTAAATTAAGTTTCTGAGTATAGTTTAGTTAGTGAGGAATTTGTGAATAGTATAGGTACAACTGAATCACTAGAGACAAATAATTCTGGATGTTCCAAACGGAATAACAAGAGAATATTTAGAGCTAGGGCACGTTTTAAGGCAAGGAAAAGACATAAGGCCCGAGATTGCGGCAACGACACTGTATGAGGGAGAAGATACACGGCAGATGGTGCACCAGTTAAGCAGCGTAATTATCCTGTATGCCCAGCAGTGCAGAGTCTGATGTATGCAGAGCTGGATAGGATGCTTGACATGAAGGTCATTGAGCCCAGTGAAAGTCCCTGGATTAATCCGGTTACTTTGTCCGTAAAGGCACAAAGAACCGGTTATGCCTAGATGCCAGGAAGCTCAATGTCCTTACTGTCAAGGATGCCAATCCCCTCCCAAATATTGAAGGCCTTCTCAGCCGGCTGGGCGATACACACTTCATTTCGAGTGTGGATTTGAAAGATGCTTTTTGTCAAATTCCACTCGAAATGAAGAGTAGGGAGAAAACTGCTTTTACTGTACCAGGACTACCCTTGTACCATTTTACGGTCATGCCTTTTGGGTTGTGTAATGCAGCTCAAAGGATGTGTCGTTTAATGGACAATGCCATTCCTGCACATCTTCGTGAAAGGGTGTTTGTTTATCTTGATGATTTGCTCATAGTTGCCCTTGATTTCTAAACACATTTGAATCTTTTGAACCAAGTGGCAAAAGCTTTGAATGAGATGGGGCTGACCATTAATGTGGCCAAATCCGAGTTTTGCTTCAAGGAGTTTCGCTATCTGGGATACATAGTTGGTGGGGGACAATGAAACCTGACCCTGACAAAATCTCGGCGATAACGAGCTGTGAATACCCGAAAAGTGTTAAACAAGTTAGACGTTTTATGGGCATGACAGGGTGGTACAGGCGGTTCATTGCGGATTACGCGTCAATAGCGGCACCGATATTTGCGACTTTGAAGAAGGGGCGGGGGTTTGAGTTTGGGAATAAAGCTAGGTTGGCGTTCGAACGGTTAAAGGAAGCTCTAACTAATAGTCCAGTCTTGAGGCACCCTGATTTTGAGAAACGATTTTTTATTCAATGCGATGCATCAGATGTAGGAATTGGCGGTGTTTTATTTCAAAGAGTCGATGCGGGAGGAGAACATCCTATCGCATACGTTTCTCAGAAGTTGACCCCAGCACAAAAGAACTACTCTGTAACCGAAAGGGAGTGCCTGGCCGTTGTGATGTTATATTGAACTTATGCCTTTTACAGTCATGATGGATCATTCTTCGCTGAAGTGGCTGATGGCGAATAAAGAACTGAGTGGTCGTTTGGCAATGTGGAGTCTTTTGTTGCAGGGGCACAATTTCGAAATAGAACATCGCCGGGGTAGCCAAAACGTTGTTCCTGATGCTCTTTCCCGGTATAATTTGGAAGAGTTGGAGTTAGCATCCTTTAACTTAGTAGACCTGGATGCACCAGAATTTAAGGGGGAGGAATATCAGGAGAAAATAAGGACTGTGGAGGAAAATCAGCAGAATTTGTCAGATCTTCGAGTGATAGATGGGTTTCTCTATAAGCGGATGATCCCAGTGACAGTGGATTTACCATGTGAAGATTCAGTGTGGAAGTTGTGGGTACCACAATCTCTCACTGAGGCCGCTATAGAGAAAGCCCATAATGCCACGACGGCTGCCCACGGTGGTTTTCATAAAACCTTGGGTAGGCTGAAGGAATATTTTTACTGGTCCAATATGAGTACACAAGTTAGACTTTTTGTACAGAAGTGTCATGTATGTAAGGAGACAAAACCTAACAACCAACGAATGCGACAGCCAATGGAGGCAGAAGTGAAAATAGATCGTCCGTTCCAGAAAATCTATATAGATTTTCTAAGTCCTTATGTCCGTTCTAAAACTGGTAATAGTTTTATTTTCGTCGTTCTCGATCATGTGACCAGATATGTATTATTGAAGCCAATGAGCAAAGCCAGCTCTAGGAATGTAATTAAATTTCTAGAGGCTGAGGTGTTCCAGAGGCCATTTGGTGTTCCAGAGACCATTTGGTCCGATAATGGGAAACAATTTACAGGGAAGGATTTCGCCATATGAAGACTGGTTTGTACTCACCCCAGCAAATGCTTCCGAATGAGTAAATAAGTCAATATTGGCTGCAATAAGGGCATATCTTAAAGAGGATCAGAGGGATTGGGACCAAAATCTGTCCGCTATTGAGTGTGCGCTACGATCGTCTGTACACTCCTCGATTGGCATGTCTCCCTACTTTGCCTTGTTTGGCACTAATATGGTTACTCACGGTAGCGTTTATAGGCTGGCTAGGAAATTGGATTCCATGAGGAACCCTGACTTTAGTGCTTTGCCCAAGGCAAGCTATTTGGAACTGGTGAGGAAAGAGATTGGCAAGCGACTAGAAAAAAGTTACCGCGATAGAGCCCGTAGATATAACGTTCGCGCGAGAAAAATAAAATTTATTCCGGGACAGGAAGTTTTCCGTCGAAATCATCAACTGAGTGACTTCAGCAAGAATATAAACGCCAAGATAAATAAAAAATATTTAAAATGCAGAATCGTGAAACCGGTTGGAAATTACAACACAGCAATCAATTCCTATCTGCTCTGCCATGTCTAACACCACTACGACAACAACAACGACAGACACAACTAACACCGTAGCTGTTACTGCGCAGGCAGTTGGCGGAAGTATAAACACAAGTACATCTGACACATCCAGCTCAGCGCAATCGGTTTATGCTACAATGATTTCCGGTGTTCACAGTATTCCAGATAAACCAAATTTCAGCAGCGTGACCGTAAGAAACATTCAAAGGGAGATACGTGAAAATTCAAATTTGAAACCAGCTGTTCAATGGGTCTTAGAGCAAAACGCCGATTCTAACCTAAATGCTGTAATAAATCTGCAATTGGTTTAGACCAGCTTGAATTAATCCGAGTGTTGGACGAGAAACTAAAACAGCTGATACCCCAGTTGGTGAAAGAATCGTTGGCTGGCGTCATAAATGGATCTAATACACAAAATGCACTTACGCAGAATCCAGGTCCTGTTTTGAATGCACAAGCAGCTTCAACAAACAACGAAAGAAACCTACAACAGCAAGAAGAAAGAGGGTTAAATCAAGAAATAAGAAATTCACCAAACTGCAATGTTAATACTCACCATATTAGTCAACCAACAGCAATTGAAGGGAGTTATGTAGCTGCTGGACATTCAAGGGAACAATATCAACATAGCCAAAATGGAGTTGGCCCCAACTTTATACCACCTCAGACGTTTCAAGGAAATGTCCAGAGGACCATGGAGTTGCATCATCGTCTTCACGAAACCACTTTAGGAAAGTAGATATCGACAAATGGAGACTTAAGTTCGACGGCACTTCAAAATCAATCACCGCCGAAGATTTTATTATTTTCCGTCTTGAACAACTTAAAATTGATCATGCCTGCGATGATGAAGAGGTCCTAGTTAAATTTCCACAATTGTTAGAAGGCCCGGCCGAAGACTGGTACTGGATGCTGAGACGTCTGGGGCAGGTGCACAGTTTCGAGGCTCTCAAAGAAGCGTTCCTCTCACAATTCTGTAAATTTGAGAGTGACTTCGATGTGCAAAGGAGAATAATGGACAGAAGACAGGACCCACAAGAATCATTTGAAGAATTTTATAATGCAATGTTACGCCTACGCCATCAGCAAAGAGATCCTATCAATGAAGGTATGTTGATTGAAATGATGAAGAGTAATTTAAAACCTACCTTGGCAGCATTAGTATTTCCTATTCGGATAGTTGGACTAAAGCATTTCAGGGAAGAATGTCGAAAGGCAGAGCAGTTACTGGCAAATAAACGTCAGGCAGCACCGACACATCGGCAGTTTGTTCCCAGGGTGCATGCCATCGATTTTGAGGAACAAGCAGAATATGAAGTTGAGGCGATTTCTCGCCAGAACGTCTACGTTTGCTGGAACTGCAGGGAAAAGGGCCATGGTGTCATGGACTGCCCTTCGACTACCCGAAACTTATTTTGCTACGGCTACGGTCTTGAAAATATGGTGAAGCCAAAGTGTCCCAAATGCCGGGGAAACCAACAAGCGGGCACGATGAAAGGGGTAACGGGTCCGGCGAAGAGGAATCCCCAAGAAAAGTAGTTGGTGAAGGTCATGGTAGAGATGGAGAGGAATCTGAAATAATAATATTAAAAAATAGAATTACTAATAGGAATAATAGTAGTAATAAAGGGAGTAATGAATTGAATATTAGGCAAATAAGACTCTGACACATTAGGATGAAGGAATATTTACAAACTAGAGATAATGGAGTAAATTAAGTTTCTGAGTATAGTTTAGTTAGTGAGGAATTTGTGAATAGTATAGGTACAACTGAATCACTAGAGACAAATAATTCTGGATGTTCCAAACGGAATAACAAGAGAATATTTAGAGCTAGGGAACGTTTTAAGGCAAGGAAAAGACATAAGGCCCGAGATTGCGGCAACGACACTGTATGAGGGAGAAGATACACGGCAGATGGTGCTCCAGTTAAGCAGCGTAATTATCCTGTATGCCCAGCAGTGCAGAGTCTGATGTATGCAGAGCTGGATAGGATGCTTGACATGAAGGTCATTGAGCCCAGTGAAAGTCCCTGGATTAATCCGGTTACTTTGTCCGTAAAGGCACAAAGAACCGGTAATGCCTAGATGCCAGGAAGCTCAATGTCCTTACTGTCAAGGATGCCAATCCCCTCCCAAATATTGAAGGCCTTCTCAGCCGGCTGGGCGATACACACTTCATTTCGAGTGTGGATTTGAAAGATGCTTTTTGTCAAATTCCACTCGAAATGAAGAGTAGGGAGAAAACTGCTTTTACTGTACCAGGACTACCCTTGTACCATTTTACGGTCATGCCTTTTGGGTTGTGTAATGCAGCTCAAAGGATGTGTCGTTTAATGGACAATGCCATTCCTGCACATCTTCGTGAAAGGGTGTTTGTTTATCTTGATGATTTGCTCATAGTTGCCCTTGATTTCTAAACACATTTGAATCTTTTGAACCAAGTGGCAAAAGCTTTGAATGAGATGGGGCTGACCATTAATGTGGCCAAATCCGAGTTTTGCTTCAAGGAGTTTCGCTATCTGGGATACATAGTTGGTGGGGGACAATGAAACCTGACCCTGACAAAATCTCGGCGATAACGAGCTGTGAATACCCGAAAAGTGTTAAACAAGTTAGACGTTTTATGGACATGACAGGGTGGTACAGGCGGTTCATTGCGGATTACGCGTCTATAGCGGCACCGATATTTGCGACTGTGAAGAAGGGGCGGGGGTTTGAGTTTGGGAATAAAGCTAGGTTGGCGTTCGAACGGTTAAAGGAAGCTCTAACTAATAGTCCACTTTTGAGGCACCCTGATTTTGAGAAACGATTTTTTATTCAATGCGATGCATCAGATGTAGGAATTGGCGGTGTTTTATTTCAAAGAGTCGATGCGGGAGGAGAACATCCTATTTGCCAGATCTTCGAGTGATAGATGGGTTTCTCTATAAGCGGATGATCCCAGTGACAGTGGATTTACCATGTGAAGATTCAGTGTGGAAGTTGTGGGTACCACAATCTCTCACTGAGTCCGCTATAGAGTAAGCCCATAATGCCACGACGGCTGCCCACGGTGGTTTTCATAAAACCTTGGGTAGGCTGAAGGAATATTTTTACTGGTCCAATATGAGTACACAAGTTAGACTTTTTGTTCAGAAGTGTCATGTATGTAAGGAGACAAAACCTAACAACCAACGAATGCGACAGCCAATGGAGGCAGAAGTGAAAATAGATCGTCCGTTCCAGAAAATCTATATAGATTTTCTAGGTCCTTATGTCCGTTCTAAAACTGGTAATAGTTTTATTTTCATCGTTCTCGATCATGTGACCAGATATGTATTATTGAAGCCAATGAGCAAAGCCAGCTCTAGGAATGTAATTAAATTTCTAGAGGCTGAGGTGTTCCAGAGACCATTTGGTGTTCCAGAGACCATTTGGTGTTCCAGAGACCATTTGGTCCGATAATGGGAAACAATTTACAGGGAAGGATTTCGGGGCTTTTGTTGATGCGTATTGGGTACGCCATATGAAGACTGGTTTGTACTCACCCCAGGCAAATGCTTCCGAACGAGTAAATCAGTCAATATTGGCTGCAATAAGGGCATATCTTAAGGAGGATCAGAGGGATTGGGACCAAAATCTGTCCGCTATTGAGTGTGCGCTACGATCGTCTGTGCACTCCTCGATTGGCATGTCTCCCTACTTTGCCTTGTTTGGCACTAATATGGTTACTCACGGTAGCGTTTATAGGCTGGCTAGGAAATTGGATTCCATGAGGAACCCTGAGTTTAGTGCTTTGCCCAAGGCAAGCTATTTGGAACTGGTGAGGAAAGAGATTGGCAAGCGACTAGAAAAAAGTTACCGCGATAGAGCCCGTAGATATAACGTTCGCGCGAGAAAAATAAAATTTATTCCGGGAAAGGAAGTTTTCCGTCGAAATCATCAACTGAGTGACTTCAGCAAGAATATAAACGCCAAGATAAATAAAACATATTTAAAATGCAGAATCGTGAAACCGGTTGGAAATTGTTTATATGAAATCGAAGATATAAAAGGAAAATCTTTGGGCGTTTATCACGCGAAGGATCTTAAACAATGACCTTTCTGTCCGAAATGTGTAATAGAAGGGAATAATAGAAAATTAGTAATTCAGTGACTTACCTCAGTAGCATTTTTTCATATCGGTGTCCAAGGTCGTTAGTTATAAGCAGGGATCCGGAGCGGAGCGGAGCGTGGAGCGGAGCGGAGCAAGCCCTTTTTTTGCCGGAGCGGGAGCGGAGCGGGAGCGGCATTTCTAAAATCCGGAGCGGAGCGGTTTCCAAATGAAAAACCGCTCCGCTCCGAATAAAATATTACTTGAATGAAATGTGTAACTTTGAAATTACACAGTGTAGGTAATTTCAAATTTAGCTAGTACTTAGCGTAGAGTGAGTAAACGTTTAAAATGTACGATATGTATTTTTGTACGTACGTACATTGGGGAAAACACAACGTGTTTTTTAGTAATTGTTTTCAAAAACGGCAAATGTCAAAATATATATCTAGTATGTGTTGTAAAAGTAACAACAGTACTTTCGATCAATTTCATCCCGTATTACTACAAAGATGTTTGTAATGAACGTCAAATAAATGCAATTAAACGATCTTATTTATATTTAATTTTTTAGTTTTCTACACTGAAAAAAATATTGTCGTGAAGTCAAAGATTCCATGTCCTTAGAATAAGAATGCAAATTTGCTTAACATGGAAGACGCATTTCTCTAAAATAAAGTTTTTTTTCTTGTCCAAAAGGCAGTAAACTTTTGAATGAAGTTGTAATGTCCTTATAATTAAGTGATTTTACTTAAAAATGTGTATCATAACATGAAAGATAAAATTTTTGAGGTAAGGTCAACGTGACTTTAATAATTAAGAAAAATTCTTTAAAATTAATAAAATTGTCTTTAAATTTGTTTCCTTTTTGCATCTTTCCTACAAAGCAAAAAATCGTTAAAAAATAAGACATGTTTTTCAACACTTTATTTTAAAGACGCTTTTTACTTGAAACATAGCATAATTTCTACTGGAAGTCGAGTCTTAATATGAAAAAAAAAAATAACTCGTTAACTCGTTTTTAAAGGATTTTGATAACAACTGACGAAAAAATCTAAAAAAATGAAAAATTAACATTTGCTTCCTAGAAGCAAGTACATAACCCCCAAATTTAAAAGAGAATTACGTCTGTAAAGTATCCTTACTTGTATTCTCCGCTTCTTTGGCTCGGAATTAATACCCAAACTGTTATAGTAAAGACAAAATCTTTGGAACCGGGCATGTTTTTTTTATTCACATTTGCTTTACTATTGTACTATATCCTAGCATTCTCTTATTTCTGATATTAGTTCTCGAAAATTTAATTAAAATTATGGATAGTTTAAATTTTGGTTGAAAAATGTGCGCATATACATTTATTATACAATAAAGGGGAAAAAATCGAAATTAGGTAACACTAGATCTGAGTAAGAATATTCGTAGGTATACCACGGACTGATGTCGATGGAGGTTGTTGCAAACATAAACATACACACACACACACATTACAAATATAACAAAACCTCTTCTCTACGTCTGTTGCAAAACAAAAAAAAAACTTTCGGAGAGTAGTTACTTCTACTCTGTGTATAGACTTTCAATTCCAATCAGCGTTGCCGTTTTGGTCCGATCGGACCAAAATTGGTCCAAAAGATTTCTAATTTTTAAATTTGGTCCGATGGTCAGACCAAACAGAATTTGGTCCATTTTCATAAATATGGTTTCTATCACATATTAAATAGTAGATGGTGCACCGCAAAGAATATTGTCGGGAGGCCAAATATTTCACATGCTTAAAATACGAATACGAATTTTGCTTAGAATAGAAGACGTATTTCTCTGAAATAAAGTTTTTCCTTGTCTAAAAGTCTCTAAACTTTTCAATGAAGTCTGTTTGTCCTTATAGCTAAGTGATTCGACATAAAAATGTGTATCCTAACATGAATGCAAATTTCATTTTAATGAAGTCAAAATGGATTTAATATTTCTGAAAAAATCTTCAAAATTAATAAAATATTTCAACACATTGTTTTAAAGTCATTATACCCTAAACCACATAGTGGTTAGGGTATAATAAGTTTGATCTGCCAAAAATGTGCCTACAAGAAATATTGATTTTAGACCCCATAAAATATATACCGATCGACTCAGAATCACCTCCTGAGTCGATCTAGCGCTTGGCGTCCGTCCGTCCAATCGTCCGTCTGTTGTTCACAGGATTTCGGTCGCAATTATTAACCGATTTTGATGAAATTTGGTACAGGGAGTTTTTTTAGGCACAAGGGCGAACGTTATTGAATTTGGAAGAAATCGAATCAAATTTTGATATAGCTCCCATATATATGTATTGCCCGATTTCGACGAATGGGGTCACGTTGCACTTTTTTTACTAACCGATCGTCGTCAAATTTAGCACAAAATAATCTTCTGTATCACCCTTTAAGTCTGAAAATTTCTTCGAAATCGGTTCAGATTTAGATATAGGTCCCATATATATGTATCGCCCGATTTTGTCAAATTAGGTCATAAAACCCTTATTTATCAACCGATCTTACTCACGGTTTGTTTTTCTCCGGAGCGGGAGCGGAGCGGAGCGAAAAAAATGGACCGCTCCGGATCCATGGTTATAAGGTTTAAAATAGGGACCTGTAGAATAGGAAACATCAAGGAATTATTTTAGTGGAATTATTAACTAAATTAATTTTAGTGGAAGACTGATTGACTCTTACCTGATGTCGTTAAATTTGATATTCCACGATTAAGGGGAAGGCCTGGAGTGAATGTAGTATAAGTATAGATCCATTGAGCTAGGAAAAAGCAAGGCTGTAAGGCTGTTGTATAGGTATATAAATGTAACGAGATAAATAGAAAATAAAATTTCGGTAGATTGGTACATACGATCGTAATATGGTTTGATACGAACATTAGAATATGTGTGAACAGGAGTTGGGTTTGGCGAAAATAATAGGGTAATGTTTTCGGTTTATATATATGAAATTGAGTTGGCATGTAAAAGTTTTGTCATGAGGTGGGAAATGGTACTTACCGTGAACTTACCTGTTTTCCGGGATAGGTGTGATGGTTATTGGCATAAATGGCCTCTACATTCGCGAGTGCGTGACTGTTCCACGGTTTCATCAGAGGATGTGATGCACACACAAGTTGTGACTAAGATATGCCACTTCACTCGGTTATCGAAATCGATCGAACCACGGGAGAACACACTTGTACACCTCACGATGGGCACCCGTCATTCTATCTCTATGGCATTAAGGGACATATGGAACGCATGATCTCGGGTGGTGAGCAACCAAAGGTTGAACGAAGTCATAGAGGATACCACAAAGTGTACCAACTACTGAACAGAAATTAGTCATTTCCTTGTGTGTGCATTTCACCTCTGTTGTGGCCACGTACTTAGTCTATGCACTCAAGCGATAGGGCTTCCAGGATGGTATTCTGCTGTTATTAATATCTGACAATAGAAGAGAAGCTTGCAAAAAGGGGTTATTAAAAGTGTTTATTCTCCATGATTTATTTATTTTGTTTTGGCAAAATAAAATAAATCTCTAATAGAACAAAAATTAAAATCTGCTGCCCCTTTCATTCTTTCTATATTGCAGCCAATCCAAAGGTAGTAATTCATACGTCAGGTATTGAATGGCACGCGCAAGAACATTTCCCTTGCGTATGCTATTCAAGCCACCAGCCAAATAATATGAAATTCAACACCGGTCATTGGCTTCATATGGAAAAAGAATTTAACTGCAGCATAAGCAATTCCGGCAAATAATTAGACTATGTTATTTTTCTTTTACTTTTGTTGTTTACTTGTATTAACTAGTAGTATATAAGGCAGAAGAAATTTAATAAAAATGATAACTACGATTAAACCTCTTGGTGTTTCAATTGGCGTGATTATATTCTTTCTTGGTGTACCACCGAGTAAAGAATTTTAAACTCCCTTTAAAAGAAAGTTCTGGTGTACTACCAGGACTGTCATTAAACCATTTATTCTGGTGTACCACCAGAATATACGCTGAGCAAACGAGCCCAAGCACTAACATATTGGCGACCGTGACAGGACACTTTGTGCCTGCAACCACTCATCAGGACCCTTTGTGCCTGCAACCACTCATCAGGACCCTTTGTGCCTGCAACCACTCATCAGGACTCTTTGTGCCTGCAACCACTCATCAGGACCCTCCGTGCCTGCAACCACTCATCAGGACACTTTGTGCCTGCAACCACTCATCAGGACTCTTTGTGCCTGCAACCACTCATCAGGACCCTTTGTGCCTGCAACCACTCATCAGGACCCTTTGTGCCTGCAACCACTCATCAGGACCCTTTGTGCCTGCAACCACTCAACAGGACCTTCGTTCCTATCAGGACCTTCGTCTCTACAATTAATCAACAGGACCTTTGCTCCTATAATCTATACCAGTCAACTTTCGTTACGATGGAAACTCAGATTGAGCTCCTGCGACAGCTGAAGGATATCGGCGAAGGCATCGCCAATTTCATCAGAAATATTAAGAAAGATCCAAAAAGCCGAAAGACAACCGCATATTACCAAGACCGACTGGCTAGGCTCAATGCCGCCTGGAAATATCGAGAAAGTTCCAACGTCAGACGCAAAGAACCCTCCAAGCGTACAATCCTTACATAAGGAGAACTAACAGTTGGGTGCCACTAGCGGTCACGACGGTCTTATTAGCCGTTCGTTGGCCAAAATGGAAGCCCTGAGTCGGCAACTAGAAGGTTTGCAAGTTAGTGGCCAGGAGGGAACCTACTATGAGGTGAAAATGGCCACAATAAACCGTCTATGGCAACAGATAGAGTGCCTCAACGACGATGTTCTAGACAAGTACCCAGACCCAGAGCTACTCGGGTACGATACTGCAAAATACATCTGGCTCGAGAAAGAGGCCCAGGCAGCAGTTATCCAACTCTCTAGTGCCAGCAGGGATTCACCCTTCTCCAACCCGGAAGTTGTGGCCCGACCAACTTCTTTACCACTGCCTGCAGTCACTATCTTCAAATTCGATGGTGACTATATGAAATGAATATCATTTTCGGATCTCTTCACAAAAATGATCCATGAGCAGAAAATCCCAAATGCTCACAAGATGTGGTACTTGAAAAACCACGTAATGGGCGAAGCAGCAAGCCTTATTGCGCACCTTGCCATAACAGAAGACAATTATCCCACGGCATGGCAATTGTTGGAACATCGTTATAACAACAAGAGGGTTATGGCAGCCACGGCAATCCAAAGGCTACTCGATCAACCCTCAGGTGCTGGATCTTTAGGTGCCCTCAAGCGATTACATGACACAACAAAACAATGTTTGGCAGCTCTCTCCAACATGGGACTCCAGACTTCGTCATGGGATCCACTTTTAATCCACCTCCTCGTTAAAAAGTTGGATAAAGGTGTTCATAGTCAAATGATCAAAAATCCGAAGGAACTGCAAACCATAAGCGACTTCCTATCGTTCTTGGAGAACTATTTTCATACTTTGGAAGCAATGGGTGTAAAGGAAGAAACCTCTATCAATAGCTCCAAAAATTGCGCCCTGACTTCCCATCCAAGTCCTGAAAGCCGACATTGCATCATTTGTAAGAAGGACTTTCACCAATTATACCGATGCCAGGAATTCGCTCTACTCAGCACAGACAGAAGTTATGTGTGAATTGCTTTAGCAGCAGACATTCCACGAAACAATGCACGAATTTAGGCCGCTGCCAAAAATGTGGGAGAAAGCACAATACGCTCGTTCACCTTGAACGCAACCCTCTAAATCCTCAAGTAAACCAATCAAGGGAGATCAAATGGAACACCCCAAAACACCAGAATCAGCAACAACTTCCAACCAATCCACTGCGGCTTCGCTTATCACTACCCCATCCGTTATAGCTGAAAGTTTGGCCTTAAACTCTGAATCTCGAAGGCCCTATATTCTACTAGGAACCGCATTGGTCAAGATTAAGGCGAATGGTCTGGAAACCGAATGCAAAGCAATACTCGACTCGGGATCTCAAGTCAATTACGGAAAGATTAGTAGCACGACTGGGTTTACCAAGTAGACCTACGACTATGTCAATTAGTGGTATAGGAAGAAATCGGACCAATCTTAGGTTAGGTTAGGTTAAAGTGGCAGCCCGATTAAATTTCAGGCTCACTTAGACTATTCAGTCCATTGTGATACCACATTTAACTAAAAGTACCTATTACATATGGGCACTTCTAGTCTTAACCACTGAACCTTCTCTATTATTTACTTTTGTGGAACCAACCAGATTGCTCCAAAAATATTAACAAACTGCTTAAGTTAACGTTTTCCAGGTCAGCCAGTAATCTAAAGCTATATGCTCCTAAAATTCGCTTACGCCTTACACAAAAAGCAGGACACTCACACAAGAGGTGTTTAATTGATTCCTTTTCCTCCACGTCATGACAGCTTATACAATAGTCATTATACTTCGCACCTATAGTTTTTGCAAATTCGCCTATCAGGCAGCGACCAAGGTTCAACACAGAGTGAACATTTCGCTCCAGTCAAGATACAACAATTTCTCATCACGCTTGGAGGCATTCGCACTTCCCCAAATAATTACTCCCCAACCTGCTCAATTTATCCACATTGATAAATGGCAAATTCCCAAGAATGTAACGCTGGCAGACCCTACCTTCAACCGTCCAGGCAAAATCGACATCTTATTAGGCGCAGAATATTATCATCAGCTACTCGCTATCGGACAAATCCAACTAGGAGACAACCTTCCAATCTTGCTAAACACAAGTGGATAGCATCAGGGAAGGTCTTTGATCAACATTTGCAAACATCAATATGTGGAGTACTAACGGAATTTTGGAAACTGGAAGAAGTCGATAATACACAGAAGCAATTATCGATATATGACGCACAGTGTGAAGCCCACTTTAATCAGCATACTGGACGTGACAAAGAAGGAAGATTCATCGTACGGCTCCCGTTTTGTGCCGAACCAAGCTCTTTAGGAGAGTCACACAGTCTCGCTTTCAACCGTTTCCTATCATTGGAACGGCGACTATCCAAAGACATTACTTTAAAACAACAATAAATACAGTTTATGAAGGAATACGAAGTACTAGGCCATATGACTAAAGTCAACATAGACAATGTGACAGGAGCAAAATATTTTATTCCCCACCACTGCGTCCTACGACCTGAAAGCAGCACCACTAAACTCCGAGTAGTATTCGATGCTTCAACAAAAACATCCTCTGGAAAGTCACTGAACGATGTTTTATATACTGGCCCAACTCTACAGAATGGTCTGTTTGCTATTCTGCTACGCTTCAGATTGCCACGTTTCGTGTTTACCACAGACATAGGAAAAATGTTTCGTCAAATACTGATACATCCTAGAGACAGATCATATCAGATTATCCTGTGGCGGAACAATACCACCGAACCTATCAACTACTTCACATTAAATACCGTAACATACGGAACCCGACCAGCCCCCTATCTGGCAATAAGATGCTTGAAAGAAATAAGCAGGGAAAATAAGATGCATTTTCCTTTAGCAGCCAGTTTTTTGGAAAAGAACTTCTATGTGGATGATGGCCTGGGCGGAGCAGACAGCTTGAATACAGCTTTGGAAATCCAGCGCCAACTGCAACAAGTCATGGCGCAATACGGATTTAATTTACGAAAGTGGAGTGCCAATCATATCCATCTGCTTCATAACATTCCGGAGTGCGACCAAGAAGTTAGCCTGGACTTCAGCACAGATGACACCAATTATACCAACACTTTGGGATTGGCCTGGTTACCCAAAGCTGACCAACTTAAAGTAAAGGTCAACCTAGCGCCAATCAAGTCAGTGACCAAGAGGACGGTCACTTCAGATCTTGCACGTATTTTCGACCCACTAGGTTTGCTATCTCCTGTAGTCGTCAGGGCAAAAATCTTTGTCCAAGAACTGTGGAATCTAAATCTTTCATGGGATGAAGCTGTACCTTCAGAATTCGACTATCGATGGCGAAACTGTAGAGAGAGCCTCAAGTCACTTGAAACCTTTCCCGTTCACCGACATGTCTATAAGAGACATATTTCTCAAAGCACTCAGCTCCACATCTTCAGCGACGCATCAGAAAAGGCATACGGGGCAGCAGTATACATTAGAACAATCTTACCGAATAAGATTATACTTGTAAACCTCCTTTGTGCGAAATCCCGAGTAGCACCCCTTAAACAACAAACACTTCCAAGACTAGAATTGTGCGCTGCACAGCTGGGAGCCAACTTGGCGGTTAAAGTTAAGAGCGATTTAGACATGATGACAACACCCACTTACTACTGGACTGATTCCACAATAGTGTTAAATTGGATCAACTCAAGATCATCCTCCTTTCACACCTTTGTCGCTAATCGTATTGCTTCAATTCAAGACAACACGACTCCTGAACAATGGAGACACGTTAGTTCCAAGGATAACCCGGCAGATATCATATCTAGGGGATCAGACCCACATCAGTTGAAACAAACGACTCAATGGATGCTTGGACCATTCTTTCTTCACGGAGACGAGAAACATTGGCCTCCTGCGTTTCTACCTTCTCCTGATTCGATTAGCACTGAACGAAAGCAGAACCTCCACACCCTAATGTTGGCCGTTGATGCAGAAAACTTCTTGTACAAAATAAATCACAGGAATTCCTTGAAGACACTCTAACGAATTGTTGCTTATGTTCTGAGATTTATTAAAAATTCCAAAACCCGTAAAGAAAACCGACAAAACAGGCCAACCCTCACTCCCTTTGAACTTCACGATTCTCTTATTGTCATAGTTCGTATCGCACAGCATTCTAACTTCAAAGAATACATTTTACAACTGGAGAAGCATAGAGAACTTAAAGGCTCAAGTCAAATCAAAAGTTTGTCGCCGTTCTTGGACGAACATACAGTTTTAAGAGTTGGAGGTAGACTAGAAGAATCGACTTTGAGTTTTAATGCCAAATATCCCATGCTTTTGCCATTCAATGACCCAATAAGTCGACTAATCTTCGAATCGTTACATAAGGAAAATAAGCATTGCGGACCTACCGCACTCCTTGCTACGGTGAGACAACGCTTCTGGCCCATCAAAGGAAAGCATTTGGCTCGTGAAACTGTTCACAAATGTATTCAATGTGCAAGATCAAAACCAAAGCTTCTGAAACAAATTATGGGAAATTTGCCAGAAACAAGAGTAACGCCTGCAAGGCCCTTCATAAACGCAGGGGTAGATTATTGCGGACCAATCTGGGTACATTTCAAAACAAGAGGAAAACGACCTCAGAAAGCATATCTTGCGATATTTTGCTGCTTTTCAACAAAAGCAGTTCATCTAGAACTTGTAACGGACCTTACAACCGATGCCTTTATTGGGGCGTTGAAAAGATTCATTGGTCGAAGGGGCCATTGCCAAAACCTATATTATGATAACGCACCAACTTCGTGGGAGCAAAAAATCAACTCGCAGAGCTGTCAACCTCGTTATTCTCAACGACAGCTCAAGAAAAAATACAACGAGAATGCGCAACTAGAAGCATTACTTTCCACTTTATACCTCCGCGATCTCCTCATTTCGGTGGACTTTGAGAAGCAGCTGTAAAATCCGCTAAAGGTCTTCTGATAAAGGAAATATCGAGTGCATCCCTGACTTATGAAGAAATGGAGACCATTGTCATAGAGGTTGAAGCGATACTAAACTCTAGGCCAATAGCACCACTACCAAATAATCCTAATGACGCTGCTGCATTGACTCCGGGCCATTTTTTGATTGGAGAACCCCTAACTGCTCAAGTAGACGTCACAGCCCAAGCAACATCATCAACTTTGGCAAAACGATGGGAGTTAGTATCCCGAATAAAACACCAATTCTGGAAAAGATGGTCCCAGGAATATCTCAATGAACTTCAGCAGCGTAATAAATGGCAAACTGCATCTCAAAATCTGCAATTGGGCACTATAGTCGCAATTAAAGATAACTTGCCTGTCATGAACTGGCGACTTGGTAAAGACATTGAAACTTATCCAGGGTCAGATGGTCTGGTCAGGACAGCCGCAGTAAAAACCTCAAGCGGTATCATTAAGCGAGCCATCCACCTACTCGCTCCTCTCCCTCTAGAACAACCTAACGACGAAAAAGGAGATAATTCACTTCCGCTCAGCCGCAGCGCCGCATCTAGCGACAAAGATAATGGTTCACCACCTCCAAAACGTGCTAACCTTCCCACAACCAGCATGCTAGTGATTCTAGCATTATTCCTCCCACTAGTGATGTGCCAACAAGTTACCTATACTCCGATTAAAGGCAACCCTGGTATACATTTTGAGTGTATTGGTAACATCAAGCCAATTCTATCAGAATGGAAGCTGCTGATATATTTCGAACTGGCACCTCTTCATAAGGAACTGCAGCTCTTCATCAACGGAACCAATGCCTTAGCGAAAACATGCAATCACTCACACTTCCGCGATCAATGTAGTGGCCTAATAACCCATTTCTACAATATCCAGAAAGATTTGCCAGCCACTCCAGAAAATCTCGGTCTACGGAAGAAACGAGGGGCAATAGATATAGTCGGCAACGTAGCAAATTCATTATTTGGTGTTCTAGACTCAAATTATGCTGAGAAAATGTCAGGAACAATCAATATTATTAAAACTAACGAAGCTCGACTGCAAGGCCTACTGCGGAACCAAACATCATTTCTGGACTCCACCCTTAATCTCATGAAGCAATCTGAAGCTCGGACACAGGAGAGTTTTGAAAAAATAAATTTTAAAATGAGCAGACTCATGAATCTCACAAACAACGAAAATATATACCGCTCTCAACTCATCTTATCGCTCAGTATCCAGTTAATCCTAATTGCAAATAACTTGCAAAAAATGCATGCTTCCATGACGGATTTGTTGGCTGACACTCATCATGGTCGGATCAGCCCGCTTATACTAACTCCACAACAATTTGCTGCCGAGGTAGCTAATATAAAGGCTAACCTACCGCAAGATTTAACACTACCAGTAGTAGATATAATACACTTATATGGCATCGCAACAGCTCATGCCTCAATATCGAACGACCATATCATCTGCACCTTGTTCATTCCATTGTCAAACCAGGATGAATATGACCTATTTTACCTTACACCAGTTCCACAAGTGGTGAATAATACTCTAGTAGCCCTCATGCCGACATCAGAAATGATAGCCTTTAATGCTCATCGTGATCAATAATTTCCAATGGATGACATCAAACTACTTGACTGCAGCTCACTGGATCACAACACCCTTTTATGCCCAAATATCCAAGCAGTTTACCATAAAGGTTCGCCGATTTGTAGCTGCGAAGTCCATCTATTCAATAACGAATCTGACCCTAGCTGCAATATCGAAGTATTATCTAACCACAATGTGTGGTATCAACTGTTCAAGAAAAATCAATGGCTGTTTGCAACTGATTCACAACTAAAATTAAGTACAGTCTGTAATGGTAAAAGCAGTTATCATCCTTTACAGGGTACTGGAATATTAACACTGCCAGCAGGTTGCACAATGAAAAATGAGATGATTACTATCAACAGCCACCAACTATCACATCGACCCTACACCAGTCCAGTTCAGACAATGAGATGTCATTCTTCAATACACCACCTAACATGAAAAATATAACGCAAGCGTTCATTCACCGCTCAAGTTTAGAAGAAATAAATCGTTTGCAGGCAGAAGTGAAGGCACAACTACGTGAAATTCCAACAACCTCAACTTACCATGCAGTTCATAGCCTGACCGTTAGCTACTGTGGATTAGGACTTATTCTAATCGTTGTTGTGATCCTACTAATAAAGTGCATTTTTAAGAAAAGGGCCAACATGCATATATCACCACAGCCTGCTCCAAGATCAACATGGGACATTTCAGTGGACCCATCCTAACTAAAACCTACTACGTAACCGGAATTAGCTTATGCAAGCCTTTCAAAATTATTCACAACCTGATTCAACTCAAAATTATATCGAGTTCAATCAGGATCAAAATAATGTAAAATCGAATGTAATTTGGATGCAAAGCGTTTGGAGCCAAAACGAGGCAAATCAAGACGTAACGAAAACACCATACATAGAGCAAGTCGAATTTACATAACATTCAAAGCATTTTCAAGTAGAAACAGTAAGGGAAGGACTTTAACGGACTTATATTAAATTATTTCGAATTAAATGAAAAGCTAAGATAAAAACTGAAACTAAATTGCTGTTGAATTTTAATAAAATTAGAATAAAAAATTGAGTTAAAAATATTGGCTTGATTTATGATAAAGTTAATTAGTAGGGTGGAATGAACTAAATTAGGCTTGAACTTAAATAAACGAAATTTAAACTAGGATTAAAATTAAAATAAAAAAAATTGAAACTAAAATTAAAATTAATTCGATACACTTGAACTCCGGAGACATTAAATTAAATAATTTTAAACAAAAGTTAAATCCAATTTGGGTAGATTTAATTACAAGCGAATAAATGGGATACTTTCAGCACAACCGAAATTCAGATCATTTGCGATCAATGTCGACACGAGTTCGAATCATAATAAGGCTATAATAATAGGAGAGAATAGATTAATTCAAATTAAATAGGATTAAATTATAAAATGGTATAAACCACATTCAAACAAAGTTCAAGTAATTTTCCTATCCAAATAAAAATTAAAACTCAAACCAAAAGCTTAGGCACAGACGAGTCAAGCTGGACTCAAGTCCAAGTGAAACCGAAACAGGTCGAAATAGAATCAATCAGATAAAAATTCAAATCGAACTGAGTAAAGTCAATTTGAATTGAAATACGACACATTTGAATTCACGGCATTTTCACATCAAATTTATATCACTGTTCAGTATAGATAAATTCAATTTTTATTAAATTGAAACAAACCAAACTCATTTCAAGTGAAACTACACTCATTTATTTAAAATTTGGAAAAAAATTCAATTGGATTCAGTTCAAAAATAGAATTGAGTCAACTTGGATCAATTTCAACTCGAAATTATATCAAATTGCAAACTGAGTAAATTTGACATAAAATCCAAGTTGATTTGAAAATGAAATCAAGTCGAAGTCAAGAGTTTTCAATTCGAGGTAAATAGAAGCTGAATTCAAAGATAACGCTAGCAAAATTCACATGAAATTCACACAAGAGACATTAGAGTAAATTCAATATTTAAGTGATAAGGCTAAGGATTTGAGGAAGATTATCATAAGGATCAAAAAATGGTTGGAAGAAAATGGATAAAAAGAAAGTTAATAGATAGATTTTTCTAACACGAAAGTAAAATTAATTTTAACGTGAAATATAGTAATTTAAATCAAAATTAGGACAATTTCTAATGTATAGCTGCAGAAGTAAAGGGCAATGTAAAGTATAAGGATGAGGGACAACCTGGAATGGTAATGAAATTTGACTTACCAACGGAAATATAACTTTTCATGGTTTCCGGGAAATCTGTGGAACATTTGATGTTTTTGTATATATATACACATATGTATATAGTGTGTCACGTTTTTATTATTTGTTGTTTGGTACAGTTTATTATACCCTTCACCACTACTGTGGTACAGGGTATAATAAGTTTGTGCATTTGTATGTAACGCCAAGAAGGAAAAGTATGAGACCCATCGTTTAGTATACCGATCGTCTTAGAATTAAATTCTGAGTCGATGTAGCGATGTCCGTCTGTCTGTCTGTCTGTCTGTCCGTCTGTCTGTCTGTCCGTCTGTCTGTCTGTCTGTTGATGTATTTTTGTGTGCAAAGTACAGCTCGCAGTTTTAGTCCGATTGTCCTAAAATTTGGTATAGGGCCCTGTTTCGGCTCAAAGACGATCCCTATTGATTTTGGAAAAAATCGGTTCAGATTTAGATATAGCTGCCATATATATTTTTATAATTATAATTATAATTAGCATTGTAGCTATACGTTCCAAATTTGGTTGAAATCGGTTCAGATTTAGATATATCTCCCATATATAGCTTTCGCCCGATTTACACTCATATAACCACAGAGGCCAATTTTTAACTCCGATTTAGTTGAAATTTTGCACAGGGAGTAGAATTAGCATTGTTGCTATGCGTGCCAAATTTGGTTGAAATCGGTTCAGATTTAGATATAGCTCCCATATATAAATATGTTTTTCTGATTTCGACAAAAATTGTCAAAATACCAAAATTTTCTTTGTAAAATCGCCACTGCTTAGTCGAAAAGTAGTAAAAATGACTCTAATTTTCCTAAACTTCTAATACATGCACTGTCAGAAAAATATGTTTTTCATATGTTCCGATATAAACAAAATGTGTTTCGGGCACGATTTTAAACTACAATATATTTAAGTGCGAACATGTAATGTTCCTAAACTAACACTAAATGTTTGGGACATCTATGTTAATATGTTAGAATATATTATGTTTGGGGCATGAATGTTTCATAAAAATCATATGTGTGAATACAAACATATATAAATTTACAAATTTCGAGTAAACATATATATGTTGTGATATTTTATTCAGAGAGCGACAAAAAGAGAGTATAGAGAGAAATAGAGATGGAAACCGGGAGAGTTGACGAAAGAAATCAATATAACACAGCAAAAGAGTCAAAAGAGAACAATTTCTGTGAAACCGCTTGTATGTTGTTTCGGAAAACTGTTTTATGATAAGGCCAAAAATTTGATATGTTTATGTCTAAATATTATTTAATTTGAATAAAGAGAATATACATTCTGAACCAAGAGAATAGACATTTGAAAAACAAACAGCTTATGTTTTCGCCTTGAGAGCAGCATTTTATGTATGTGTGGACATGTGTTTTGTTTATCATTTTGGCATTATGGGCACAATTCTTTTCTTGGTTCGTTAAAAGAAATCAGGGGTCTTCATAAAAATAACGAAAGGGCACTATACTCTTTTTAGAGTTGGGACAGTAAAATGAAATAAGGAGGAAATAGTGAAAAATTACACAGTAAAATGTAAAAAAACAAACTTTAGTTCCTCTTTATTAAAAAGTAGTCCACGAGGAGTTGACGGACACCATCAAATATAAAAGCGGGCATTAAGTTCGAGTTTTACAGCTAAAACAATTTAAAAAGTTTATTTTCTTTAAAATGAATTATTAAAGAAAAATAAAAGGAATTTTATAGCGATGGTGTTAAATGCTAGCAAAAAACTGTTCACTCCTAAATAAATTTATGTTTATATTATAAAATTATGTATGTATGTTTATACTCGACTCCACGTTCTTCTTTTGTTAGTTTTTGAATTCCTTCCAAATTTTAAAGTTTTGTACAAAAACAGTTTTTTATTACAAGATTGTTATTTTTGCAATAAAAAATAATATTTTATCCAAAAATCAGTCAATTTCGTTTATATCAAGCACTGTTACTGACTATAAATCTTTAATAACGCACATTTCGAAGTTTCATTTAAAAAAAATAATATAGTATAAATATAAATGTGTAAATTAAAAAAAAAAAAAAAAAAAAAAAATGTTCGGTCGGAGCAGGGATTGAACCCACGACCCTTTGCATGCAAGGCAGACATGCTAACCACTGCTCCACGTGGCAAACAAATGTATGTTTCTGTTAAATAATGTTATGTTTGCATAGGCTCGTGGGCGCTGCAAACTATGCTATATAAATGTAACTTAAAACGATAATTATCTACTGGTGACTATAACAGCTACGTAGCCCAGTGGATAGTGTGTTGGCTTACAAACTGTATGGTCCTCGGTTCGATTCTCCGTGCAGGCGAAAGGTAAAATTTAAAAAATTTATAAAATAAATAATTTCTTCAACATTATTTGTATTACAGAGAAAGGTGCCAATAACTAAAAAATTTCGTGGAAGTGAAAATTACGAGTATGTTAGGGAATGAGCACAATCGTGTTTGGGAAAATTTCTTCCAAGCATATAATATTTTTGGCTCAAAATACTTCCAAACATATAATATGTTCACATAAAACAAACATATTAATGTTTCGGCAGTATCCAATAATATATGTGCTTCCTGCAAAATATGTTTGGAACATATGTTAAAGAAGCGATTTTTTTTGAGGGTGTGTATATCGAACGATAAATCGTAAATAAACTTTTGCGAAGTTTCCTTAAAATTGCTTCAGATTTAAATGTTTCCCATATTGTTTTACTAACATTGTGTTCCACCCTAGTGCATTAGCCGACTTAAAATTTGAGTCTATAGATTTTGTAGAAGTCTATCAAATTCTGTCCAGATCGAGTGATATTTAAATTTATGTATTTGGGACAAACCTTTATATAGCCCCCAACACATTTGACGGATGTGATATGGTATCGAAAATTTAGATCTACAAAGTGGTGCAGGGTATAATATAGTCGGCCCCGCCCGACTTTAGACTTTCCTTACTTGTTTTTCTTTCACAATGTTTCACACGTAATTTTCAGTTTAGCATAATTGTTTTCATTTTGGCCTTTTGGATTTAGGTCACTTGGCGCAATATGCGTCTGTAGTTTAAGTGATAGCTACTCACACGTTTTTTTAGCATTTTTGTTTCAATATTTACACCCAGAGAGAAGTTCAACACTTGCTCGGAAGTGATTGTATTTATAAACGCACCTCCACAGGAACTAAAATATTTCCCCAAAATTTCGAAAAATACGAATTCTGCATTAATTCGTTAAAGGAAAACAAAATCGAACATCATTCCTACAATTCGAAGGAAAATGGGCTGTATACGGTCTTTTTGCACGGCCTGCCCAAAATAAATGTAGATGAAATTGCAAATGAGTTAAAATCATACAACCTTTCTCCACATCAAGTGACTGAAATAAACACCAGACACAGTAATGTTGACGACGCTGTATATAAAGTACAGTTTGTTCGTAAAAACTCCAACCCAGCTTATTTGAAAAATGTTACAACGATCAATAGCGTTATAATCTCTTGGAGAAAACGTAAACAAAAAACTAAAAACAAACCCACCCAGTGCTGGAACTGCCTAATGTATGGGCATGGGGGAGAGCATTGCAGCAGAAAGCCTGCCACACCACACCAATGACTGTCCATTTAATAATAACGAAAAGAAACCCGCTGCGTTCTCTTGTTTTAACTGCAAGAAGTTCGGCAAAGAGAGAACTGATCACGCAGCTAATGATGTAAACTGTCCCCTTCGTGCTCACTACATCGAGGTACGAGAAAAGGCAACAACAAGACAAACTCGGAGAGCCACAAGAACTCAAAGATCTCTCCACACTACTCGCACGACTAATATTTCGACGATCACTGGGAACAAAAACTTCCACCAAACTCAACACAGCGAAGATCGTTTCTCTTATGCTGACCAATTAAAAAATTCAAACCATGGTGAACTATTTAGCATGGATGAATTATTTAATATATTCACCTCAGCTCTTGACGAGCTCAGTCAATGTACATCAAAGGCTCAGCAAATGTATGTCGTCATGTCAATGATTAAGCATGCCTATGATCTCAAATAATTGCAGACAGTTCAGAATACTACATTGGAATTCAAATGGGATTTCAAATTATACTTCACTTAAGCAGTTAGAATTATTACTCGAAAATCAGAATGTTCACGCAGCTTCATTAAATGAAACTTTTTTCAAAGCAAATCATAATCCATATTTCAAAAATTATACACTTTATCGCAATGACAGACGAGATTCAAGAGGTGGGGGTGTTGCCTTTTTGATTCTTAGAAGCCTTAAACACAAACTTTTACCAATTACACACACGTCCTCTATAGAAAACCTATCTGTTGAAGTTTTTATAAATGAAAGACGTCTGGTTTTAACAACAGCTTATTCCCCTAGGTACTCTCAGAAAAAAAGATGTTGTAGCATTGACCCCGGAATGTACCGAATATGTTGTGCTTGGCGATTTCAATGCTAAACACAGCTCTTGGAACTGTGAATCAAATAATTCGGCTGGAATAGCGCTTAACAGCTTGCAACACACAAGCAGCTTTTTCATCTACTATCCAAACTGTCCTACCTTATACCCTCATCAACGGAATCGAACACCCTCCACAATAGACATCGTCATCAGCAACTCCACCCTACCTATAACAGTAAAGTCTCTTGATTACTAAAGGGTGATTCTTTTGAGGTTAGGATTTTCATGCATTAGTATTTGACAGATCACGTGGGATTTCAGACATGGTGTCAAAGAGAAAGATGCTCAGTATGCTTTGACATTTCATCATGAATAGACTTACTAACGAGCAACGCTTGCAAATCATTGAATTTTATTACCAAAATCAGTGGCAGAAAATCCGCTTTTTTATCGACAAATTTTGTTCAGCGATGAGGCTCATTTCTGGTTGAATGGCTACGTAAATAAGCAAAATTGCCGCATTTGGAGTGAAGAGCAACCAGAAGCCGTTCAAGAACTGCCCATGCATCCCGAAAAATGCACTGTTTGGTGTGGTTTGTACGCTGGTGGAATCATTGGACCGTATTTTTTCAAAGATGCTGTTGGACGCAACGTTACGGTGAATGGCGATCGCTATCGTTCGATGCTAACAAACTTTTTGTTGCCAAAAATGGAAGAACTGAACTTGGTTGACATGTGGTTTCAACAAGATGGCGCTACATGCCACACAGCTCGCGATTCTATGGCCATTTTGAGGGAAAACTTCGGAGAACAATTCATCTCAAGAAATGGACCGGTAAGTTGGCCACCAAGATCATGCGATTTGACGCCTTTAGACTATTTTTTGTGGGGCTACGTCAAGTCTAAAGTCTACAGAAATAAGCCAGCAACTATTCCAGCTTTGGAAGACAACATTTCCGAAGAAATTCGGGCTATTCCGGCCGAAATGCTCGAAAAAGTTGCCCAAAATTGGACTTTCCGAATGGACCACCTAAGACGCAGCCGCGGTCAACATTTAAATGAAATTATCTTCAAAAAGTAAATGTCATGGACCAATCTAACGTTTCAAATAAAGAACCGATGAGATTTTGCAAATTTTATGCGTTTTTTTTTAAAAAAAAGTTATCAAGCTCTTAACAAATCACCCTTTATATCCCATCGGATCACAAGCCAATTATGTGCACGATTGAATGCATGTCAGCTAATTCGATCGATCTCAGCAAACATATATACGCTCAATGCAATTGGAGGTTATTCAGGAATACAATTGATAGCAACTGCCGTAATAGAAATGAAATAAGAGAATCAACATCAGCAATTGACAATGAAATAGAAGCTTTCGTACAACTTTTATTACATGCTAGAGATGTGGCTACACCCAAGAGACTACACACTGACAATACATCTCTACCTAGGGATATATTAGTTTACATAGGCCAAAGAAATAAATTTAACCGCAAGAAGCTACGGGCCTCTGATTGCAGAAGTGAACTGTTTTACAAACAATGTATAAAATTCTTGAACAAGATTATAAACGAACGCATTAATTTTGAAAGGAATAAAATCTGGTCTAAACTCTTAGATAATCTAAAACCTGGCGACAAGTAGTTTTGGAAATTAAGCAGGAGTTTAAGATGAAAACGTAAGGTACAATTACCTCCATTGGAAGTCGACGGCAAGAGGTTATTATTAGCAAACACTTTTTCGCAATCAAATTATCTAACCTTAAACTATAAACATCCTTCCGAAAATAAAATTAATCGAACGGTGGAAAATTTGATGATGGAACCTTCTGATTACGATGTACTGGATCTTATCACTGTTGGGGAGCTATCTGCTATATTATCACAGCTGAAAGCGTTAAAATCACCTGGTCTGGATGGAATCCCAAACATTCTTCTCAAAAATTTACCTCTAAATGCTATTAAACACCTTGTCAATTTGTTCAACGATTGCATACGTTATAATCATTTCCCATCAGTTTTCAAGCAAGCCAAAGTTGTAGCGATTCACAAGCAAAATAAGCCTAGATACCTTCCTGATAGCTACCGACCAATTAGTTTATTAAGCAACCTTGGGAAAATTTTCGAAAAATGTCTGCAATGCAGGATAAACGATTTCGCTGCTGATCACAACTTAATAGCTCACGAACAGTTCGGATTCAAAAAGAATCACAGCACAGTGCATCAAATCAAACCAATACAAAATAAGATATGTATGAATAAAACGCAGAGAAAGTCAAGAGGGGTTGTGCTTCTGGATGTCGAAAAGGCATTTGACACTGTTTGGCATAACGGTCTTATCTATAAGCTGATTAGAATGAACTTCCCTAAATATCTTATGAAAATAATAGCAGATTTTCTTACAAACAGATATTTTTCAGTGTTTGTCAATAATGCATGCTCATCAACCAGGACTATTCCAGCTGGTCTCCCCCAGGGGTCTATCTTATCTCCTATATTATATTCGCTCTACACGTCTGATTTCAAACATCCACAAACATACGAAACAGCCTTTTATGCTGACGATACGGCTTTAATTACAAAAAGTAAGCTTACGAGTGCATTGCTTAAGAAAATGGAAAGAAGCCTTACATCATGTAACAACTACTTTAAGAAATGGAAGATTAAAATTAATCAAGATAAGACACAGGCCATTATATTTCCATACAACAAGTCCCCAAAAATAATTCCTAGACGACCTTTATCCTTTAATGGAATTCATATCGAAATCAAAGATGAAGTCAAATACCTCGGAGTTATACTTGACAAAAAACTTTTATTCCATCGACATATTGAAACATCTTGTGAAAAAGCTATTAAGTCATTCCGAGCTCTGTGGCCCTTTCTAAACCGACGATCAGTACTCAACACCAAAAACAAAAATCTGTTGTACAAATGCGTAATTCGGCCGATCCTCGCATATGGCTGTCCGGTGTGGCAAAAAGCTGCAAAGTCTCACTTCAAGAAGATGCAAATAATACAAAACAAATGTTTGAAAATGATCTATAATAAACATTGGCGCCACCCTACTCAAAGACTGCAGGAAGAAACTAATTACTTACTGTTTAATGAATTCACATCTATTCAAAATACAAAATTTTTCAACAACATCAGAAACTCGCATTATGAAATAAAGAGAGAATGTTTAGACTAACCAGCATAGCAATATGTATATAGAAATAGAATCACCAAACTGAAATATTTGGTATACAGTTGATTATATACCTATATAATCTAATTGTATCCATATCTTTTTCTAATTAATGTTTTGAATTTATAAATTTCTCTAATCAGTTTAAGGTTTTTCCCATTTTTCCTATGCAAATAAAACATATGTATGCCCATGTTTACTTCCACATAACGAGATAAATTAACAAATCAATTACTATTATATAGACTACATTTTGTTGTAATATCATCTAGATAAATCTCAAAACACAACTGAAAATATGTACTTTATAGCAATAAGATGATTTTGGATGAATAAAAATTGAAAAATTGAAAAAAATTGAATTTACACCCAGAGAAATGGTTGGTTGCAATTCGATAATTACAATGAGGAAATGATGTCAGTAACTTATTTTTTGTTACAAGAACAATGTTTTGATTATTTTCCCCATTATACATCCAACACGACCATAAAAAAGTTCACAGGATCAAAACGAAATTCCCATAACCATTCAATTGGTTACAATAACCAATGCCGATAAATTTGGTTTTATGCTGCATAAAATTGTTTAGCTAACCACCAGCATAGTGAGACCTACATCATGCGAATCAACAAATGGTTGGTGCAGCCAAAAGTTGAGTATACTAATAGAATCTTAGTTCAATTATAGGACGAGCGTAAGGTAGTTGTTGCAACAAATAAATATTTATATCAACATCGACATGGTAAATGGTATGACGCTACAAAATTTGAAAAACGGGGAACAGCATTTACATGATAATAGTCCGCAATACATTGAATAAAGTTTATCCCATAGAAAAGAAGTTGCCTTCAGGTAAGTATCGCACCGATTTATAAAAAAAGAATATTACAAAAGTTTCCATAAAAATTGCAGGCTTCATACACCAACAAACACAAATACTTTTTACGGCAAGCGAGCTTTTTTTTATTGTATTAAGCATAGAGGACGAGTCTAAGTCGATCTGTATTTATATCTAGAGGCTTAAGGAAGAAATTTCTGGCAAATATATATTGAATTAGGTTCTGTAGTTTGACCACATAATTGTAACCTAATAACTATCTGTCATTGGTATACAAACATTACCTATAAAAAATTTAAATTGTAATGTAAATTGATCTCACATATATGTGGATCAAAAGCCTTGTTGTTTGCACCTTTTGTATTTATTTTCGTAGTTTATTATGATTGTAAATCTTGTAATAAATTAATAAAATCTCAATACAATCTGCCCTTTCATTTAATATTGGAATTTGGTTAGGATAATAATAAAGAAAATCGAGGGCGGTTGCCCCAACAAACAAATCAATTAATATGAGATTGCGACAACCAATGCAAAGTTGATCCAACATTCTACCATGCAGTTACAATTGCCAAATGTTAGTTGTGCTGACAGATATCATTGATAGTTGATGGAACCACCTGCTTTCGGTTGGCAAATAATTCGGTTGAGGCAACGAATTTGTTTTCTGGGTGTACATGTAGCTTTTATCTCTTTTGAGCCACTTTAGCAATGAATTATCATATTTACGCATACACAGGTGCGTACAACTGGGTTTTATTCATTTGTGTCGGTGACATATATTTTGTTGTACACAGGTTATGACCCAATATTGAAAATCACGCCACTTGTACGCGGATACAGTTATTATAGAAATTACCACCGATATATGCTGGGATTATTTGAATTTTTTTTCTTTTATTTACACTTAGGTCACTTTGTGTCACATTATTAGTTCCAAACGTATTTTTCAATATCACGCACACACACATACCGAGCATAGCTTCCCGCGCTTTCGATTGTTTTTTTTTTTTTTGCTTACAACTACACCCGTAGAAAAATTATTACCATACGGGCTCAAATCAATACCTTACGTTATTGATAGTTAGCAAACCCCGTATGGTACAATATCAATACCGAACGGTACAGACGGTACACAAAGCACGGTATTATGAAAATACCAAAATGGTATTAAAAATAATACCTAAGCGGTATTAATATTTATACCATTAAGTTATTGATGTATAAACAGTGTGGTATTTCCAAATAATACCAAAACGGTATTGGGTTTAATACAAACCCGGTATTTATTGTTATAATACATATTAGTTCAATAAAACACACGTAACAATGACTTTTCCTTTAATACATTTATAAAATACATAGTACATACAGTTCACCACTTTTTTCATGCAAAATTATTCTTTGAATTTTATGTCCCATCACAGGCTCTGTATGCCTCAAGCTGTCTGTTGTGAGATTTGGAAAGCTTTTGTATGTCTCTTACGTATCTAATGAGAGAATGGTTCCGAATTTGTAAACATTAATAATACCAAAACATTTTATACTTACGAATACTTCGCTATATCCACAAATTTTGTATTTTCAGTCATCATGTTTTCCAAAAAATATTGCAATTAACGCGTCTGTTTACTTTATGTGAACAAACTAAACTACGACATATCATATGCTACGGGTATGTGATAGTTAATACCATAATAATACCGGATGTAAATGATTCGATAGAAAGTGGTATCAAAATTTGAAGGTTTACATCACACCATTTCAGTAAATGGTGTGATGTAAGCCTCATGCAATTGAACATACTTAAGTGCAAACATATGTCCTTCTATAGACGTAAACGTTTGTATTCAAGTTATTATATAAATGAAAAGGAACTTGTGCGTGTTGACCAATTTCTTGATCTAGGTATACTTCTAGATGCAAGATTGAACTTTAAGCAACATATTTTGATGATGATAAACAAAGCGTGTAGTTCTCTGGGTTTTATGAAAAGATGGGCTAAGGAATTTTCTGACAATTCCATTTCGAAAAAATTATATATCTCTCTAGTTCGAAGTACGCTAGAATATGGATCCGTGGTTTGGGACCCTGTATATAATATCTACTCGAATAAAATAGAAGCAGTTTCTTCTCTTTTGTCTGCGAAGCAATGGCTGGACTTATCACAATCTCCCCTCACATAAAGATAGGCTTGCCATCGTTAAACTACCTACATTAAGCAGTCGAAGAAAAATGTTAAATGTAACCTTTATCATGAACATTTTAAAGGGTACGATTATCTCGGAATTCATTTTAAGTCGTATGTATTTTAATATTCCAGTAAGACCAATAAGAAACTTTACGTTCCATACTTTCAGAGAGACTATGCTAACCATGACTCTCTTCGTCTTCTCTTTTATGATTTCAACAAGTACTACCACCTTATTGATCTTTCTGAAAATAGATGCTCTTTAAAGCGTAAAATTATACTATATTTGAATGAATGAATTATGTTATCAATAAATCTAGAATTTGTAAATATGTATCCATAACGTTTATATTTTAGTCTGTAAGGATATTGTAATCTATAGACTATAGAAAATAAAAAATAAAATGTGAACCAATCAATTAATACCAAACGGTAATGGCCATGTACCGCCTTTTTTCTACCAGTGTATTTATTATATTAATTTTTTTTTTGGAATTATAAATTTCACTTTGTATTGTTTGATTTGTTATTTAATTTCTCACTTTTTATTTTATTTTTACACTCTACTTACCTGGGATGTCTGATGCTGTCAATCGCGCCATACACTTGTTATGAATATGGTAGATAACACCTTTACCTACAATTTGGTGTGCCACATGTGCCTGTTCAATGTTATTTTGCTTGGTTATTACTGGGTACTGGTGGTCAGGACACAATTTCCCTTGTGGAGTCCAGGAATGGACTTCGTACACAAAAGTGACAACGGATATTGATAGAGGACATTATTCCCCACAATTTGGTGTACCACATGTATCTGGGAAACGCCGAGTGTAGAACAAAATTTTCCAGAAACTGTTGGACGCACTGGTGGTCAGGACAGTATTTTCAGCGCTGAAGCCAGGAATGGACTTCGTACACAAAAGTGACAACGGAACTTGGTAGAGGACATCAACACCTACAATTTGGTATACCACATGTATCTGGGAAACGCCGAGTGTAGAACAAAATTTTCCAGAAACTGTTGGACTTACTGGTGGTCAGGACAGTATTTCCAGCGCTGAGGCCAGGAATGGACTTCGTACACAAAAGTGACAACGGAAGTTGGTAGAGGATATTATTCCCCACAATTTGGTCTACCACATTTATCTGGGAAACGCCGAGTGTATAACAAAATATTCCAGAAACTGTTGGACGCACTAGTGGTCAGGACAGTATTTCCAGCGCTGAGGCCAAGAATGGACTTCGTACACAAAAGTGACAACGGAACTTGATAGAGGACATCAATACCTACAATCTGGTATACCACATGTATCTGGAAAACGCCGAATGTAGAACAAAATTTTCCAGAAACTGTTGGACGCACTGGTGGTCAGGACAGTATTTCAAACGTTAAAGCCAAAAATAAACATTAAACACGAAAAGGAAAACATATTTAAAGCACGTGTTTCGTAAGTTATCTTGGTAACTCTGCTAAAAGTGTTATAACATATAACAAAATGGCGGACTGGTGTATAACAGATTCCATGGCATATGTGTGTAAGGTAGTTGCACTTAAAGAGCTCATTACACATATTTTTGTTTTCATTAAAAATGTAGATTATTAATTGCACATAAAATAATAAATTGATTTATGGGTAGAATAAACTACATTCTTTAAAAATGTAGATTATTAACCGCACATAAAAAAATTAATTGATTTATAGGAAGAATAAACTACTTCGTGCGAAAATTGAATAAAATTGTACTTTACATTTTGAGATTTGCACAAAGCGTTGCTAAAACTAGGAAAATTTATTTCCTTGGTGTACTTTATAACTACAACTCAAGAAATTGCACTCTCTCATAGAAGAAAAACTGAACCAAATGTAAAGAAAAAACTATTGGCGCCAAATCATTACCATTTTTACCATACAGTAGTTCTTTTTGACAACTTTTGGGAACCGTACTAAAAAATTCTTTTGCTTTATGAGCTTTACAGACTATCAGTTATTCCGGACGGAATGTTGGTGTTGGAAAGAAATCGTACAGTGTGTCCAATCGGTCAGATTTGTATTCGATAAATATATAATCGATAGCTATCGATTATCGTTTAGTTTTGAATTGTCAAAAATGAACTTGCCTCTATGTTCTGGTTTACGAATTCGCAAAACGCAAAATTTTGCATTTTCAATAACTTTTGAACCATTCCATGTTTTGTCATGAAATTTGTTCCAGTTAAATTTCTTATCGATAAGAACTATTTATACAAATTTCAATGGCTCTATTAACCATGTTCCTTAATCTATATCTGTCCATAAAGCTCGAAAAATAATTGTATAATTAGATATAATTCATTTGGACGTCAATTGCCTGTTTCATTATCAGGCTAACATGAAATATAACAAATTTCGTATTATTTATCATTATGGTTCAGAAAATAGAGGTTGAGAAAAATTTTGCGTTTTGCGAATTCGTAAACCAGAGCAGGGGGTTAAGTGTCTAATATATTTAAAAATAATGTAAAGTTTTTGTAACTTCTAACTATAAAAATTAATTGTTGATACTATAGCCATGTCGTTTGAATACTTCTTGCCATTGGTTAGGATTAAATGATATCCTATGGTTTAGGTTCAAATGGAGATCATAAGCCTTTAAAACAAAAATAATACGCTTTCTTTGTTTTAAAATTTTCTAAAGGTTATTTTATGGCGTTTACGATTATTGGAAATCCGTTGTTGCTGGAGGTCATGATCGCGCTGAATAATCCATGCGTACAGCATTTTCCCGGATGCTTATGGGAATATTACATGGAGCAAAATCGCTATAACATCAACAATTAAAATTTGCTGTTAAAACAAAATACATAAGAAATGTTGACTCTCATAAAGTGTACATTTTGAGTGTAGACTAGTGTTATTAATAATAAATTAATGATTTTTCAAGCTCGAGGTCTTTTTTGAATATTTTATTTATTTTTCCTAATATTTCGCGATTGCCATATTGAATCGCTTCTTCAGGGGGTCTACAATAGATTTTAAGAAATTACATTTCATAAATATGACAGTATTAAAAAAATTATAAAATTTTTAAATAAGTCTATAAATTATTTTCTTTTAGCCAATTTAATTTTTTTTTTAATACTGTGATATTTATGAAATGTAATTTCTTAAAATCTTTTGTAGACCCCCTGAAGAAGCGATTCAATATGGCAATCGCGAAATATTGGGAAAGATAAATATTGAACAAAAAGACCTCGAGCTTGAAAAATCATTAAATTATTATTAGAACATAAAAAGGTCGAAGAAAATCAAAGAGAATAATACAAATTATTAATATTACTCAAATTGTCATTTATTCCGAATACATATGAATCGCCCGATAAATCATAAATGCTCTTTTGTACAAATGCATTAAAATTGTGTTTCATCCCAGGACGTTAGCCGATTTAAATTTTAATTCTAGAGATTTTGTACAAAAAATTGTCTCCATATCTTCTAAGATATAAATATTTCAATATGTGAATATAAACCTTCATAATAACTCCAATTTTGGTGTACATAGTGGTGAAGGATGTAATAGTCGGCCCTGCCCGACTTCAGACTTTACTTACATGTTTTATTATATATTTATATTCTATTAGTTATATTTATTACGAATCATACCAGCATCTACTGACATTGAAATATTATTTTATTAATACATGTAATAGGATATATAAAATGAAATGAATATTAAAGTAAAATTACTTATTCTCATCCATTGTTTCTACCTTCCAGTTAAGTTGCTGCCGTAACGATTTTGACCTCCTTTTGGGATTTCAATCCCTACGAATAGAAGATCATAAAAGAGTGTTCCCCCAAAGGTTAGCGTCACTGAATATTACCTCATCACAAACAATTTCACAATAAAGACGAATGAATGGGGTTTTTCTACTGGTGTTTCCTTTATGTCATATTTCCTTTATTTGCCATCACGTATATTGATAGACCTATATTGTTTTGTTGAATTTCAATGACTTCCAAATAAAAACCGTGAAATGTACATACAAATTAAAAACAAATATTTTTTTATGAAATTGCACAAACGTCGAAACCAGGCTGTGGAGTCGGAGTCTGAAGATCTTGCTGGAGTCGGTGTTGTAAAAAGTTTGCTCAACTCCGACTCCGGCTAAACTAAATTTTTTAAAACACTTCACATTTTTGTAATTAAACAAGCTTTTACGCAAAATCGTTTCCATTGCGTTATTCATTCGATAAATGTAAGTAATGTAAATGAAGAGCAACTTCCAATTAAGGTCATTTTATGTTTCCTAAAATGTTAGACTAGCAGATGGGTTGAATCAATCCATATTAATGTCCACCATCAAAACAACTTATTTGAACTATTTCGAACAATCAATTTTATTTTTTTTTCATTTTATTTTAAAACCATATACATATGGCGAATATTGCCAGAATTTTTTTTTTTAAATTTATTTCTATAGAAAATTTTGTAAAAATTTTATTTCTATAGAAAATTTTGTAAAAATTTTATATCTATAAAAAAATTTGTCAAAATTTTTTTTCTATAGAAAACTTTGCAATGTTGCTAAATTTTATTTACTTTATATTTTTTTTTTTCAAAAATTTGTTTTTATTAATATTTTTTTTTTTTTAATTTATTTCTCTAGAAAATTTTGTCAAAATTTTATATCTATAGAAATTTTTCTTTAAATTTTATTTCTATACATATTTTGGTCAACATTTTATTTCTATAGAAAAATTTTGTCAAAATTTTATTTCTGTAGCAAATACACCCATAGAAAAATTATTACCATACGGGCTCAAATCGATACCGTACGTTATTGATAGTTAGCCAACCCCGTATGGTACAATATCAATACCGAACGGTACAGGCGGTACGCAAAGCATGAAAGTACCATACGGTATTATGAAAATACCAAAATGGTATTAAAAATAATATCTAAGCGGTATTAATATTTCCCAATAAACACAGGATGAGCGTTTTTCAAATGCAACAACTTTTCAGTTTGAGGGTAAATATAATTTTCAACATAAATTCAACTTGACTTGAAATAGCTCATCTTCAATACATCTTCAAGTTGTTTGCGAATTACTTCCAATTTGCCAAAATGTTGATGAAATCTTTGAAAAGCTGTTGAAGATAATATGAGAAAACTTTGACAAAACATTATCCTAAAATGCAACGAAAAAACCATTTGGTTTTCAATACTTATTTGTGCAACGAAGTTCGTGGTCAATTGCAAGAAATAAAAAAATGGAAAATTTTAGACAAATAACCAAATAGTTTATAAAAATAGGTAAGTGAAAATAAAAAATGAAATAAAACTTTAAGGAAGTCACTAAATGTATATCTCTTTGCAGAAATCTAAAATTATGGATTCTACGTTTTTGAAAACATTAAAAAGCTGGCCAATGAAAAAATGGTGGACAATTAACTGGAACTGCTTCAAATAGTTTATAATAATTGGTACGTCAATATGAAAAATTAAATCAACACTTTAAAGAAGTCACTAAATTTAAATCTCTTTGCAGAAAACTAAAATCTTTGGATGCTACATTCTTGCAAACATTAAGAAGCTGACCAATGAAAAATGAGTGGCTTATCGACAAGAAAAAGTTTCCAGAAACATTACAAGTGCAACCAATTAAAATTGTTAAAAACAACAAATTGTTGAAATCAACAACTTCTGGATGAAAATGTGCATCACATCGTCAGTTTAATTCATATGCTATTATCAGTTTAAAATGGATATTTTATGAATTCCTTCTGCTGGAAATCAATTCTAACACGCGGTCCAGTACATTCCTAATTTCAAATTGCCCGCATGTTAATAAAAGGAAGGAACCAAAAGGAAGGAATTCGAATTATCAATGCAAAAGTGTTTACTAATAATGTTTAAGATATTTAAGGTTTTGTTGTCTGTTTTTTTGTTCTTATTTGTTGATATGTTTAATAAGATTATTATTTATCAATTGGTATTGTAGTGTATTATGTAGTGTAGTGTATTATTATATATTTTATTTTGATGAAAATGAATAAATTATACAAAATTCATAGAATTTTGGTTTTGACTTTCAATTTGAAGTGGCGATATCATTCATACAAATTTAGGTTGAAAAGTATTCGCAACGATGTTAGTTTTGAATTTGACTCATATCAAAAATTGTTTGACAAATTATTGAGTAGCGATGCATTTCAATTTGAGGATAACACTTGAGATATTATTGCTAATGTGTTAAATTTCACTGTTGAGGGTAATGTCCGTCTCAACAATTTCTCAACTTGAATATTACCCTAATCCTTTGAAAAAATGTTTGAAAAATTGTTGAAATTTAGCATTTTTCAAACATTTGTGTTTATTGGGTTATACCATTAAGTTATTGATGTATAAACAGTGTGGTATTACCAAATAATACCAAAACGGTATTGGGTTTAATACAAACCCGGTATTTATTGTTATAATACATATTAGTTCAATAAAACAAACGTAACAATGACTTTTCCTTTAATACATTTATAAAATACATAGTACATACACTTCACCACTTTTTTCATGCAAAATTATTCTTTGAATTTTAGGTCCCATCAGAGGCTCTGCATGCCTCAAGCTGTCTGTTGTGAGATTTGCAAAGCCTTTGTATGTCTCTCACGTATCTAATGAGAGAATGGTTCCGAATTAGTAAACATTAAAAATACTAAAACATTTTATACTTACGAATACTTCGCAATATCCACAAATTTTGTTTTTTTTCAATCATCATGTTTTCCAAGAAATATTGTCATTAACGCGTCTATTTACTTTATGTGAACAAACTAAACTACATATCATATGCTACAGGTATGTTTTATTTTGGACCAACATTTTTCCAGAATCGGACCAAAATTCCCTCTAGCGGACCAAATTTTGAAGAAACAGGCTCAAGGCATATTAAAGAGGTAAATTCATGCAACCAGGTGACTAATATCGACATTCATCTTGTCAAAGGCTTTGTTTACGTTTAGTAGGTTTGTTTACATCCTTTGTGTACATAAATATTACAATACAACAACACTACACATACACAAAATGTCAACTTAAGTGACCTGCCATTTTAGTTTGACTTTCTAAATATCATGGGGTGTACACACGTTTGCTCGTGACTTTACCTTTAATTAATATGCCTTGAAACAGGCTTTAAAAAATATTTTATTGTTGTACATAGTGCTTTTATCAAAAAAGTATAGTAAATTAGAAATGGCTGATATTTTTTTTTTATTCATATTTATTAATGCCTTCTATCTTAATTCGATATTTACATTATTCTTAGTGTTTGTTATTTCCTTTTATATATCCATGGTGCTCACCCAGTGGTGAACCCATTCATACTATGAATATTATACATTTTTGTTAAATAGGTAATATTAAGTCTTGTGGTGCTCTCCTCTTTAGCCTTGTAAATGTCTCCCGGTTTGCCATCAATTCTGATGCTAGTGGATTCGGATGAGTTTCGATTCTTAATTTGTAGTTATTCAGATGCGTCAGTATTTCTTCCTGGATTGTTTTACTATTCAACTCCTTGTGCAGACGTGTGTTCGTTATATAATATGGTGCCCTAGCGATTTTACGCAAAGTTTTTGATTGGAATTGTTGTAGTATTTTGATTGTTGTATTGGAAGCTGTTCCCCACAATTGGATGCCGTATGTCCAAATAGGTTTGATTATGCAAGTCGACAGCTTTTCTCTTAATTTTAATGTGGTGTTTCCAATTTAGTTTATTATCAAGATACAAACCAAGGTACTTTGCCTCAGTTTCTTGCGGAAGTACTATTTGGTTCATCTGTACTGAGGGACAGCACCCTTGTTTAAGAGTAAAAGTAATATGGGTCGATTTGGATTCATTTGCTTTTATACGCCACAATTTTAACCAGCTACACAGTTCATTCAAATAGTTTTGTAGCAAGTCGCTTGCTTTGTTAGCATTTTTGTGGACTGCTAGTACTGCTGTATCATCAGCAAATGTTCTAATAACTGCAGTTTTCGATTGAGGAAGGTCAGATGTAAAGAGTATATACAGAATTGGCCCCATAACACTGCCTTGAGGCACGCCAGCTCTTATAATTTTTGTACTGCTAATGTCATTCCCTTCACGGACATAGAACATCCTGCTTTGGAGGTATGATTTTATAAATAAATAGTAGTATATTGGCAGTAGTTTTTTCAGCTTGTATAGTAAACCGTCATGCCACACTTTGTCAAAAGCTTGTGAAATATCTACGATGTATTTGTTCAATAGTTCCATGATTCTTTCTAAATCCGAATTGGTGATTTGGTATGAGGTTTTTTGCCTCAATAAGAGGCATTAGCCTCTTCAAAAAAAGAGATTCCAAGACTTTAGAAAGTATAGGAAGTAAGCTGATGGGTCGATATGATTTAACTTGGTCAGCTGGTTTTCCAGGTTTTAGTATCATAGTGATTTGCGCTACTTTCCATTGGGGTGGAATAAAGTTGCGGGATAAGCAAGCATTAAATATAAAGGTGATGCAGTCCGTGCCTTCTTTAGTATTTTAGGGGTTATTAAATCATATCCAGGAGCTTTTGCAGTTTTCAAAGATTTTAGTGCTTCAATTACTTCAGTTTTTGTAAATTTTTTAATTGGCAAGTCAAGCTGATGAGGTTGGTTCAGAAATGTGTTAATATACTGTGGCGTTTCATCATCATTGTGAGGTGTGAAAACATCGTATAAGTGTTTGGCGAATGTAGATGCTTTTTCTTTATTACTCTTTGTCCACGAATTATCAGATTTTCGAATGGGATTATTGATTTTTGATTGAGATTTTATCTTCTTTGTAATTTTCCACAAAGAGTAATCAGTGTGTATTGTTGGACCTAATTTCAAAATTTCTCTCTCTACCTCTTGCTCTCTTTCACTTTTCTTTTTTCGATTAATCTACTCTTCACTAAGTGTGTAAATATAACCATAGCGATAGGCGGTAGGCGAACACTTATTTACGTGTATTTCTTATGGGAAGCCCAAAATCCGCGACGGAATACCGTGACGGCTAGCGGCGTGTCGCTAAATTAAAACTTATTCTAACTCCTTGGCGAAAACTGGTATAGTGTTGCCATCGCTTATCAATTTTTTTAACTCACCACTAGGAATTGCTGTTGCCTGGACACGTGTAGATTATTTTTTCTTGAAATAACTCAACAAATATGTTGTATGTTTTTATTCAACTTCATTGTTTAATATTGTCAAAGCGTGCTGTATTAACAACAAAAGCGCTAGGAAACGTGAAAAAGGGAATTATTCGCCGTCAAGCTTATTGTATTTGCCGTTGCGGCAAAAATGTTTCGCCTACCGCCTATCGCTATGGTTATATTTACACACTAAATTGGAAACTGTTGGAGGATTGTCAAAACTTTTTTTTGGAGTTGAATTCCATGCAGCTTTCTGAATTACCTCTACTAAGTGTTCGACACTTTTAGTAATATCATATTCAGTTTTAAGTGACAATTTCTGGTTTAATGTGTTAGTGATCAGGTATCTAAAATAATGCCAGTTAGTTTTTTTTATTATGGAGCTTACATGTTTGTTCCTGAGGGATATGCTGTGAGTGCAAAGTTAGGTGGACTGGTGAATGATCGGACGATAAATCATGACTGGTAATACATTTTTCAGAATTCATTGGTATACCACTTGAAATACAGAAATCTATAAGATCAGGGGTTTTGTTTAAATCAGTGGGCCAGTAAGTAGGGGAATTTGATGATATGACTCTTAGATTGAGATCTTTTATAGCTAAGTAAAGCTGCCTCCCTTTTGGCGTCGTGAGGCGTGAACCCCATGTGGTGTGCTTAGCGTTATAGTCCCCGCATGCTACAAATTTGCTTCCAAGAGTTCTGAAGAAATTAACATATTCATATTTTTTTATGTTATGTCTAGGAGGGCTATATATTGCTGATACAGTTAAAGGACCTTTCAGAGTTTCCACAGTAACATTTGTTGCCTGTATTTCTGCTGTGCAGTAATGAATTCCCTGGTGATGTTTCAATGTCTCTTTTATAAGTATTGCAGATCCACCACGCGCATTTCCCGATGGGTGATTGACATAATAAAATTTATATTTTGGAATGTGAAAATGATGTTTTAAGGCCGGTATGCACCTCTAGCGAAATTTTCGGTAGCAAAAATTTATTTAAGTCTACAACAAAAAAACAGGGCTGTGTACACAAATTTTAAACCAGCTAATTGCTTTTAAAAATTGTTAATATATGTTCCAAATATTCCTCAAATAAATTGTTTATTATTTACAGACCTTTTAAAACTTTTACGCACACAATGATTGTAATAAATCAAATGTTTGCTGCCAAAATATGCTTTTGACAACCCTGTTATTTTCATTAGAAGTGCGTACCAGCTTACGAAATTGAACGCTACCGAAAATTTCGTTAGCATAAATAGCAATGCATTTCTTATGGGAATGAAATTTTTCGCTAGAGGTGCATACCGGCCTTTTGCGTGAAATGTGTCTCTGATATTAGAAAAATATCAATTTGATTACATATAAGAAACTTTTCTATTTCTAAGGTATGTTGAGCAAGACCATTTGTATTCCAAAATACTATCTTAAGATACTCCATTTTTACAAGTGCGTTAACTTGGAGGCGATGTTCATAATTAGATTTGATAACTGTTGCATAATATTGTTTAGATTACCAAGCATTGAATGTAATTCAGAAAGCTGCGACGATGTCTGTTGGTGTTGTGGATTTTGTGTTTCTTGCTCATTGGTGTGCTGACTGACGTGATCGGAGGTTGCACGCTTAGCAGCATTTGAGTATGAGATAGTATCTCTAACTGGCAAGGAGTTTGTTTTATTTTGGGTGTCAGAATTTTGGCGCTCACTAATTGGTCTAAGAGACGGATAATGTTTAGTGTATATCTGTTTGTAGATAGAGCACCCCTTGTAGTTTGCGGGATGATTCCCGCTACAAAGAGCACACTTAACTTCGTTTGCCCAATTTTTTCGATTACAAGCCTTCGATTCATGATTTCCTGCACATTTTATACATACAGGTGATTTCCTGCAATAAGATTTGGTGTGTCCATACTGTTGACAGTTTGAACATTGTGGTACAATTTTTTGTGGACGAGGTGGTTCAAAAGTGATTATAGTAGATAAAAGTCTAGTTACAGAGTATATTTCTTTGTTGTTTTGTTTGGGTTTCAGTTCTATTTCAAACAGGGATAGCGGTTTTTTAGTGAACCTGCTTTTTACGTTCCATACATTTATAACTTCATGACCAAGTTTGTATAACTCAGTTTTTAAATCTTGTACGTCTACTGAGGAGTGCATATTCCTCAGCATAACTTTGAATCCTCTTTCACTTTTTGGTTTGTATGTATAAAATTCAGTATTTTTCAGTTCCAGTTCATTTATTACCTTTTTATATGTATCATGATTTTTTGGTAAAATTTTTACCTGTTCGTTCCGAAGAGTTTTGATTTCAAACTGCTCCGGAGCAATTTGCAATAAAAGGGTAATTAATGGTTGTATATTCGTAACTTTATCCACGAATATAGGCGGTGGTTTCGTTTCAATTTCAGAGGAATTAGAAGCAGTTTGGTTATTTTCCTCGTTATCAGCCAGTTCAGCAAATTGATTGGTTGATTGGGGGGTTTTACTAAGCCAGTATTTAGCTGTAGTAGCTGGCCTTTTCCTAGTATTTAAATTTTCCGGGCTTTCATTAGATCGTTTTTTGCGATTAACAGCTTGCCATTCGTAAGTTGGTCTTTCAGAGTTGTTTTGTTCGTTTTGGGTTTGATTTTCGAAATTACCGACTTCTCGTTCAAGCTCATCTTCATCAGTTTCAAATGACTCGTTTTGCTTATTCAGTTTTTGTTTTAAAAACTCTACATCTTTTTGTAGTTGCATACACAGTTTTTCGTATGCCTCATTTTTTTTTTTTTTTTTGAGAGTTCGGAATTTTCTTTTTGTAATTGCAGTAATTTATTAACTCGAAGTGTGCCAATACTATTACGAGGTGTTATTTCTCTTTCCGCATCCATAATTTACCAGATCTGCTATTTATGCTAACGAAATTTTCGGTAGCGTTCAATTTCGTAAGCTGGTACGCACCTCTAATGAAAATAACAGGGTTGTCAAAAGCATATTTTGGCAGCAAACATTTAATTTATTACAATCATTGTGTGCGTAAAAGTTTTAAAAGTTCTGTAAATAATAAACAATTTATTTGAGGAATATTTGGAACATATATTAACAATTTTTAAAAGCGATTAGCTGGTTTAAAATTTGTGCACACAGTCCTGTTTTTTTGTTGTAGACTTAAATAAATTTCTGCTACCGAAAATTTCGCTAGAGGTGCATACCGGCCTTTAGTTAAAATTTTCTAAAAATTTTAAAAATGTTCTAAAATCAAACAAAAATTTTCTTCCTGGTGGGTTCACTGTTTTTTCAGAAGCAGAGAATTGAAGTGAGGACACATTTACGTCACATTTCTCTTTTACTACAAGTGAAAATTATTTTATGTTTCAAGTAAAAAACGACTTTAAAATAATGTGTTAAAAACATCTCTTATTTTTAAACGCTTTTAGTTTTACAGTCAAACTGCAAAACGTCAACAATATTAAAGACGATTTCATTAATTTTAAAGATTTTTTTTCAGAAATATTAAAGCCATTTTGACTTTAGTAAAACGAAATTTTCTTTCATGTTAGGATAATTAACTATAAGGACTTCATTGAAAAGATTATAGACTTTTGGACAAGGAAACAACTTTATTTCAGAGAAATACGTCCTATGCTAATCAAAATTCGCATTCGTATTTTAAGCACATGAAATCTTTGGCTTGAAGGCAGTGCACATATACTATTGAATATGTGATAGAAATTTTAAATACTAGAAACAATTTATAAATTTGACCAAATTTATGAAAATTGACCAAAATGGGACAAATTTCGTTTGGTCCGACCATCGGACCAATCGTATTTTTGCCTTCATTGCGAACGGTCGTGTTTTTAAATGATGTCTAAACAGCAGAATGTATTATATATCTGTGCTCAATGTGAGGTTCAGATAAAAGATAAGCACATGAAATGTGGTGAGTGTGATGCAAGATATCACTTTTCTCCCTGCTGCTCCATCCAATCCTCATCATTTGGAGGAATGACGGCAGCTAAGAAAGCAACCTGGAGATGTCACAAGTGCAGAGAGAGGAGAGGATCAAATAATTTATACCAAATAGTGGTATCATCGGTGGAAAACTCTGCTCAGAAACAACAAGGAAAGGAGGATGAAGATGTTGATGATGAAGTTTTTCCGGACAAACGTTATAGGCAAACAACTCTCGATCAAATAAATGAAAATTGTACAGATCTAAAGCAACAAGTCAATGAACTCCAGAACCAAAACAAGGAAAAAATAAAAAGGATGAACGACATGGAAGTAAAAATAAATAAATTAGAGCAAAAACTGTTAGAGAAACATATTGCGATTTCCAATGTCAGAAACGAAAATATAAGTGCAAGAGACATAATACAAAAAATAGCGAATAATGTAAATGTGGAATTAAACGATAATGATATTGAAGGTGCATATCGAATAAAAGGGAAGGCAAAAGCCGTTATTGAATTTTGTTCTCTAAAAAAAAGATGGAGATAATGAGTAACATAAAACGACATAGAGTTGAAGCGAATGGTGTTAATGAAGTGACAACACATAATAACAAGTACATATATATATATAAATGATGAGCTCACGAGCACAAACCGCCGCTTGTTATGGCTTGTCAAAAACAGAGCACTTGAAGTGAAATGGAAGTTTGTATGGGTGAGAAAAGGAGAGATATGTGCTCGCAAAAATGAAAATGAAAATTTAGTGGTCATAAAATGTGAGAGTGATATTGAGAAGATGATTTAAAAAACATATGACATAGTCAACATACACAAAAGAAAATATAAAAAACAAACAATAAACAAAACAAATAATAAACATTCTATAAATGAATAAATAAATAAACAGAAATACGAAAAAAGAAATAACTGAAATATCCGAGATAAAGACTCGAAAGTATTAACAAAAAATGGATGGAAACATGTGTAAAATAATAAATAATTTCAATTCAATTAACATTGATTTATTAAACTTTCCCGTGTCAATAATATATTTGAATATTCGTTCCTTCACTGAAAAAACAGTGAACCCTTTTCCATTGCAAAATGAACTAAACTGTAGTAATATTGACCACGATTTAGCCCTTAAGGTTTTTTTCAACTTGTCTAGTTTATAATTCTCTTAAATTTTAGTTCATCTATAACATTGTATTTTAGTTCATTTTTACAACGCCATAAGATTTATATACCACTACCAAGTTAAAAAGTCAGTATTATTTTGTTTTACTTGCTTATTTTTTGGGAGACCCGATAATAAAAATTGGTTAACAGTCTCTTTAAAATGTTGACGACTAAACTATTTTTAAATCAATCATTCCACAGTACAGAGAAATTAAATAATTAAAGGAACAACAAACTGTTTTACTATTATGAAAATTTTCATACATTAAAATTAAACTTTCTTTAAGCAAAAGTACTTTATTATAAAAACTTATGATGAAAGTTCTTAATACAATGTTTTTTGTGAATAAAAATTATGACCACGTGGAACAGAGAGTAGTTCATTTGAACTCGCTGTTTGAACATTTTGACTTATCCTTGTTTTATTCATCGTAGGTAATTTTTTCACATATCTTGCTGGAAAAAAATGGAAGCAATGATGAAAATTGTTAAAAATTAACACCATGTAATGGAATATAATTTTTTAAATCTTTATTTTAGCTTGTAACTTACCATATTTTGGGGCATTTTATCAAATGGTGTAAGGAATTCAACTTTTCTTTGGAAAACGTATCTCATAAAATTTGTACCTGAAACAATTAGAGAAATAATGAAGTATTCTATATAAACTCATAAAACTGTGTTTTTATCGATGTGAAGGATATAATAAAATAAATATTCTAGTTGAAAGAAATCCAAAGTTTTAATATAAAACTTACCAATTCTCTATTAAATTGTACGCTGAGGGGAAATATAAAAAGTTGTCCAAATTTATTTGGGTTACTCTGAAATTAAATATTAAATAAAATTATTAAATAAGTTTTCAAAAAATTTAATGAAAAAAATAATAATATGCATAAAAAAACAAATATTCTTGATAACCCTAGACAGTCATCATTCGTCAAAATGACGACACGTAATTTCATTTTCGATTTAAAATTTTAGTCTATTGGGAAATGGTAAATTTAAGTTATACTAATTCGACCGTTTTATTAATTTTTGTTTTATACTACTTAAAACCAAATAGAATAAGAAAATAAACTCAAGTTTGGTTCACTTTTTCGCTCACGATGAAAATTATAGCGTCTTGAAATGAGCCGTAGTCAAAATTATGAAGGATGACGTTTAGTACAAAAAATAAGGATGACTGTCCAGGGCTAAAAGAAAGTTAAAGAATCCTTACCAATTCACTATTAAATTACAGGCAAAGGAGTACTAAAAATTTGTCCAAATTTTTAAGGGGTTATTCTGAAATTAAATATTTGTTTTTACATTAAAAATATTACATTGGTTTCCAAAAATTTTGATTAAAAAATACTAAAATAAGGCATTAAAAACCTGTAATTTTGATAATAAAAAGGTCACAAAAACGTAAATATTCTAGTTGAAATAAAGCCAATTTTTAAAAGAAAACTTACCAATTCTCTATTTTTTAAATTTGTCCGAATCCATCTGGAGTTGCTCTGAAATTAAATATTGTTTTTACAACAAAGAAAAACATTAAACTGGTTTCCAAAAAAATAATTAACAAATAATAATATACATAAAATATATTCTTTTTAAAAGAAAGTCATGTTAAAAAAATACTTACCAATTTATGAATAAACTATACGCTGAGATATAATAAAAATTTTCCAAATTCATCTGGAATTGAATATTAATTTTTTACATAGAATACTAAAAATTCCAATACACTTTCAACATATTTTCCTAAATATTCGTAATAACTTTTTTCTAAACTACCGATAACATATTAATAACTTTCATTTAAAAGGTTTAATAAACAAACACCAATATATGTCTCAAAAATCCAAAATATTCCATGCCTTTATATTCCCTTGTTGCATACCTACTTAAAAGATGCAACAGTCCACGCCAACGCCAAATATACAACTGAAGCATGCCAAACAAAACCAAGCAAAGCCAAAACATTCCTACAACAACAAAAACACATGTGCCTTTATTGAAAACAACACCTCATCCAGCCAAATAAACCATCCACACAATAAACACACACACAACCACACAAACCACTAAATGAACAAAAATAAAACCAACCCACGCTCATGTATACACAACAAAACTCAAGTAACATCATCTTTACATTAATCACATTCCACTATGCCGATAAAAATCTCTGTACTATTCATTAGTTCGTCGCATCTGCTGAAAATTTACTCTAAGAATAATATTCGTAAAGGCACACCAGTTTATGAACGATGAAACGTTTAACTTAAAATTTGCCAAATTTTCAAGAAATGTTATCTACCATTTTTGACGAAAATGTCTATAAATTTTATTACATGTGAACTAAAAATATTTCATTGGGTAATTTTTTACCAACAATTATTAACTATAGAAATTGTCAGTAAGGAATTGCTATCCACTTTCAAGTTCATTTTTCGTAAAAAATATTTTCTCATACAAAAAAATCTTATAGTAAATTGCACTTATTATTTAGAAAGTACTTTACATTTCACAAGTACTTTTATAGCATGACAAACGAATTTTTAACTACCAGTTAAGAAATTTTTTAAGGAATTTTCCATCGTATTTTGTAGGCCATGAACTAAACGATTGCTACTTAGAATTTGTAAAATTTCCTTCCGAGTAGTTAATTTTCGTTGAAGATACGAAAAATGAACTAAAATTCTGGAAAATTCTTGTAATAAATTATTGTAAAAATCTTCTTAAATTTACGAGACACTTTTTTTTCTGTGTTACGAAAAAACTTCAATGTATTCTTAGCCACTATAAATGAAGTAATTACAAAAATAAAAATTATTGTTTTGGTTGAAACTAATATTATCGACGAAGAAAACTGTTTTTATTCTATTCCATACTATCGCAATATATTTCTAAATCGAGATGGAAATGGTGGAGGTATAGCCGTTTATATACACGAATCAATAAATTATGATGTTTTAGTACAAGAAACCCCTAAAACCTTTGAGATGTTACATTTGAATTTAGCTTTAAACAATCAAAACATATCCATGATTACTGTTTACCGTCCTCCGCGAACGAACAAACGAGAATTTGTACATGAGATTGATGAACACATAAACAAAATACAGAAAAACAAAGCAATTATAATCGTTGGAGACATAAACATAAACATTAAAAACGAAAAAGAGAAATCCACAACCGATTATCTAGACATGATGTCTTCAAATGGTCTGGAGTGCCTAGTGAAGGAGAGCACAAGAAAGGATATCAACAAAAACAATAGTACTTGCATCGACCACATATTCGTTAGAAACACACGAACTATAACAAATGGTCAATCAGCTGTCATTATGACAACTATCTCAGACCACTACTCATTATTCGCATGCCTAAATGTTAACGTAAATGGAGATGCGTGTGGTAATACGAGCCAGGGTTTGCAGTTAAAACAACAGGAAGTTGCAACAATTAGTGACAGTAAAGTAAACACCTATCTGCAAAGTGAAAAATGGACAGAATCTAATGATTATGACTATAGTTGTGACGAAATTTTCAACAGAATTCTAAACAAATTTAATGAAATATATACCAAATCGACACAGTATCAACCAATTGTGAAAAAAAGAAACGATTTACCATGGTTAAGTTTAAGTTTACCATGGTTAAGTTCTTAACTACTGCCAAATTCGAGATAAACTTTATCAAAAATATCATAAAAGTCGAAATAATAAGGAAAAAGAAAGGGAATATAAACGACTTAACATTAAACTCAACAAAATAATAAATAATGCAAAAAACGAATACCACAAAAACGAGTTTTTTAATGATATTCGTAATGATATTCGAGGTACGTGGAAAACAATTAACGAGATTATCGAGAAGAAAACGTTAAATCTGGATGAAGAAATAAAGAAAAATTTTAAAAATTATGATATTAAACAAGTAACGGAAAATTTTGCACAAAAGTTCGAAGAAAACGTGAAAAATATACTTCATGATTGCGACATAAAAACTTGTAATCATAACGCAACAACCATACAAAATACTATGTTTTTGAAAGAAACCAATGAATTAGAAATAGTAAATATTCTACAAAAACTAAATCTGAAAAAAGGAGCTGGAGTAGACGGAATACGCCCAAAAGATCTAAGAAACAATGCTGAGCTTCTAACACCCATCATCACATATTTTATTAATTCGAGCCTCAACGAAAGCACAATACCAAAAATACTCAAAACTTCTTTAGTTATGCCAATTTACAAAAAAGGGCCGAAAAATGACTACAATAACTATAGGCCAATATCTATTCTACCAGTGATTGAAAAGAAGAAATTGTAGTACGTAGACTTAACAACTTTTTAACAAAATTCAATATATTAAATAAGAACCAATATGGCTTCCAAAAGGGAAAAAGTATTAATAAAATCCTTGGACATTTCTCAAACTACATAAATCAATGCCTTGATCAAAGACAACATTGTCTAACACTGTTTATAGACTTCAGTAAAGCATTTGACACTCTGTCACATAGAAAGCTACAACTTACTCTGGAAAAAAGTGGTATACGTGGACAATATCTTGAATGGTTTAAAAATTACTTAGAATGCAGGACCTTTAGAGTTAAAATAGATGGAAATATGAGCAATGAAATGAATCTTACCTATGGTGTACCCCAAGGTTTTAAACTTGGGCCAGTATTGTATCTGATTTATGCAAATGAACTTACATCTATTTTAAAAAAAAGCAAAACATTCGCATATGCTGATGATACTGCAATTGTGGTATCTCACACAAATCTGGAAGTAGCACAACAAACCATGCAAGATGAACTTAACGTAATATCAAGGTGGTGCCGCGATAACGGCTTAATTATAAACGCAGATAAAACAAAAATAATGCACATCAGATTGCCGAGCTTTAAACCTACACAAATCAAAATAAAATTTCACAATACCGAATGTCTACATAAAAGTCCAATATCAAGAAGTGATGATAACTGCGAAAAGTACATCGAATTCGTTGATGAGATAATATATCTTGGTGTAAAGGTGGATACATATTTCAATTGGAAGAAGCATATTTTCGACCTCAACAAGAAATTGTGCACCAATTGAAGTAACGATTCAAGCGTACTACGCACTTGCAGAATCACAAATACGACACGGAATTACAGCTTTTGGATCGACATCCTACTGCAAATTATTACAGCAAACACAAAACAGACTAATCAAAATATTAATGAAAAATAAACTTAAAAAAATCAACAATCAGAGTGAAACGCAACAAAATCCAGCCTTACCACAAAACGTACAGGGATTCGCGAAGCAGTATAACTGCTGAACGTAAAAAACATATATAAATACACAATTCTAAATGAATTCCCAGAAGACCCAATATTGAAACCCTTAAATCATACATATCGGACAAGAAGACGAGAAGAGGGAAGATTATCAGTACCAAAACACAATAATAAATATGGAAAATGTTCGTTAAAGGTACAACTTCCGAACATATATAATACTATGCCACTCGATGTTATCAGTGTACAAAATAAGTACAGGCGAAGAAAGATCATAAAGGATAAACTTATATCATCGCAATGAAGAAAGGATATATCGCATATATATATATATATATATATATATATATATATATATATATATATATATATATATATATATATATATATATATATATATATATATATATATATATATATATATATATATATATATATATATATATATATATATATATATATATATATATATATATATATATATATATATATATATATATATTGTTACGAATTTGATAATTATAGATATAAGTTTATTTAAATTAGTTTCCGTTAATTTAAAATTTCAAATTGTAACGATAAAATTTCGCTATCACTTGGAATCATCTATTCATTTTCTGGTATTTTCCTGAATTTCTTTTATGTTCTTTTGTTTGCTTACCGAAATGTTAGTTCTTACTCTCTCATAGAATAGCAACCCCTTTGCTTTGTTATTCTGCATTCTCATTTCATCTCATTGTCTATTGTCATTATTGTTGTTGGTGTAGTAATGCGAGCATATATCTATGTGAGTGTGTATGTGTTTGGCAGCCACCAGGTAAACAACTTAATGGTCGTAGATCCTTCTAGCATTGTCTAAGAATGTTCTGGCGTTGCCAGAATATTGAAGTGCTACCAGAATGTTCTCGTATTGCCACACCGTCATATATAAAAGCGCTCGCATGCTGCTAACGAGTCAGTCTTAATTAAAGCGTCAAACGAATAACTTCAGTGTGAACGAATTGTAAAGTGTGAAGTCATAGTAAATAAATTGTAGATTGTCGTTATTTAAAAGAACTGTGTTTTAATTGTCGGGTAATTAAAAACGCCTAAATATAAAAACGTAACAATTGGTGTCAGAAGTGGGATAACGAAAAAAAAAATCTACAATGAAGTTTAATGAGCTTCGAGTGGAAGACTTAAAAAAGGAATTGAGCAAACTGGAGCTGCCGACAACAGGCAATAAGGCCCAGCTTCAAAAGCGTCTACTGGAAGAGTTTGAACGGCGTAATATGGACATTGCGACGCATGAGTTTGATTATAAGGAAGACATTGATGAATCAATACTCGTCAATACCAGCAGTGTAGAAACTCCGTCTGTGGCTTCGAGTGTTGTAGATTACACATCAATGCTCAGTGTTTTGAGTAAAATGATGGAGGAAAACTCTAGAAAAATCATGGATGAGAATTCTAGAAAAATGGAAGAAAATTCTAGAAAACTGGAAGCAAATTCTCTAAAAATGGAAGAAAATTCTAGAAACTTGCTGGAAGAAAACGCTCTAAAAATGCAAGAAAATTCTAGAAAAATGATGGAAGAAAATTCTCTTCTTTTGGTGGAGAAATTTGACGAAAATTCTAGAATTCTTAATGAAAAGTTACAACAACTTTCGGAAGGTATGGAGAAACGCGTAGACCACATTGAAAGTCAAATTGTGGAATTGGATAAGAAATTTGTGGTTCACGATGAAAAATTTCTACACCTTGAGAAAAAAATGTCAGAACTAGAAATGAAAGGTGGTCCAGTGCGCGTAATCGAGGGCCCAAAAATCAAAACTCCTGTTTTTGATGGCTCGTCTTCATTTGATGTTTTCAAATTCCAATTTGAGACGGTGGCATCCAGAAACATGTGGAATGACAACGACAGAGCAATTGAACTTCTGTTGGCATTGAAGGGTAATGCTGCCGATGTAATACAAAGTATCCCAACTTCTTCCAGACATAACTATAATGAAGTAATAGCTGCGCTACAACGCAAGTACGGTGGAGAACATAAGCAAGACATCTTCAGAATGGAATTAAGAGGAAGAGTCCAGAAATCAAATGAGACTCTACAAGATTTTGCAACAGAAGTTGAGCGGTTGGTGCTATTGGCATACCCAGGAGAGAGTCACCCACTTGTGGACCGCATCAAAATTGAGACCTTTGTGAATGGCATTCGAGACCCAGACATAAAATGTGCAACATATGCGTCACAAAAAGCTACATTTGTGGAAACTGTAACATTTGCCCTTACACAAGAGACAGCGAGGGTACTAGCACGTCCTCAAATTCACAAAGTACGTAAGGTGGAGACCGAGAATGACGAATCAAATTCCGTGATTGATTCAGTGAAAGAAGCCGTTAAGCAGGCAATGCAAGAAATGAAGCAAGAGGCAAATAAATCCCGGATCAAATGCTATAACTGTGATAAGCCGGGACATCTAGCTCGAGAATGCAAAGCACGACGCAAACGGTCAAGGTCCACATCACCATCTCCATTAAACAATAGCCATAAGAAGGTGACCCCACAGTCAAGTGAGTCACCTTTAAACTAAATCGAGCTAGTTCAGCGGGGCAAGAGCTGGCTCCCACAGACGATGGCCCCACCATCTCCATAGCAATAGTTCAACAGAAAAATAACAATTTAACTATTGCGGGTGTTATTAATGGCGACAAGCGTACTTTGACGTTGGATACTGGTGCATCAAAGTCTATCATTAGATCTGATTTAGTAAAAGGAAAAGTTACACCACTGATTGGAGTCAAGCTACGCACGGCTACAGGGGAACCCGCAACCGTATATGGAAAGGTCGCCGTAAAATTAACTATTGCTAACAAATCCGTTACTTATGATTTCATTGTGGCCGATATAGTAGACGAAGTTATAATTGGAGCGGATTTCATGATTGCTTTTGGCCTCAATCTGGATATGAAGCGTCGTGTAATGACATGGTGCGATGCCGAAATAACGGTAAACGTGGGATACGACGAGAATACACCTGTCAGACGTTTGACAACGAGCCAGTCAGAGTCTATACCACCGAATGCCGAAGCAATTATATGGGTTTCTATGAATGGAGATTGTGAAGTCGGCCAATTGTGGGTTGTTGAACCAGCAGAAAACAAAAGCAACAACATCTTGATAGCGAATGCCCTGGTAACAACGAACGAAGAGAGACTAATACCAGTTCGTGTCTTGAACTTGTCTGACAATCATGAGCAAATTGTAAAATTTTCTGATATTGGAAAATGTACACCAGCCGAGGCAATAGTCAATTTGGAAGGCAACTCATCAAAGACACATGGAGCAGTGAGAAAACACCTAGAAGGGTATTTCGAGGCTTGGACACGTCATCTATCGCCGTCAGAGAGAAATAAAGCCAAGCAATTGTTGTGGAAAAACGCCTCTGCTTTTGCTTCTGAAAAGGGAAATCAAGGAAGAACATCTGTAGTGAAACATGAAATTAAAACCGCAGAAGAAAGGCCCATAAAACAGGCACCACGAAGTGTTCCCCTGGCAAAAAGAGACGAAGTTCAAAAGCTCATAAAGGAAATGGCGGAGAGTGGAGTGATCGAGCCATCATCAAGTCCTTGGTGTTCCCCAGTTGTGCTGGTCAAAAAGAAAGATGGAAGTACCCGATTCTGCGTGGACTACAGAAAACTGAATGATGTCACCAAAAAGGACAGTTATCCGCTTCCACGCATTGATGACACGTTGGACACACTAGCAGGAACTACATGGTTTTCTACGCTTGATTTGCAGAGTGGATATTGGCAAGTAGAGATCGCCGAGAAAGACAAGGAAAATACGGCTTTTGGCGTTAATGGCGGTCTCTGGCAATTCAATGTAATGCCATTCGGGCTCTGCAACGCTCCGGCTACCTTCGAAAGATTGATGGAGCGGGTACTGAAGGGGTTGCACTGGAAGTCGTGCTTGATATACTTGGACGACATCATAGTGATGGGCAAAACGTTTGACGAGCACCTTAAGAACTTGAAAGACGTTATGCAGCAATTGTCAGCCGCTGGTCTACGCCTTAACGCAAAGAAATGCTCCCTTTTCCAGCGGGAAGTTAAATACCTGGGTCATCATGTGACTGCAGAGGGCATATCCACCGATGAAGACAAAATCCAAGCTGTCAGAGATTGGCCACGACCACGAAATCTCCACGAATTAAGAAGTTTCCTTGGGTTATGTACATATTACCGACGATTCGTCCCAAACTTCGCCAGCATCGCCGCTAGTCTCCATAAATTGACGCAAAAAGGTCAGAAGTTCCAGTGGAGCGACGAACAGGAGGATTCATTCCAACATTTAAAAGAACTTTTATGTTCAGCTCCTGTTCTAGCGTATCCTATTCCGGGCGAAAAATTTGTTTTGGATACAGATGCTAGCGCGCATGGTATTGGAGGTGTGCTATCCCAACAGATAGACGGCAAGGAGAAGGTCATCGGATATTTCAGCCGAACGTTGTCCAAGCCCGAAAAGAACTACTGTGTAACGCGACGAGAGCTGCTAGCCGTCATAGAGAGTGTAAAACATTATCATAAATATTTGTATGGACAACACTTCTTGCTCAGGACTGATCACTCAGCTCTACGATGGTTGCTCCAATTCAAGAATCCGGAAGCTCAACTGGCACGTTGGATCGAGAGGCTCCAAAGCTATGATTTCAGTATCGAGCATAGGAAAGGTGGAAAACACGGTAACGCTGACGCTTTGTCACGTCGACCTTGCAGTATAGAATGCAAGCACTGCTCGAAAGCTGAACATAAGGAGGAGATTGTTGATATTCGGCTTTTACACATCGAATCTGGAGTGGACTGGCCAACAGAACAGCGTAAAGATCCCATTTTGAACAAAATTATTTCGGCAAAGGAAGAGAACAAGAAGCTCAGTAAGAAAGACATCGCAGCCGAAAGTCCACTTATGAAATCATACTGGGCTCAATGGGATAGTTTAGTTCTAGTCAATGGATCCCTGCAACGTAAATGGGAAAGCGAAGATGGCAAGAGCAGCCGAAATTTGATCATCGTTCCGGATTCCAAAATAAGAGACGTTTTGGCGGAGTTCCATAATGGTCCCAGTGGAGGTCATCTGGGAATAACCAAAACCGCCGAGAAAGTGAAGCAACGTTTCTACTGGGTTGGATGCCAAAAATCAATTGCTGAATGGGTAGCCAATTGCGAGAAGTGCATGAAGGCGAAAGGTCCAACAAGGAAAAGTCGAGGTCCTATGCAAGAGTATAGACCTGGAGCCCCGTTTGAAAGAATTGCAATGGACGTGGCAGGCCCTTTCCCAGTAAGTGATTCTGGAAACCGTTATGTCCTTGTGGTCATGGATTACTTCAGCAAATGGCCGGAGGTGTATGCAATTCCAAACCAAGAGGCAAAAACGATTGTGGATGTGGTCAACAAAAACTGGATATGTCGCTACGGTGTGCCGTCCGAGATTCACTCAGACCAGGGAAGAAATTTTGAATCGGCCATATTCAAAGAGATGTGTGAATCCCTTGGTATCAAGAAAACGAGGACTACGCCATTACATCCACAATCCGATGGCATGGTAGAAAGGTTTAATCGCACTCTGGAGGAACATCTTCGAAAAGTAGTGGACAACGGCCAGAGGGACTGGGACGAGCATATATCAAAGTTTTTGCTGTCGTATAGATCTGCCATTCATGATTCCACCTCTCGAACACCGGCCAATGTTCTATTCGGAACTGAGTTGAAGTTGCCTGGAGATCTTATATTCGGCGCTAAACCTAATGAGCTTGCCATGGAAGAAAACAGAAACGACATCCCAAACACTTTCGGTGAAGTTCACGAATCAGTGCGCAACAAAATAAAAATGGTCAGCAACAGAATGAAGACGAGATACGATCGTGCTGTAAATACTGAGGGCTTCCAAGAAGAAGAATTGGTTCTGCTATTTAACCCGCAACGAAAGAAAGGATTGTGTCCTAAACTGCAAACACAGTGGGAAGGCCCATACAAAGTCATCAAGAAGATCAATGATGTTGTATACCGGATTCAGAAGGACGACAGCCCTAGATCAAAGATGAAAGTTGTACATCTGGAACGATTGGCTCCTTACGGAACAGGTTCTGTGCCTGTTCGGGACGAACAGGCTTAAGCGGGAGGCAGTGTTACGAATTTGATAATTATAGATATAAGTTTATTTAAATTAGTTTCCGTTAATTTAAAATTTCAAATTGTAACGATAAAATTTCGCTATCACTTGGAATCATCTATTCATTTTCTGGTATTTTCCTGAATTTCTTTTATGTTCTTTTGTTTGCTTACCGAAATGTTAGTTCTTACTCTCTCATAGAATAGCAACCCCTTTGCTTTGTTATTCTGCATTCTCATTTCATCTCATTGTCTATTGTCATTATTGTTGTTGTTGTAGTAATGCGAGCATATATCTATGTGAGTGTGTATGTGTTTGGCAGCCACCAGGTAAACAACTTAATGGTCGTAGATCCTTCTAGCATTGTCTAAGAATGTTCTGGCGTTGCCAGAATATTGAAGTGCTACCAGAATGTTCTCGTATTGCCACACCGTCATATATAAAAGCGCTCGCATGCTGCTAACGAGTCAGTCTTAATTAAAGCGTCAAACGAATAACTTCAGTGTGAACGAATTGTAAAGTGTGAAGTCATAGTAAATAAATTGTAGATTGTCGTTATTTAAAAGAACTGTGTTTTAATTGTCGGGTAATTAAAAACGCCTAAATATAAAAACGTAACAATATATATATATATATATATATATATATATATATATATATATATATATATATATATATATATATATATATATATATATATATATATATATATATATATATATATATATATATATATATATATATATATATATATATATATATATATATATATATTATATATATATATATATATATATATATATATATATATATATATATATATATATATATATATATATATATATATATATATATATATATGTTTATATTTACTTTTTAAAACTTAGATTTGCAAATATGAATTAAATTTTAAATGATAACTTAGTTATTGCTAACAATATAAAAAAAAACTCATAAACATATGTATATGTATTTTGTATATAGTATACCGCCATACAAGCATTAGCTTCGCGGGTTGTTATCTCATTAAAATTTCCATGAATTATTATTTAAATAAAGATGAAAAAAAAAATTAAAAATTAGAAATCTTTTGGACCAAAACGGCAACGCTGGTGATAGTTAATACCATAATAATACCGGATGTAAATGATTTGATAGAAAGTTGTATCAAAATTACAAGGTAACTTGAACCAATCAATTAATACCAAACGGTAATGGCCACGTACCGCCTTTTTTTCTACCAGTGTATAAGTAAAAAATTTGTAAAAATGACTCAAATGTTCCTATACCTCTAATACATATATATGAATCATGAATGCATTTTTGCGAAATTGTCTAAAAAATTATAAATAAAAAATATAAAGGATTTGAGATGGCTTCAATAGTTTTGGTCCACAATGTGTTGAAGGGTATAATACAATGAGCTCCGTCCGACTTTGAACTTTCTTTACTTATCTACAAATACATATACTGAACACTGTTGGTAG